>NC_083447.1:22278754-22613505 GCF_020745735.1 Hemiscyllium ocellatum | reverse complement strand
AAAACTTTTATGGATGTGGAAGGCTCCTTAAGGGCCATGTTGAATGGAGGTGAGGCAGGAGGTGTGGGCGCAGGTTTTGCAATTCCTGCGGTGGCAGGAAAAGGTGCCAGGATGGGAGGGTGGGTTGTAGGGGGATGTGGACCTGACCAGATAGTCATGGCGAGAACGGTCTTTGCGGAAGGTGGAAAGAGGTGGGGAGGGAAATATATCCCTGATGGTGGGGTCTGTTTGAAAGTGGCAGAAATGTCGGCTGATGATTTGGTTTATGCAAAGGTTGGTAAGGTGGAAGGTGAGCAGCAGGGACGTTCTGTCCTTGTAATGGTTGGAGAGGTGGGGTCTCAGGGTGAAAATGCGGGATGTGGACAAGATGCACTGGAGGGCATATTTAACCACGTGGGAAGGGACATTGCAGTCTTTAAAGAAGGAGGCCATTTGGTGTGTTCTGTGGTGGAACTTGTCCCCCTGGGAGCAGGTACGGCGGAGGCAGAAGAATTGGGAATATGTGATGGCATTTTTGCAGGAGGTAGGGTGGGAAGAGGTGTAATCCAGGCAGCTGTGGGAGTCGGTGTAAAAATGCCTGTGTCAAGTCGGTCATCATTAATGGAGATGGAGAGGTCCAGGAAGGGTAGGGAGGTGTCAGAGATGGTCCAGGTAAATTTAAGGTCAGGATGGAATATATTGGCGAAGTTGATGAATTGCTCAACCTCCTCGCGGGAGCAAGAGGTGGCGCCAATGCAACTTCAACAGTTTCCTCATTTCCCCTTCCCCACCTCACCCCAGTTCCAAACGTCCAGCTCATTACTGCCCCAATGACTTAACCTACCTGCCTATCTTCTTTTCCACCTATCCACTCCCCCTCCTCCATAACCTATCACCTTCATCCCCTCCCCCACTCACCTATTGTACTCTATGCTACTTCCTCCCCACCCCCACCCTCCTCTCACTTATCTCTCCACCCTTCAGGCTCTCTGCCTGTATTCCTGATGAAGGGCTTTTGCCCGAAATGTCGATTTTACTGCCCACCTGGTGAAACTCCCTTGCCAAGTGCACCTTTTGATACTATGTAGTTACATTTTATAGAGTTAACTAAATGCCATGGTTATAAGTATTGAATAGTGATAATCGATGTACTTAGTAAATGGATTGAAGCTTATCCCTGAAATGACTGCTAAGCAACAACTACTTGTAAAATTATACTGAGGGAAATCATACCCAGATGGTGTCTTCTGATAATGGCCCCCATTTCTGTGCGGAGCTAAACCAAGCACTATGTAAGAGCTTAAATATGAATCAAAATTCCATTGTGCCAACCATTCCCAAGCTGCGGGAATTGCTGAAAGAGCCAATGGTATCTTAAAAGGTCAGCTGAGCAAGTTGGCAGAAGATACAGGTCTTAATTGATTCAATTGCCCTTTTTAATATAAGAACCATAACACAGAAAAAGATGGGATTCCTGGTGGCGGAACTGATAGATGGAAATCCTCTGAGGACTCCCTGGTCTGCACCGTTAACTGCCCAACATCCTGTTGATGTGCATGCCATGGCAGAAGAGAAGCACAGGTACCTGATTATGTGAAGCAACGCATTGCAGTCTTATCATTAACAAGTCAAAGAATTCTATCGAACATCAAAGAAAGAAAAAGTAATAGCTCCAACGTTAAAAATACATTTACCCTGATGACTATGTACTATTGGAAGACTTTAATTGTGAAAAACTTGGGCCCCTACTGGAAAGGTCCTTATCAAATTCCTTTGACAACTGAAACTGCAGTAAATGTGGAAGGATGTTCAATATGGTCTACAAAGGTCATTGCACGCTTGTGATCTCCCTCACAGTATTAATGTTAGTACTGATACAGGCATCCGATGAAAACCCAACCCAAGTACATGCATCCAGATGTAACCAACACATCTGTGATGTGTCAGACCGGCCAAAACTCCAATGTGCCTATGTAACTGAAGCCTGCACTAATATAATTGGAAATTATGAATTCAGCTGCCTAGCTGAAACCCATTTAAACTACACACATTGCTCGTCCAAACGTCACCCTTGATCTTACTGTCATCCGCACAACACTCTTATGCCAGTCATCATGAGCTGGCACAATTCCATAATCTCATCCGCTCTGTCAACTGAAAACTGTTCTTTTGAAATGTATGTCTGTTCCCCTCTCAAAATGAACTGTACAGATTGCAGTATTGAGCACATTGTAGCAAAATAACGAAACATTAAGTCAGCTATTGCAATGAGACTGACCATCTGTACATTATCGAAGGAATCGTCTCCTATTTGACCTAGCACCACTGACAGAAATATCTTCACATGTTTCTTGTATTCAGTACCTACTATAATCAACAAGGCAAGCTGGAAAACTGAAGTAAGTCTAAAAATACTAAGAATGCCCAATCCTCCTCCTGTTACTAATGGTTGCTTTATTCAAGCTAAGCCCCCTGATCCATGTGTATCATCCTCAAGTACAGTGTGTAAATAGGATTCACTTATGCAGTCCCTCATTTGTGATGGAAAAACCTATTCGGAAGAATAAGCTCATTGCTGTATGAAGTGCACTAACAAACCTGAAGGATTCAACATTAACGTTGTTCCGCTGTTAAAATGGTGCACTGAAAGGCTTTCCAGGATCAACAATATGGGGCAAGTGGAACAAAAGCTGTGTAAAATATTATCAATGACACTGTTCGTACTCCTACTTTCCATCCATTAATGCACTTGGACAACCAAACATTTCATAGCACCCATTGTTTACAACATTCAGCTCTCGCTCTAAGTGGACTAGTCATTCCCTCACAGAAGTGCGCCCTTGAAACTCCTTTTGGCCTTCATTGGCAATACGAAAACCAAGCTTACCCATATCTGCCCAATGACTCTACGGACGTTGTGACCTAGTACACACCTTCCCACTTTTTACCCTCCACCATGAAGTGCCTGAAGTAGTTGATGAATGGAATGCTCACCAACATGGGAATCAGTACAGAACAAAAATAGAGGAAAAACAAAACGAGATTTACACAACTTCTTCCATCAACAAACCTGGTGGTCCAAGTTGCTGTGAGATCTTATTCCTGGCTAGAGTATTGAGATGGCCATTGATGAGATAAGTGACCTTGCGTATGACAGCTAAAACCTTGTCAACTCAACCATTCACGTTCTGAAGCTGGTGAACAAAGAGTTAGAGGAGTCCGGATAATGACGCTTCAGAATGGTCTAGTGCTAGATTTCGTCCTTGCTAAAGAAGGAGGCACTTGTTCAGTCATTGACTCGCAATGTTGCACCTACATCGATGATTTCTCGAAAGATATTTAGAAAAACACAGAAGTTATCAACGAAATGTGTAAAGTCACAGGGAAGATACCTGCCCCACTGTCGCTAGATTCATGTGGAGGGAGTGTTACTTGCTGACTGCAGTCGCTGTGCAGATGGATCATGTGTGACCCAATGATAGTCCATGGTCTCATCCTAGGAATATATATTGTCATCCGCTTATACATGAAATGGACTGTATATTGCTTTTCGCCTAAGCCAAAGAGGAATGTGGTTAATCAACCCTTGTCTACTTCTCTACCTCCCTGCTCGAACTTCCATGCTGAAATCCAGTAATTTTCAGATTCTGCTCCTTCGGATGATGATTCGCTGGAGGAAGCTTGACTTATTAAGAATACAAATCGACTAAATAGCCTTCAATGTTGTCCTTAAACATTTAAACTAAAATATAATTTTGAATTATAGAAAACATTTGATGCATATTAGAAAACGATATGGCAGGAAAGATAAGGTAAATAAGAACATTTGCCTTAACATCAGCGAATCTGTATGAACAAGACAACGAATGATAACATTCATGGCTGTTCCATTTTGAAATTACTAATTAATGTTTAACTCTGACTGGGGAGCGAAACTCAATATCAATTAACTTCTGTCCCGAATTATTATCTGTCTAGTTCAGAACATGCAGTGCTTTCGTTACCTTTTGTGTTTGTGACAATACAGCCTTTGCCAAGTTGTGCATGAAGATAGTTTGTTTGTGATAGTACAACGATGTAGCTGACCAGGGTTCTTGAAAGAAGAGTGATTTCTACTTTCCTGGATTATTAAAATCCAGTTAGCTTAATTTATAGGTATCAGTGTTATGCTGTAACAGTGATGCTATTAGTAAATGAAAGGCATGATTAACATTTAACTAAACTGTCTGTAAGAGTTTTTTTTCATTCCAGACCATCAAATAGTATGATCTCCAGAACTAACCATAAGAGAGACGTACAGATTCTGTTCTTCAGGAATTCCCTGGATCGTCTCAAATCTGTACTCTAACACAGCAGCAATTTTTTTTCGAACTTGTGCATGAGAATCTTGGCAAATTGGGGTGCAAAAAGGTCCCAATGGCTGTTCCGTGTGTCTGGATGAAGAATTGGTTGTCAAAGATGAAAACGTGTGGGCGAGGTTGAAGTGGAATGTTTGTAGGATGGTGCTCAGAGATTGACAGTTTTTGGTATTGAGTACTGAGGTTGTTGCCAAGATGCTGTCATTATGAGGGATGCTGGTGTACAGTGCTTAAACGTCTATTGTGATGAAGAGTGTGCTCGGTTTGACTAGTCTGTAGGTGCTGAGTTGCTGTAAGAAATCTGTAGTGTTGTGATAGAAGCTGGGGTCCCCTGTACAATGGGTTTCAAGATGCCTTTGACATAGCCAGGGAAGTTGTCACGCAGGGTCCCATTGCCTGATACGATGGGATGTCCAGGTGGCAGTAAAAGTCACTTACGTGAGAAGTATGTGGGATGACAACACTTATGGAAATCTGAAGGACTGGATCAAAAGTCTTGATCAATGTTTTCCGCAATGTGTTCAACCCTAGAAGACGTTCTGAGTTTTGCATATTAATGAACTGAAACCTGCAACCTATTCTAAAAGATGAAAGACTTAAAAATAATCCAGGTTTATTCAATAATTATTTAAGTGGCATGACACTGTATTCTTTTGCTATAAATTCTGTGCCTTATGCTTTACAAACACATGATGAAGGGGCAGTGCTCCAGAAGCTAGTGTTGCCAAATAGACCTGTTGGATTATAACCTGGCTTTTAGTGATTTACTTTTAACTTTTTCTACTCTAGTCTAAAACAGGCACCTCCACATCATGTCATCATATTGCTACTTTTCCTTCTCCTTTCCCTCCAATCCTCACTTGGACTCCTCATTCCATCATCTGCTGCATTAAATGTTGTGTCTCAGTTATATGGATGCATTCACCAATTGAATTATTTTTATTACAGAATATTTCACTGCATACTTGAACTGGTAGCTGATATTTTTCTGTGCCACCACGGAAATAAGTGCATTTGTGCAGCAACTTAAGTTCAGCAGCATATATGCGATTTGTACAAAGAGTTGCAAAGCAGTGTAATCCAAGGTATAACCAACATTAAAGAAAAGTAAAATACGCCCAAACCAGAGAAGTATGAAGTTGGCAGATATGGCAAAGTGTACAACCATAGTTTACTTTCTACTCTCTACCTGTGGGTCATTCTGTGTTTCTCTGACCTCTCAGTCCCTCACGCATCTTTATAGTTTCAAAGCAATGTCTGAAAATCAGGCCATTGATAAAATGAATCAAAGTGAACGGGAGAAGTGGTGTTAAAATGTTCAAAATATTTAAAACTTGCCCACCAACGATCTTTAAAATAACCGTATCTTGTACGACAGTACCATTGAACATTGTTGACCATTTTTCCAAGTTTATATCGAAAGTAGTTTGGATTGTTCTTTAAAGAAAAGAAAATGCAGATTGTTACTAGCATCATCATTGCAGTTTGGCGAAATATGACAGTAATAACAATGAACAGTAGATCAGAAGTTGCCATGGCCACAAGGTAGTGTGTGCTGCATTTAGAAAGACCACGCTTGCCTCAAGCTAGGATTACAATCACCACCAGACTAACTGTGAGAGACAAGGAAAAAAAGAGACTTGAAGTTACTGGCCAAACATTCACTGTACCTGAGCCCAGATTGTGAGGTTGGATTCTAGAACAAAGATAATTGTTGTTCCATGTCTTATGAAGTTTGAAGCATCTAAACCACAGTAGCAAACTCTCCTATAAATGAATCATTTGCATTTTTCAAAGACGTAGGGAAGAACATGAGCAGCAGATTGAGTACATGACTATGTTTTTGTGACCAATGTTTTATTGCGGTTGTCAGCAGTTGATTTTGTCTGCTTTATAGGTTTCACCTGAAATGTTGACTTCTCCACCTCCTGGTGCTACCTGGCTTGCTGGGTTCTTCCAGCTTCCTGTCTGTCTACTATGTTTTCCAGTATTTGCAGTTTTTTATTGTCTCTGAAGGGATACTCTAGCCTTTCTGAGTAACCTAAAGATGACAGCGTTCACACAAAGATGACTGGGATGAATAGAACAAAGAATGGGAGGCACCGAAAATGGACATTGATTGCAACATTTTTGTATATGGTCTTGGACTCTCCAAGTTCTAATTACTTACAGAATTGTACATCTATAGCATATGAACGACAGTACATAGCATTAAATCACCCCACAGTGTGCAAGAATGGATGTCCTCCACAATATGGATGAACAAATGATCGGGCATTGAGTTCCTCCCTCATTCACCAGATTGAATATTCTGACAATCTGAATCGTGATGGTGTTCAGGAGTGATTTAATTATGATTATATGTATTTAAATAGAGTGAAAAGCTTTGTTTATGAGACGTATAGACAGTTCTTAGTAAACAAGGATGTGCAGCTAAAAAACAAACTTAGACAGAGGTATTCAGATTACATTGCACAGAGCATGCATTAGGCAACGTCAATATTAACAACATCAGTACTTTTTGAGACTAGAGGGTGCATTCAATAGTCTAATAATGACTGAGAAAAAGCTGTGTCTGAAACTGCTCATGCATGTGTTCGGGCTTTGTATCTTCTTCCTGATGGAAGAGGTGGTAGGAAATCATTACTATGGTGCGATGGTTCCTTGATAATGTTACTGTAGCAGCAAGCCATGTAAATGGAATCCATGGATGGAATGTTGGCTTCTGTGATGGCCTTGGCTATGCACACAACTTTCACTAGTTTCTTATGGTCCTGGGTGGATCAGTTGACATTCTAGACAGTTATGGGCCAGGTAGTATGTGTTCAACGGTGCATCTATAGTAGTTACTGAGGATCCTTATGAACATGACAAACTTCACAAGCTTCCTGAGGAAGAAGAGGCGTTGTTGTGCCTTCTTAAATCCAATCATCATGCCCCAGATTGGATATCCACCCATGAAGAAGTTAAATATATGGCAAAGACCACACCCCTCCCCCTCCCACCCCCTCCCCCAACCCACCTGTCCAAGACTGTTCACCATGGCCCTCACTCAAATCAAATCTGAATCGATGCAAAAATTGTCAATACAACTTTCTCGTTTAAAAATCAGACACTTTATCTGGGATGAAGCAAAGTTTCCTGATAGATGTCCAAGCTCCTCTCTGAGGTCGTCTCTGTGTGAGTGGAAATTCTGCTACCAGATTTGAAATACATGCTGAGGCAGAGTATCCCCATAGTTTAACCAGCTCTCCCAATGAAAATCACCAGAATTGTCCCATAGCTTGTTCTAGGAGACTCAAACATTGTATTGTGCTCGACAACAGAGACAACCTCTCTGGATCCTGGCCAGTGCTAAAGATTAGGGGAGATGTTGGCCTAATGACCTTGTCACTAGACTATTAATTCAGAGACGAGAGTGTGTTGCTGGAAAAGCTCACCTGGTCAGTTAGTATCCGAGGAGCAGGAAAATCGACATTTCGGGCCAGAGCCCTTCATCAGGAATGTTAATACAGTGACTTGGATAATGTTCTGGGAGCTGGTATCCACGTCCTCAATCCAAGTGATGGAATTTTAATTCAATAATAATCTGGAATTCTGATGTTCAATGATGACGATTAAACTGTTCTCAGTTGATATCAACTCATAGCATTACAGAGACATACAGCACGGAAACAGACCATTTCGTCCAAACAGTCCAGTAAGGATATCACTGGATATCCTTACCTGATCTATTCCCATTTGCCAGTACTTGGCCCATTGCCCTTTAAACCTTTTCTATTCCAGCCACCCATCCAGATGCCGTTTAAATGTTGCAATTGTACGAAACTCCATCACTTCCTCTGGCAGCTCATTTCATACATGCAACATCCTCTGCATGGAAAAAAATGCCCCTAAGGTCCCTTTAAGAACTTTCCCCTCTCATGCTAAACCTGTGCCCGCTAGTTCTGGGCTCATCCACCCCTCATCATTTTATAATCCTCTATAAGGTCACCCCTCAGCCCCCGACACTTCAGGGAAAACAGCCCCAGCCTATTCAGCCTCTCTTTATAGCTCAAATCCTCTAACCATGGCAACATCCTTGTAAAACCTTTCTGAGCCCTTTCAAGTCCACAACATACTTCCAATAGGAAGGAGACCACAATTACTCAAACTATTCCAAAAGTGGCCGAACCAGCATCCTGTACACCCGCAATATGACCTCCCAACTCCGTACTCAATACTCTGACCAATAAAGAAAAGCACACCTAATGCCCCATCTCATTCACTAATATCATTTAGGAGAGGTAATCTGTCATCCTTCCCTGTTGTGGCTTCACGTGATTCAGGGCCCACAACCTGGTTGACTCTTTGGGATATGTGGGGAGCATTCCAGCCCTCACCTGAGCAATGCTTTCAGGATGGTGGACATGGATCAGAGAGGCTGGCAGGGAGCTCATTGCTACAGTAATCAGAGTCTGACATACTCCTGTGGCCACAACACTTATATAGCTGGACCAGTCATTTTCTTGTCAATGACCCAGCATGTTGATAGCCGTGCATTCAGTGATGGTAATGTCATAGTAAGCCTTTGCAAGATGGACTGTTTCCAAAAATTGAGAATTTACCTTTGTGTCATGCTTGTGGGATGTGAATGCTACTTGTCAATTATCAGACCAAATGGTATCTTGCTGTATTTGCTCACAGGTCTTTTCATTACCTAAGGAGTTGTAAATGATACTGAACATGGTGCAATCATGACCAAACATATTTAATTTCAAAATTATGATGCGGGTGGGTGGGGGTGGGGGCGGGAAGGACAGTGATAAGGCACCTGCAGATTTTAGGACCAATATACATTTGTGAAGAATTCCTGTAGAGATGCATGATGGTTGAGATGATTGACCTCCAGCAGCCACAACCATCTTCACCTTTAGACAGGATGAAACCAAAGACAGTTGTAATCTCATTGAGCCCAATTTTTCTAGGGGTCCTTATTGTGAATATGTTATCCTAATTTATATGCTTAAGAGTTGAACATTTCACGAATTAAAATTTAACTGTAAAAATAGATGCGACCGATTGAGGAACAGGTAATCAATCATTTTGTAAAGGCAAGTTCAACAATCTTGAATTTGATGTCCTACATCAGAATATGTGGTTCTGTCAGAAGGTCAGAGGTACAGAAATAAAGCAACAATTAACACAGTTTGGGCTCCTGGCAGTATCAGAATGTTTGTCATTATCCGACAAAAAGAAGAGAGATGCTCACAATTCTGGAAATTGGTTTCGTGAGCTGTGTTAGTGACACTGTATGCAGATGTATACAGAATATAAATAACTTCATGATTCAAACATGTAAATCATATTCCCTAATAAGACAGACTGCGACTGGAGTTTTTTAACATATAGATTATTAATGCTCATTTAGTATTGGAATACAAGATAATGCAAGAGACTTGCATCATATATGAAAATGCCATCTCAAATGTTCTGTATTCTGGTCTGTTAATTCTATTTAATGTTCTCCAACTCAATTCACTGACGTCCTTTAGGGAAAGAAACTGCTATCCTTACCTGTTCTGGCCGACATGTGAGTCCAGACTCACAGCAACGTGCTTGACTCTAAACTGCCCTGTGGGCAATTAGGATTGGGCAATAAATTCTGCCTAGCCAGTGACACACTCATCCCATGAATGAATAAAGAAAAATCATAAACCATAATTATAAAACCGAAGGTCCTAAATTTCATTATTTGTTGAAACAGACATTTTTATTCCTATTATATTCAATATTATTATTTTTATATATTTCCTTAAAATGGATTGATGCACGTTCCTCATCAAACCTTCTTCCTCCCAAAGAGGACTTACATTGCAAACCAAAAGCAACAATCCCTGAAAATCTAAGGTGGAAAGATTATGAATTACAGATTCAAAATTGTTAATCTACATCTGACCACATACAGATGTGAAATCATGCCAACATTTCCAGCTCTATATTCATCCTTATTAAAGCACAGATAATAAATGAGTGTAACTATGTCCCACAATCTGTCTTGAGGTTACTGGACGATTAATCATTACCAAAAATATTATTTGAGACAACAGAATATGTCAACAGAGCATTTTATTGAATTGACATTTTGCTCTTCCATTTTCATTTTTCACTCCAATAGGACATTTCACTTTGTAAATTTAGCACCAAACATACACAACCAGCTGCAAAGGTTTTCCGACGTGCAATCTATTGTATACTTACAAACAATATTGACAGCTCTGTCAGTGGCCAGACAGAAATGAGGAATGTAATATAACTGAAATCCTGCATGATTCAGATTGTTATGGTACTAGTTCTCACTGTGGTCAGACATTCCATTTAATTCAGTTCCCCACAAACAGTTAAATTCTATAGTCAGGGATATTCCTACTTAGGCAAGACTATTGGGGTAAGTTGTTCCCTTTCAGTTAGTAACCCCTACTCAGTGTAATTTTACTTTGAGAGATGCTCCCAATAACACTTGGATGCTGAGGTTAGTTGTTTCCCTTTGTCTAGGAATTAACACTTAGTAAAATTCGAATTGAAAGATGCTGACTGAATCACATTGGTCTGGAATCAGATGCTCCATTCAGGGCATTGACTCACAAACAATACAATTCTACAGTAAAAGATATTCCCAGTAATATTTGCAATTGAGAGTATTCTCCTGTCAGTGCTCCACACTTACTACAATGGTGCATTTACAAATACCGCAGAAAAGCCAGAACATTGGGTAAGTAGATCCGATTTGACCATTTATTCACACTCAGTACAATTCTATAATGGCAATGAATGGCTGCCGAGGTGAAGATTTGCATCAGCACAATCACCACTCCCAGAAGAAGAACCATTGCAGGACACCCTCCGAGGACAAGCAGCCACATGCACTGGTATCATGCTTAAGGCTCGAGCACTACATCAGGTAATTGGGTATTTGCTTCTGAGGGGCTGGAGTGCATGACAAGCCTTGAGAGCAGCATGTCACCAAAGCGAGTCAGAAACTGGGCAGATGGGAACAACGATCGCTCTCTGTCACGGGTAAAAACTTGGTCATCTGGTTTGAGGTAGTCTGTGCAGTCACCCAGACCATCTTCCACGTCATGTGGAGATCAAAGATAGACCATGCCCGAAGAGACACCATGTAAAACGATCTGGAGACAGGGGGAAGAAACACACCCAATGCAATCGTTACCTTGATGGCCACTTTCGTGTGTGGCTGCATTAAGTTGTGCATGGATCCCCAGTACATAAACACCAAGTGTCACTATATACTGAGGTTCTCCCTGTCCTCCATGTTGCAAAGGATGGGCCTGGCCTCGTTGCCGCAGAACGCTCCAAGTAGTTGGACCGTTCCTTATTATCTGTCCTTTGTAGAGAAATTTGTGAAAAAAAAGCACCTTTGAACACAAGTCTTTCAGGCAGTGGTCAGCACATAGTGTTCTTGAGGCACTTTGGGAAAAGGAGAGGGCGGATCCTGTCGAGCGGTTCCCTGGGCAGATTTTCAAAGTCATTTGACAGAATGTCTCATCACCAGAACTTTCGAACAAGCACCTTATCTCACACCTCTGGCTGTGAGATCCTTTATGCATGCCTGGACTCTCCGTACAACCGCACTCTGCTCTCGAAGCAGCTGTGGAGGGGATAAGACTATCACACACTTGGTTCTGGAACGTGCCTATGCAAGGGAAGTCTGGAGAAGAATGCAGTGGTGTTTGTCGAGGTTCGTCCTGAGCAACTCTGTAACGTCACATGCCGTGCTCTATGGTTGTTCTCTGGGATGCACACCCAGACGAACATTAGCTGTGCCCAGAAGGTCATCAACTCAGTAAATGATGCCATTTGATCTCCTGGAAATTGCTGTTGTTCCAGTTGAAGGAGTTAAGCAAAGTTAGTGTTGCAAACTGGCACGTTGGAAAAGACCACCATGTAAGGTCCTCCTACCAAAGAAGAATGGGGGTTCAATCAGTAATTAGGCCCTGCTGTTAACTCAGCTAAACACCAAGCGATTAACATAACAAATTGTAAATATCAACAACTCAATCTGCTCTCTGAACGTAAAGATAATATATAAAGACATCTGAATGGCATCATCAATTGTACATACTCCAAAGGTTTTTGTGACTAAAGTATATTTTTGATTTTTAAAAAATCATTGTGGTGTTTCCCTCCTTTTATTGTCCTCAAACCAACATTTATTTGACGCAGAGTAAGAATTAAAACTTTTCCTTGAGAGACTTTGGCGAGCAGCAGCTCATCAAAAAGTTCAGATCAAGACCTTTTAAATTTCCTTTTTAGTTTTACAGCAGTGATGGCAATAAAGTCAATTGCATGTTGCTTCTACATGAAACAAAGGGAGTAGGCAGAGACTGCAGGAATCCCTGTGGCCATTCCACTCGAAAGCAACTCTGCCATTTTGCATGCTGTTTGGGGTGGAGGTGGGTTGATGTCACCAGGACTGGCAATGGGGCACAGCGGGAAAGTGAAAAGGTAAACAGAATGTGAATGATAAGAGATTCACTCATTAGGGAGACAGAAAGGAGATTATGTGGACGTACATGGGAATCCAGGATGGTGCGTTGCCTTCCAAATGCCAGGGTCCAGAATGTCTTGGAAGGCTGTAGAATGTTCTCAATGGGGAGGGGGCGTGGCTAGAGGTCATTCTGCACATTGGCACAAATGACATAGGCAGAAACAGGGATGAAGTCCTGAAGAGTGATTATACAGAGATAAGAAAAAAGTTAAAAACCAGGACCTTGATGGTGACACTTTCTGGATTACTTCCACTGCCATGGGCTAGTGAGGGTAAGAGCAGTAGGAAATTGCAGATGAATCCATCGCTAAAGAATTGGCGCAGGGGCAACGATTCAGACTTTTAGATCAATGGGATCTTTTCTGGGGCAGAGGTGACTTGTTCAACAGGGCCAGGTTGCACCTGAACTGCAGGGGCACCAATACATTGGCGGACAGGTTCGTTATCGCTGCAAGGGAGAGTTGAAACTAGATTTGCAGCGGGTGTGTCACTCACTCACAAATTGATGGGCTAAATTGTGAGCGAGGCCTCACAATTACAATTCAGTGGCTGACCAGACGTGCCTGCTTGTATTTTGGAAAGTCAGTCACACACTGCTGAAGCATTTATTTATTTCAGCACAGTTACTCAAAAATAAGTCCTGGAATATGCGTTTTAATCAACGGAAACCTGCACATCCCTTCAAACAGTCCGCCACACACCATGCATCTTTGAAGCAGATTAGCATTTCTAGAATCCAGGAATGCATGATATTTCACTCTATGTGGACAGAACTTCAGTCCCAAATTAAAGGCGTCTCTGCTCCAGCACGCAGATTAACATTGGCCCATTTCATAAAATCAGAGAAACACATTAAGTTTTACAATAGAGGTGGAGGTCATTCGATCTATTCCAATGTTAAGGCAGACTATGTATGTAGTATGTTTTAATGGATAGAGAATTTGCTGGTGGATAATAAATTGGGTCATGTCCAGCTTGGCGAGCAGGCCAGTGAGGGTGCCAGAAGGGCCACTGCCAAAGCCACAGCCACTGCAATCAGTAGCAATGACTTAGAGGGAAAAATTGTACTATCTCCCGCTTCACTGACAAAATTTACAACCACTTAACTGTTATATGTTAGAAATCATTTATAGTAGAGGAGAATAATTCAATGTTGTGAAATAATCAAAAGGCAAAATGAAATAAATGCAATAACTATTATTGGAGAAAAGTGTGCTTGGGAATCTAATGGGGCTAAAGGTTGATATGTTTCCTGGATCGGATGTGATGCATCCTAGGATATTAAGCAATGTAACTACAAAGACAGTGGGCGCCTGGTAGTAATATTCCAGGAGTCATTCGATTCTGGAAATGTCCTGAGGATTATAAAACTGTCAATGTAACATCATTGACTCCCACCTATTCACATGTTAATGGGTAATGAATCCTTTATTCATGATATAAATTATCTACTTATAAATGTTTGCCGTCACATTCTTCATAATAACATTTGATACGATGCCAAATGGCAAGCTGGTGAGAAAATTATAAATGTTTGAATTGATGGCTCCATAGCATCACATATGAGATGTTGGCTAAATAGATGGGAAACAGAGCAGAGATATAGATGGACATTTCTCAGATTGGAGATGAGTTTTTTGTGGTGCTCCCCAAAGATTGTTGTTGGGACCTTTTCTAATTTACATATATAGTTTAGAGGTGGGTGTTGAGGCAAAAGTCTCGAAATTTGCAGATGGTACTAAACTAGGGAGAATAATGAATTATTAGAACAATGATGAGTGACTTCAGAGGGACATTGACATTGATTACCTTAAATTTCTCAATTAACTCACCTCTCAATCTTTCTCTTTAACAAAAACAGCCTCAAGTCCCTCACCCTTTCCTCACAAGACCTGCGCTCCATGCAGGCAACATCCTTACAAATCCCCTCTGCACCCTTTCCAATGCTTCCATATCCTTCCCATAATGCAGCGACCAGAACTGTACGCAATACTCCAAGTACGCACTAGAGCTTAGTACAGCTGCAGCATGACCTCGTGACTCCAAAACTCAAACCCTCTACCAATAACAGCTAACACACCATATGCCATCTTAACAACCCTATCAACCTGGGTGCCAATTATCAGGGATCTATGTACATGGATAGTGAGATCTCTTTGCTCATCCACACTACCAAGAATCTTACCATTAGCCCAATACATTTTATCCCTGTTGCTCCTGCCAAAGTGAATCACCTCACACTTTTCCACATTAAACTCCATTTATCATCTCTCAGCCAAACTCTGCAGCTTACCAATGCCCCCTGTAATCTGCAACATCCTTCAGCATCATCCAGAACTCCACCAAACATAGTGACATCTGCAAATTTACTAACCCATTCTTCTACACCCTCATCGAGGTCATTTATAAAAATGACAAACGGCACTGAGCCCAAAGCATTGCAGTACATCACTAGTAACGGAACACCAGAATGAATATTTCCCATCAACCACCAGCCTCTGTCTTCTTTCAGCTTCTAATCCAAACTACTAAATCACCTTTAATCCCATGCCTCCATATTTAGTGCAATAGCCTACCATAGGAAACATTATCAAATGCCTTACTGAACTCCATATACACCATATCAACTGCTTTACTCTCACCCATCTGTTTGGTCTCCTTCTCAAAGAACTCATTAGGTTTGTGAGATGTGACCTACCCTTTACATAACCATGTTGACTATCCCGAATCAAATTATTCCACTTTCAATGATTATAAATCCTATCTTTTATAACTTTTTCTCACACTTTACCCACAAATGAAGTAAGGTTCCCCGATTGCTAATTACCAGGGTTGTCTCTATTCCTCTTCTCCACCAATGGGACAACATTTGCTATCCTTCAGACGTCTGGCATTATTTCTGTAGACAATGATGGCTTAAAGATCAAAGTCAAAGGTTCTGTAATCTTCTCTCTGGCTTCCCAGAGAATCATAGGATAAATCCCATCATGGCCTCCGGGACTTATCTATCCTCACACTTTCCAGAACTGCTAACTCCTTCTCCTTGTGAACATCAATCCTGTTTAGTCTAGTAGCCTGCATCTCAATATTCTCCTCAACAACATTGTCTTTATCCTGTGTGAATACTGCCAAAAAATATTCATTTAAAGATTTCACTATCTCTTTGGACTCCCCACACAACTTCCCACGACAATCCTTGATTTGCCCTAATCTTTCGCTCATCATTCTTTTATTCCTGATATTTCTACAGAAGGCTTTAGAGTTTTATCTTGATTCTATCTGCCAACGACTGTTCCCTCCTCGCTCTTCTCAGCTCTCTCTTTAGGTCTTTTCTGGTAAATTGCAACTCTTAAGCACCCTAACTGACCCATCGCATCTCACCCTAACATAATCCTTCTTCCTCCTCTTGACAAGGGATTCAACTTTTTAGTAAACCATGGCTCCCTCACTCGACCACTTCCTCCCTGCCTGGCAGATACATACGTATCAAGGACACCCAGTAGCTGCTAGGTAATGGCATGGTGTGTCAGTGGCTAGCACGGCTGCCTTACAGCACCAGGGTCCTTGGTTCAATTCCAGCCTCAAGCAACAGTCTTTGTGTAGTTTGCACATTCTCCCCGTTTCTGCGTGAGTTTTCTCCAGGTGCTCAGGTTTCCTCCCACAGTCCAAAGATGTGCAGGTAAGGGAATTGACCATAGTGTTAGCTGCATTCGTCAGAGGGAAATGAGTCTGGATGGGTTACTCTTCGGAGGTTCGGTGTGGACTGGTTGGGCCAAAGGAACTGTTTTCACACTGTAGGGAATCTAAATCTAACTCTCAGCTCCAGGAATACAATTTGTCCTTGAGAATAATAAAGCTGATTCACAGGTCGGCATGCTACCGACAGTAATTGAAAACCCAGTGGAGACTCGAGCAACTGAGGCACTCCAGGATTCTTATCTGAGAGTCTTCCCTGATTGTGTAGTAGTGAGGTCACAGAGTTGAAGGTGGAGAGATCAAAGGATACAGATAAGGAAGCTGAAATAACATTAACAAAGGCTGTGTTTGGTCAGTCAATTGAGATAAAACAGGAGCAAATAAATAATCATGCAATTATAGTTTCCTCAGCAAAAGTCATTGAGTTGTAGCAGAAAGATGGAAATTTAAATCAGTTGTATCAATAGGCATTTACTGGGAAACAGTCCGAATGCATCCCTATCTGTTATTACCTGAAAAATGATGTCTTAATCAGGAAGTGGAGACCATCACATATTCAAACAGATGAAAATGTGGCAGAGATTCACCAAATTATATTGCCAGTGGGGTATAGAAAGGAGGTGCTGTGAGTAGTGCATGAGTTACCACTTTGAGGTCATTGAGGACTGAGGAAAACACAGCCTAAAATACAAGACATTTTTACTGGTCTGGACTACACAAGGATGTAGTTGAATTTTTGCCAGACATGTCATACATGCCAGGTAATTGGAAAACTCACAGGCGGCAATAAATCCTACACCTTTAATACCTATTCCTGCATTTAAGGTATCTTTTAACAAAATCTTAATTGATTGCATAGGTCCCCTACACCAAACAGAAACCGGGAACAACTATTTGTTAACAATAATGAATGTATTAACGAGATTTCCAGAGGCCATTTCATTACAAAATATCATAGCTAAAATATTGTACAGGAATTACCCATGATTATTACTAGATATGGAGTACCAGTAGAGATACAGTAAAATCAAGGGTCAAGCTTCACATCCAAACTATTCAAGGACGTTATGGACAACTTAGGCATAAAACAATTTAAAGTTACTGTGTACCACCCAGCATCGCAGAGAGTGCTAGACAGTTGGCATCACACACAAAAGACCATGTCGAGGACATATAATCAGGATTATTCAGATACCTGGCATGAGGGAATTCAGTTTGTGCTTTTTGTGATCAGCCATGCATCAAATGAATCGACCAAATTACGTCCAGTTGAATCAGTTTTTGGACATGAAGAGAGAAGACCATTACATGAATTAAGGAGAAATTAGTAATTTGGATTGTGTTTCAATTTTTATATAACAATTAAATAGAGCTGGGGAGTTGGCTAAACAGCGTTTAGACGTATCACAGCAAGCAATGAAACAAGAAGCAGACAAGAAATCAAAAAGTTGCAATTTTGCAATTGGGGACAAGATTTTGGTGTTACCTTCAGTAATAGATGAACCTTTAAAAGCAAGGTTTCGTGGACCTTATCAAATCGAAAAGAAATTGAGTGAGGTGAACGATTTAACGTGTACTCCAGACAGGAAGAAATCTCACAGAGTGTGTCATGTGAACATGCTCAAAAGGTATTTTGCCACAGAGGGAAAGCAAGAGGTGTTAATGGTTACAGCACAGAAGGAAGAACCAAGTTCAGAGGATTCTGAATTCGACATTCTCCAAATTAATTTTGACAATGAGGAAACTGTCAAACATTGGGGAAAAATATTGAGTTATCATCCTGGAAAAGAAATCAAAATGACCTTTAAGAGTTATTCCTATCATATGGAGAGATATGTATAAATTAACTGGGAAGTACTAACCTAATGGTACATGCTGTAGATTTGGTGATGCTGTTCTGATTGAGCAACATCCTTATAGGCAGAACCCTCTGAGGTTGGCATAGGTTCAGAAGGAGATAGAGCACATGCTCCAAGATGGCAAAATCAAAGTGAATTACGGTGACTGCAGCTCACCCATAGTAATGTTGCCGAAGCCAAATGTTACCTAATGGTTATGTGTGAACTATTGTAAAATCAATGCAGTTACAAAGATTGATGCATATCCAATTCCACAGTTGTAAGACTGTGTTGAAAAGATGAAACAAGCAATTTACATTTCCAAGTTGGAATTGCTCAAAGGCTACTAGCAGGTACCTCTGTCAGAAACAGCAAAGGAAAATTTGGCTTTCGTAATGCCAAATGGACTGTATCAGTTAAAGGTCATGCCATTTCGTATGAAAAACGCTCCAGCCACATTTCAGAGACTAACTAACAAGACTATTGCCAGAGTACCAAACTGTGTTGTGTATATTGATGACCGGGTGATATTTAGTCACGCGTGGAAGGAACATTTACAACATTCATTGGATTTGTTTGATCGATTTCAAAAGGCAGGCTTGGTGGTAAACTTAGTGAAACAAATAGCAAAGTTGTGGTCTAGGCTATCTGCTTAAACATGTTTTGTGGGGTCTGACCTACGCCATAACATCTCAAAACAAAGAAGATAGGAAGAGGAGGGGTGCATTTGGCCGGGTCCCATTTGTCAGAAGTGCTCTATCTAGCTACGTCTTAAATGCATTCATCTTTTTGACATCACTTATTTCCAGTGGTAATGAATTCCACAGGCTCCCACTCGTTGGTGAAGAAATGTCTCCTCATCTCCATCCCTCATTGTTCACCTCAAATCCTCAATGTGTGACCCCTGGTTCTGGATGCACCTACCATCAGGAACATCCTCCCTGCACCTACCCTGTTTGTCTAGTTAGAATTTTCAAAGTTTCTGTGAGATGCCCCCCCCATTCATCTGAACTCTAGTGAAAACAATTCTAACCTAGTCAACCTCTCCTCATACATCAGTCCTGCCATCCCCAGAATCCGCCTGGCAAACTGTCACTGCACTCCCTTGAGAGCAAGAGCATCCTTCCACAGAACAGGAGACTAAAACAAGTACAGGAGAAAAGTTGCAAGAACACAGCCTTTCTCCTATACTTGAAACCTCTCGCAATGAAAGACAACAGATCATCTGCCTTCTTTACCACCTGCTGGACCTGCATACTTACCTTCAGCAACTGGTATTGTGACAAGGCTATTTTGCCCTTCGTGTTTTGAGGGTCATAAAGGTTCTGATTTATCTGGATATATTTACTTGAAAAAAATTAAGATTAGATTAGACTTACAGTGTGGAAACAGGCCCTTCGCCCCAACAAGTCCACACCGACCCGCTGAAGCGCAACCCACCCATACCCCTAAATTTACCCCTTACCTAACACCAACGGCAATTTAGCATGGCCAATTTACCTGACCCGCACATCTTTGGACTGTGGGAGGAAACCGGAGCATCCCCACGCAGACACAGGGAGAACGTGCAAATTCCACACACTCAGTCGCCTGAGTCGGGAATTAAACCCGGGTCTCAGGCGCTGTGAGGCAGCAGTGCTAACCACTGTGCCACCGTGCCGCCCACTAAATTAAGTTCTTTTTAAATTAAACGCTTGTATAATGAAAGGGAGTTGGCCAGTTGTTCCAGTTCAGAATGTTTTATCATTCATTTTGGCTTTAATTTTTACCTGAGGACAGAAAGAAACTGTTCCATGCTAATCTTCTCTCTCTCTCTGATATCTCTTTTGTAAGAACTTGTGTCTGATTTTACCTTTTCTCCAAGGGGCTGTATATGGCGATTTTGCAGGTATTTGGAACAGCATCATTAAGTTGCGATAGATTCAGTTGTGTTTTCAAATAGTTATGTTATTCTCAATTCAGTTGTCTTTATCTGTGTGTACATAAATTCTGGTTTGTTTAAAACTGAATGGATTGTTCAGCTGCATCACTCCTGGAATATCCACCTTTCAATTGCTTAAAACAATAGGAATGGCAGAGTCTAGGCTTCCTTCTTGAAGTATTTTGAGGATGTCTGGCCTCGTCCATAACAGTTTGGCGGCTCTTCACACGATTGATTCTACAGTCTGATTTGGGATTATGGTTGTTTGACTCGAAGGCAACGAGTGACAACTTTTATTGTCTTTTGTCCTGGGTGTTGAATTTGGTTAGTTTTCCAGCACTTGGTTTGGTAATGACTCTTTGAGTGACTGAGTGTTTTGCTGGTGGAAAAAAAAATTACTCTGGCGATTTTGCAAAAGGTGAACAAGCAAAGCTTCTGGAAGTGGCAGACAGGCTGGAGTTGAAGTTAACTGTGTCCAGAAGAAAAGGAGAGCTGATTACAGTAATTGCTCAGCATTCAAATTTGCAGGACATGCCATCAGAATCTTTGCAGATGAACGAACTTTAATTGAAAATGAAACAGTTTGAGTTTGAGGCAAAAGAGAAAGAATGGAACAAAGAAATGAAGCAGCTTGAATTACGATTAAGAGCAGAGGAAAAAGAAAAAGAATGAATGGTTCTTGCAGAACAAAAGGAAAAGAACAGAATTGCTTTAGCAGAACAAAAACAAAGTGAAAGAGAGTGAGAGAAAACCGAGAGAAGGAGACAGAGTAGAAAGGAAGAAGGAGAGGGAGTTTGAAGATCATAAAATTGTATGTAGACAGGAAAGTCAGTTTAAAAGAATGGACATGAAGGCTAATAATAAACTTAGCCAAAGGGCTGCCAGGGTTCTGTTCACATATATTCAAACATTGCCTAAATTTGTTGAGAAGTGTCTTCAAGTCTTTTTCATCTCATTTGAGAAAGTGTAAACAAATAAAGTGGCCAGTGACCATGTGGGTTTTCTTGATCCAAACAAATCTGTGAGGTAGAGCTAGTGCAGTATTTGCATCACTATGAGAGAAGGTATCTGAGATGGAGGAGGAGGTAAAGAAAGCCATATTAAGTGCATATGAGCTTGTGCCTGATGCCTAAAGATAACATTTTAGGGATCTAAGGAGAGACCCAGGTCAAACCTACATTGACTTTAAAAGGGTCAAAAAAAGTAATTTTGATGGATATATAAGGCCATTCATAAGACAGCAAACCTATGATGCTTCTTAGAGAGAGGTTATTTTGGAGGAGTTCAAAAATTCACAACCTGAGGTAGTGAGAACTAATGTGGAAGAGCAGAGAGCTGCCACGGCAAGATTGACAGCTGAAATGGTTGATCATTTGCTTCATAAATCAAAGTTCGACTCCCAAACCCAAATTCAATTCACGAGGGATAAAAATTGGGGGAAAGATAAATGATTAAGCTCACAAAGAAACCTTTTTGTTTGCTCCATGTCAGGGGGAGCTGACTGGATGAGCTTGGATAAGGGATTAGGAAGGGGTTTGAGTGACAGACCATGTCGTGCAGGTTTAATAACCAGGTGTGTGTGTGTGTGTGTGTGTTAAGATGTCAATACCAGTTTTGATCCCTTACACCACTCCCCCACCCCTACCGAAGCAACCCCAGGCTGAAGTAAACCCCAGGAGAATGGTCTGTCCTTCTTGGGAGAGAGGGAGTGTGAGAAGCCATAAAGACAGAGTTGGGACCCATTGCAATGATGAGTATCACCTCTTCCGATGTAGACAGTGAAACTGGAAAAATGGAATAGAATCTTTACAAGCAATAAGATATGAGGATGTACATGGAAGTCGGGTGAATTGTCATGGTTGCCAGCATTGCATGACTTCGTGTGCCCTATTTTCTTGTAGTGAAAACACTGAGGTTTTCTTATGTCTCTTCCCCCTTCTGGCATATCTGTTTTACTTTGTGGTGAGCTATCTTTATTATCTTCAGTGACATCTCCTTTTCCTACACCTTCTGAGGATTTCTCTTTTTCCCAATTTCTATCCTTAACAGATTGAAATTGAAATCGGGAGCCAAACTTTGATTCATGAACCACCTCATGTCATTGACCATGTCATCTGCCAGTGTTGCAGTTGCAACTCTCTGCCCTTCCACATGAGTTCTCACAAATTCAATAAGTGAATTTTGAATTCCTCCAAAATGGCAGTCTTTCTCGAAGAACATCATATGCCTGATCTACTATTAGTACCCTTATCCACCTCGCCAATTTACTTTATTTGATCCCTTCAAACAGTTTGTACATTTGACCAAGGTCCCTCATTAAATCCATAAACCATTAGCACTGATTCGCATGCACTTAAGTTGTTTTTTTGTTTCAGATCATACTCCCCAGATACCTCCTCTGATGGTGATGCAAGCTGCTCCTCTACCAACATCAGGATCCTTGTTTCTTGCATTCCTTTCCGAACACTTGGAAAATTTGAGTAGTTCCACACTCGAGTCTCGATAATGGAGCAAAACAAAAGAATGGATTTTTTTTCTGTCAGCGGAGTGGGGAGTGGGGTGGGAGGAGGATTGTTTTCACTGGAAAGACAGCAGCTGAGACGAGATGATAGAGTTCTACACAATTATGAGAGGCAGGCTTTTTCCCAGGATTGAAATTTTAATTATAAGGGGACACAGGTTCAATGTGAGAGTGTCCAACTTTGACAGAGATGTGCATGGGACATCTTTCACACAGATATCAGTAGGAGCCTTGAACAAGCTATCAACACAAGTGTGGGAGCAGGCTCATTGGTGATGTTTAAGGGGCACCTGGATGGTTACATGAATAACGAGGGATTAGAGAGACACTGGCTGAATGAGGGCAGAAGCGTTGTCCTTTAGTGCAGTTCAGGCATGGCGATTGGCACAGGCTTGGAGAGCCAAAGGGCCTGTTCCTGTGATGTACCTCCCTTTCGATGTTTTGTCTTGGTCTGTCCTATCCCAGGTCCGACCGTTAATTGTACAAATCATTTCCTTGTTTGTTGTACCAAAGTGCAATACCTCACATTTATTCAGATTGAACTGCATCTACCATTATTCAGCCCATTGACCCATTTGATCAACATCCCTTTGGAATTGAAGAAAACTTTCTTCATTGTTTACTATGCCACCAATTTTGGTGATGACAACAAACTCACGAACCATGCCTTCTATATTCTCATCCAAATCATGTATATAAATCACAAAAAAGGGACCTAGACCCCATCCCTGAGGATCACAGCTGGCGACAGACCTCCAGTCCGAAAAGCAACCCTCCAACATCCCTCTCTACCGCCTGCTGTTCAATGAATTTATGTATCCAATGGGAAGGTCTACCTGAATTCCATTTGATCTAACTGCACTAATTATTCTTCAAAGCAGAACCTTATTGAAGGCTTTAATAAAGTCCAAGTGAAGTCTACTGCTCTACCCACATTAACTTATTTAGATATTTCTTTAAAACAGTCAATCAAGTTTGTGAGTCCCTAACCAATTTTTGCCTTTCTAAATATCCCGAAATCCTATCTTTTAAAATCACCTCCAACAATTTACCCCCAACTGAAGGCAGACTCACAGGTCAAGAGTTCTCTGGATTCTCCTTGCAATCTTTCATAAACAAAGGTACAACGTTGGCCACCCACCAGTCATTGGGCACCTCACATTTAATCATACATATTGTAATTATTTCTGCAAAGGATCTTGCAATTCCTTCCCTTTCTTCCCACAAGGTTCTCCGATACATCACATCAGGTACCGGAGATTTATCCACCTTTATTTTCTCTGTGACCACCCTACATTCCTGTTCAGTAGTATTAACTGTATTTAAAACATCAAAGTATATTTCTCTGTATTCTCTCGGCTCCATTTAGAGTCATAGAGATGTACAACATGGAAACAAACCCTTCGGTCCAACCCGCCCATTCCGACCAGTTATACCAACCCAAACTAATCCCACCTGCCAGTACCTGGCTTGTATCCCTCCAAAACCTTTCTATTCATATATCCATACAAATGCCTCTTAAATGTTGCAATTGTACCAGCCTGCACCACATCCTCTGGCAGCTCATTCCATGTACCACCCTCTGCGTGAAAACATTACCTCTTAGGTCTCTTCTTCTTCTTTCCCCTCTCACCCTAAACCTATGCCCTCTAGTTCTGGACTCCCCATCACCAGGGAAAAGACTTTGTCTGTTTATCCTATTCATGCCCCTCATAATTTTGTAAACCTCTATAAGGTCGCCCCTCAGCCTCCGACACTCCAGTGAAAACAGCCCCAGCCTGTTCAGCCGCTCCCTGTAACTCAGATCCTCCAACCCTGGCAACATTCTTGTAAATCTTTTCTGAACCCTTTCAAGTTTCACTACATTTTTCCGATAGGAAGGAGACCAGGATTGTGCACAATATTCCAACAGTGGCTTAACTAATGCCCTGTACAACCACAACATGACCTCCCAACTCCTGTACTTTCTCCACCTTAAAAACTGACGAGGAATATTCGTTTCGTATCACTGCCATCTCCCATGGTTCAACACAACGACAATGTCCTTGATCTGTAAAAGGCCCTACCCTCTGTCTAGTTAGCCTTTTGCTCTCAATGTATTTGTAGAATCTCTTTGGATTATCCTTAAAAGTATCTGGCAATGCTATCTCACAAATGGGGCAGGAATACACCACAGAGCCCCAGAAAGACACCCCCTTCCATAAAAGTCCCCAGCTCCCAGAAGCACAGACTGTCACAAATGAACCTCAAACCAATATGTATTGTACCTCTGGCCAATGCAGCCATTTCCTTTGGGACTGCCGGGCAAGTAAGATTCAAATTTAGCAATGGGAGCTCTGCAGAAAGTGGCTAACACCCAGAGTACCATCCTGGCAGCAATAACAGGAGCGAGAACAAACTGTGGCTTATCCATGGACGTTGACAGGGACGTCCCCATGTTAGAAATAGATTTACTGCTATGTTGCATGTGCATGAGTGCGCACACAGTTGTGCATATTGATCCTGGCCAATTACTGAAGCGCTGAGGTACATACCACACTGGTGGGTCTCTCTATTTGGATTCCAAGAAAAGACATGAGGTTATTTCATTATCCTAGACTGAATTACTGCTACCAAATTCTCAGTGAATTCTATGAATAACCCCAGTACAGGTTGTCTAGTCAGTCCAATATTTGAACCAATATTTCTGTCGTCTTTCTGTCTTGATGGCATCCATCCTTCTCACCATTCTTTATCCATCTATCTCCCCTGCAATACTCCAGTTACTAGCTGTGGATACATTTCTCTCCGAGACTGAAATGTTTTTCTGGCTGGAGCATTGCAGGTCAAGTCTCTCACTCATCAGAGTCGCCTTAATACAGGCTGATAAGGATTATTCCTCCTTCCACTTCCTCATTCTCATCTTCTATTAACCCACATGCTTTCCGAACTTCCGGGTTTTCGCCCGTAATTCCAACACAATGCCTTCTGGTTTCAAATTGGTTTCTGTCCTTATGTACCAGACATCCTGTTCCCAAAAACCACACAAATTGACCCTCCCACCACACCCTCAACTCATCCCTCTCCCCTGTCCCCAATTAGGAACTGAATTTGCTCTCTGTTTCCTGAATTTTGACGTGAATTCCTGTTTACATCTGGATCTGAAATATACATAACTTTAAAGCATTGCCTGTCTATGTGCTTCGTTTTCAAAATACTCCAATCAAAACAATTATTACACTTACAACAATTCAAACGTCCAATAACAGTATCCTGTAGACTAAACAAAATAACTGTCAGTAATGATGTGAGCATTTAGCAGAGACTGCAATACAATACAATACAACAATTATTTTATTGCATCGGGGAGACATTTTTTGTTTAGAAACACAAGGGGACGCGAAATCTTCAAGAAGTAACACAAACCCGTCTCAAGGTATCAATGCAGCTTGTATCATATTATCTTGTACGCATACGTTTAGTCAGAAAAAAATCAGCAAGTTAGAATTTGCTCTCAACTTTTCTATCAAATGTCTTGTCGTGCTTACTTGTAATTTACTTGCAACTAGTGAAGTAGAACGGATATCAATTCATCACAAAGTCGCAATCCTCTCTTCTCACTCTCTCACAGCGTGCAATCATTGTTTCTTGTCTGGTTGCAATATTCCTGCAGCTTGTCACATTGTGAGAAACAAACATCAATCGTCCAGCATTCTCTCCTGCGAGACCATCATTTCTGCACTTAATTTTGTGACTGCATGCATGTGATCAGAACATGCACTCTTTTAGGTTCTTGGAAAATGATATTCCTCACCAGACATTTCTCGGCATTAATTTCCATCGGCGGATTTCCTTCTGTTTTGGTCCTCTGGTCAAGTTCCCATTTGCATCTATTTTCATTGGCATCAGTGATTGTCATTCACAAAATTTGGAAAATGGTGACTTTGCTGATGCAGGAATGGTCAGTGTAAGTTGTGGGCAGCAGTGGTACTGGAACTGATATTTGTGTTGCAATACTTTTTCCCATCTACAACTCTGAAGAACTATTGCGTTGCCTCTTGTGGGGATGTACGGTGCAAGAATGTGAGAGTTAGAGCTATCGTTTGCCTCATGATCAGACTAGGAAAAAAGAGGAAAACTCAAGATGATTGGGTAGAGCTAAAGTCATTCCTGAAGGAGACCTTGCAGTGAAATTTTGTCAGTGCATGTGCATTATCTTGGTGCCACTGTACTCAGTGCAACTGAACGCCAGGAGCCGACTCATATTTTCACAAAGGAGTCTCATGCAATTAGCAATTGAGTGTCATGTGATCAATGTAGGCTTTCACTCTCGATGACTTGGCCATTTATCCCTTTTAACTGCCAATTCTTTGTCTGCATCTTGTGCATTAACTCACTTTCCATGAATAGTCGGTGCTGGCAAAGTGTGCATATTCTGTGAGTCGTGCTGTCGAAGAAACGCCCAGTCACTGGCAAAATGCAAATAAAAAATTAAGGTGACAACTTTGTGACTGAGCCCAGAAAATGTTCACACTGGCCCACTCATCACAAAAGTCACACTGAGGCTAATGGCAGTTTCATTATTACAGAACTCGCATTATGACAGATAATGTCATAATTAATGTCATTTCTTATTATAAATTCAGACTCCTAAATTACAAGTCATACAATCTCCACATTTTTGTTTTCGTTGAAGAGATTGTGATACAGTGCGCAGAAACCATATTCCACAGACCATAAGAGGTAAAGGTTGATATTGCACTTTGCACTGCCAAAGTGTTGTCACAGTGGGTCACAACCAGTGGAACATAATTGAAGCATTTGCTTCGAAATCGTGTTTTAGAATATGTAACCTCTATCTGAGAAGAAAATGCAAGAATTGCATATTCTTGCATTTGAGAGATGCCTTGTTATAAGATAAGAAATTCTTATAACTGGCCAGGAATGGAATGGAACCTGTAACAGCCCAATTTAATAACCAAGCATATAAACAACAGTGCCACAACTCGCCCAAATGCATCAAACATCTGCAGATCAAACAAAATATAACCTGTGCACTTGCAGGAAAGAACATCCCTTCACTGTGAAAATTTAATGAATTTGAACATTACTGCAAAAGGATACAATAATACATTTGTTATCTGTGTTCTGAGTTTCCTCTGTGTCACTGCATATATACAAGTATTTGTGTAACAACTCAGGAGCTGAAGCATCAATCCAAGCTCTCATACAAAAGACAGTAGAGATATGTACCAATATCCCAAATGTAACATACGACGCCACATATAATATAACATAAATATTGCCCATAACACGATGAAATTCCCAGAGATAGCAAACAATAAAATGATGGATTTTCTTCTGTTCTCCAACTCTGGATATGTGGGACTTCCTCCACTGCTGTCACTCCGGATTCTTATGCTTTCTCTGCTGGCCAATAAAATACATCTAATAATCAAGGTATTAAGCAGCAGTGCCATGGCAAATGGTACACAAGGATTCAGAATATAATGAAGCAATTCGACAACAATCCATAGCTTTGAGTACAGAGCCCACCATCTTGAATATCAGAAACATGTGGTATTTCGAAACGAAACATAGCATAAAATATTTTAAGCAGCTGAACATGGTTACTATTCCAATAATAACAATTGCAGTTATTTGTGTGCAATACTTGATTTTCTGCTTCTGACAACAAATTGCCACAAATCTATCAAAGGTGAAACTGATAGTGAGCCAAACAGAAATAGAGAACACACACCGGATCATCAGCGCCACACTCACAGGTATCTGATTCACAATAGAGGAAGAAAAGGACAACCAGCTCCCATTCCTAGACGTGATGATACAGAGAACACCGAACAGAGAATTCACCACAAAGGTATACAGAAAAGCCACATACAGAGACCAAGTCCTGAACTATGAAAGCAACCACCCCAACACACACAAACAAAGTTGCATCAGGACATTATTCAAAAGGGCCACAACACACTGCAGCACACCAGAACTACAAAAAGAGGAAGAAGAACGCCTATACAAGGTGTTCACCAAAAACGGACACCCGCGCAATTTCACCAACAGATGCCTAAGGGAAAGACAAGGAAATGAGGGCATGCTACAACCCAAAGCTCTGGCCACACTACCATACTTCAGGAGCATTTCTGAACTGGCAACCAGACTGCTGTGACCACTAGGACTCATAACAGCACGCAAACCAACAGCCACGCTCTGACAACAACTCACCAGGACAAAGGACCCGATACCCAGCATGAGCAAAACCACTGTAGTATACAAAATCCCATGCAAGGATTGCACAAAACACTACATAGGACAAACAGGAAGACAGCTAACAACCCGCATCCATAAACACCAACTAGCCACGAAACGACACGACCAGCTATGCTTAGCAGCCGTACACTCAGATGACAAACAACATGAATTCGATTGGGACAACACCACTATTATAGGGCAAGCCAAACAGAGAAGTCAGGGAATTCCTAGAGGCATGGCACTCATCCACAAATTCTATCAACAGACACATCGACCTAGACCCTATATACCGGCCACTGCAGCGGACAGCAACTGATAACCGGAAGGGGCAGAAACAAACCACTATAAATCCTGGAGGAGTCAGCACAGAAGCGCTTCACAGGAGGCTCCCAAGCACTGAGGATATCACCTAGAAAGGGGACGAAACGTTTGCAACAAAAACTCCCAGCTCGACGAACAGAACCACAACAACGAGCACCCGAGCCACAAATCTCACAAACTTTGAATTTAATTAGTGTTTGATTAATACCAAGCATTTCAACGTCGCTTATGAATATTTGAAAAATAGAAATTGAAAAAGTGTTATGAAGCTTGGTGCACTGGAAAACTTATAGTGCCAAACACTGGCTTTAACAACTTGCAGCACATAAAGGTTTCCTGTACAGATAAACTACGTTCATTCAATCTCAATCAACTGTGCATTCCATTGAAATAGAAATCCAAACTGATAAAGCAATCACAAGTGTGATACATTTTGAAAGTTTTAAAAGACAAAACTGAATATGAAGATTTCTGTTTTAATTTTAAAGAGAACCAATTTTAAAGACTGCATGTACAGCAGGTACATTACACCATGTGTTGCATAACATCCACAGAATGGCAGGCAGAATAACAACAATATATAATTAATACCATGGATAGTTGTATATTGAGGCTTACTTGGAATTGAAATAGTGGCGAGTAGAGGGCAGTATACCTTTTGGGCATCATAAAGAACATCTTCCATTTGGAAGGTTCGACTCCAGTTCACTGTTCTACAATCAGGAGATTCTCCACTTTCGTCATCTGTCGGGACTCCAGAGAATGTGTGCAACTACCAGGATTTTATCCTGCTGAGGAAGGCTCCAGCCCCTGGAGACTGGAATTCATTACAGTCACTGAACAAACATGTTCACTTAACAATCTATTACAGCAAACATATATTCAACAGGTTGTAGGCTCACGAGCATGGATGTTATCCAAAACTGCTCAGAGAAATGGAAAATCGGAGACCTGAATGTACATCCTGTGATACTAGACTAACTCCCGCAAAATACTGAAGCAGTAATAGTGCTACCCCAATGTGTGCAGGCAATGAAGCTACAACATTAATATTCACCTTCATTAGATCCAACTGAACACCACCCGTTTGTTTTTTCCTCTACCATCTTCCAATTTTAATCATCTACACGATCTGATGAATTACAGAAACGTTACGCATCACAATGTCGAGTACAATTTTTGACTGATTAACGCAGCACAGTGCTTTGTGATATCGTAACATTGATGTGATGTTACAGCATTTTAACAAATAAATCTGTTGAATGCAGTACTGAGCAAAAAGATGCTATTTTGAATTCTCTAAAAATGTTCATTTTGCTCTGAATCGTTTCAAATACATGGACACCTGACAATTTGAGGACCGACTGCCTCAGAGTTTATGCCAAAAATTGCCCTGAGCACTTTAACTGTGATCATGTATTAGATATGAATTCAATTATTTCAAACAGCATTCATGTCTGGATCTTTGTGACATATAGGAAGTTGGTTAAGATCAGCTGAAAAACTCAAATGCATTGACCAATATTGGGTGAGATTTCAGAATGATGAAAATCTGCTAAATAATCCCGAGTGCATGAAAGATTGCTGGAAACCAAATTAGTTCCTTGGTTTTGCTAACGTTGAAGGGATATTATACATACAAGAAGCTACATGTATAAATATAAGTACCTGTATTATTCATAGATGCATACAATACAAACTGTGCCTACTGTAACACAACAAAATGCAGTATATTCATTCTCTCGTTCCTTTCCCAGGACAATCCCTTGACAAATGGTGGCCTAACTGCATGCTTTCAGGTCTCAGTGAAATCTAACATTAACCTTCATTCATCATCTGATATATTCACCACAGCAATGCAGCAAACATTCACAGGCCATTTTTATTCTCTCATGTGATATAAACAATATCCTCTATTGTCTCTTTTGAATGAAAATCAGACAGGACTGGAAACCTTAACTTTGTTTCTCTCTCCACTTGTTCTGTCAGGCCTGCTGATTTCTCCAATGTGTGATTACGCTGTTCCTTTAACAAGTTTATTCTTGGTTGTTTATTGAGAGGGGTCATAAAGGCAGAGGTGCCAAAATGTCTGAATTGGCTACTTTAATAATGGCAAACAGACCTTCCCTAAGTCAAAAATCACAAAAAGGTTTTGGGTTTTTTAAAACACTTGTACAATGAGATGGGGAATTGGTTTTGCTGGTTTGGCTGGATCAATAGTTTGTAGAACAGTGTGATGCCCACAGCATGGTTTCAAATTCCATCACCTGTTTGAAGTTACCATGAAGGACCTTCTTTCTCAACCTCTTCACTCGCCTGAAGTCTGTTGGCCCTCAGGTTGAATTACTAGTCGCTTATCTCTAATGAGAGAGCAGTCCATGCTATGGTGACACAACAACAATGAAATACGAGTGGCCAGCTCTCCCAGTTCAGAGGATTTTCCGGTTTGGGTTTTGGTTCGGCTCTCTGCTTTCTCTGACATCCCTCTTTTGCAAGAATTTGTGTTTGAATTTAACACTTTGCTGGGGGAGGGGGGTCTTTACGGGATGTTGGAGGAAATCAGAACAGCTCTTTTTTTTAAGCTGTGTTCATGTGTCAGTTGGGTTTTCAAAAATTTTGTTATTCTCAGTTCGGTTTTATTTTGTTCATGTGTAAATAAATTCAGTTTTGTCTAAAACTGAGTGGTTTGACCAACTGGGTCGCTCCTGGAATATTCACCATAAATCGCCTTCAAACAGCTTCAAACATTAGGGTCTGGGCTAACTTCTTAAAGTGAAACGTTTCAACAAAGTGTCGAGTTTTTATTTATGAAACAAGCTTTTTTATTGATTCAGGATGGGTGAATTAACTCAATAGGGAGCGTTTAATGCTCAACCCTAAATCGTCTTATTCAGAGATTGTTAGCTGTCGGCTTGAGACAATGCAGCTAATTTGGTATTGACACTCCCACAAAGCTGTAAAGCAGGAATTTGCAAAGGATTGCACAGTGACAGAAAGAAATGGCGTTATATTTCTCCTTCAAGATTGTGATTGCCTTGGATGGGATCTTGTAAGCAGCATTTTCCCATGCCCGTTGCACTTCTCTTTCCAAGTGAAACTTGAGTGTACTCTTAATGTGCTGAGAAGAAACCTTGGAGAATTTCTTCCACTCATCTTGTGTGTGAAACATACTGTTACTATTGTTCATCAGGTGGTGATCATTTACAGTTGCAGCACCAATCAAGCCAACTGCTTTGCTATGAATGGCATAAAATTCTTAAATATAAGTGAAGGTGTACTCATCCCAGCCACAGCATGGAATTCTGTCACACTCCTGGGTAGTGTCTTGGAGAGGGTGCATAGGTTTATAAGCTTGTGAAAGTCAACTAGCAAATAGCTCCAGTTATGACCTTATGATGGGCAAAAAGGCCTTTGATGAGCAGCTGAAGACGTTCTGGCCTGGGCTATTAATTGGCGATAGTTTTACAGTGATATCTCGGAGCTAAAAGGACCAAAAATATTTTGTTGCATGTGGGCTTTGTTGGCAACAAATGGAGAGATTTCCTCCAATTCCAATTGATTCCAGACCAAAAAACTTCAAATTTTGTCAAGTGCGGCCTCAGTGACTCTCAACTGAACTCTGCAGTTAAGATTATTTTGTTATCAGATTATGTTTTCAATCACTGGCCAAGACAGAAACACTGAATATCATTGAGCATGGAATAGTTGTTCCAGATTGGTTCCACAGGTCAGTCAAAGGGCCTGTTCTGTGACTGTAATGTTCTATGTTTTATAATAGTACTGTTCACAATTTTTGCATCATTTCACCAATGATAGGGCAGCCTTTAGCTGAGTTTGATTTTTTTTTATCAATTATGGAAAGAGCAGACTTTGACAACATATTAAACACAGCTACATTGGTTCCAGTGATGTTGTTGGGTTCAAAGGCCTTGGACAGGGATATGGCCAGTTGTAGTGTGCAACACATCAGGATAATTATCAGAACATTGTCAGTCTTCCTCGAATTTGCAGTACTCAGTCCTTTCAGCACTTTCTTGATACTCAGGTGGAGTGAATCTAACAAGCTGATAATATTGGGAATCACAGAAGAATTCCAAGACGGATTCGTTCTCCACAGATTTGGTTGAAAAGTGATTCAAATTCTAAAACCTCAAATTTTGCATTGATAATATGGGACATGACCATTACTGCAAATGTGAGATACCTTGCCTATTGTGGCAGGACAGAAAAATTTCAATCTGAGCCTCCTGTTATGGGAATGTTTAGTTCTGTCTAATGCTTACTGCTTATACGTATTGTCACACTGTTCGGCCTTACTTTCTGGCTGCACCAGCTGGACACTTCATTTTAGGAATTCAGCATGATATTTCAGCTGCTACACGTCTTCCTCCTTTCATAGTCAAATCAAGGCTGATCTGGCTTGAGGGTGATGGTAAGTGGGCATGTGCAGGTCATGAATTCATTTTCTCCGTACAAATGAAAAGGTGTTTCATCTTGGAGGATCAAATGTTGGTGTGAATTATCTTGTAATAGGCAGAACACTTAGGAACATTACCATCCAGATGGATCTGGATGTGCAGGTCCACATTTCCCAAAGAAGGAACACGGGTGGCCAAAGTGATTAAGAAGGCAGATGGCATGCTTGTTTTCATTGTTAGCGGTAGAGAGTACAGAAGTTGACAAATCATGTTACAGCCATCTAACACCATGTTAAGCTGCATTTGGAGAACTCTGTGTAGTTTTCATCGCCACATTACCAGAAGGCCGTGGAAGCTTTGGACAGAGTGTAATGAAGAATCATCAGGCTGTTGCCTGGTCTCGAGAGAATTGGCCATGAGGAATGTTTAAAAAGAGGAGGATTATTTTTACTGGAAAGGCAATGACTGGGAGGAGTTTAGATTACTTACAGTGTGGAAACCCACCCAGACCCATTCCCCTACATTTATCCCTGCACCTAACACTACGATCAATTTAGCATGGCCAATTCACCTAACCTGCACATTTTTGGACTGTGGGAGGAAACCGGAGCACCCGGAGGAAACCCACGCAGACAGGGGGAGAATGCACAAACTCCACACAGTCCATCACCTGAGGCAGAAAATGAACTCGGGTCTCTGGCGCTGTGAGGCAACAGTGCTAACCACCGTGCCGCCCACTTCTGCACAATTATGAGAGGCACAGTTAGATTGGATAGTCAGAGGCTTTTTCACACTGATAGGATTGAAGTTTCAATTACAAGGGGGCACAGGTTCAAGGTGAGAGGCGGCAAGTCTGAAGGAGATGTCTGAGGACGTTTTTCACACAGAGAGCGGTAGAGGCCTGGAATATACTGTGAGACAAGCATGTAGAAGTAAGCACATTGGCAACATTTAAGAGGCATCTGAATGGTTACATGAATAATGAGGGATTAGAGGGATACTGAATGTGGGTAGAAGTTTTGTTCTTTACTGTACTTCGGGCACAATGATTAGCACAGGCTAGGAGAGCCAAAGGGCCTGTTTCTGTGCTGCACCTTTCTTTTGTTATTTTGATTTGATCTGTATTATCCCAGGCCCGACCATTAATTGTACAGTCCTTTCCCTTGTTTGTTGTATCAAAATACAATACCCCACATTTATTGAGATTGAACTGCATCTGCCATTATTCAGCCCTTCGATCCATTAAATCTACATCCCTTTGGAATCTGAGAAAACCACCAGTTTTGCTGATATCCACAAACTCACTAACCATGCCTTTTATATTCTCATTCAAATCATTTATATAAATGACAAACAAAAGGGAACCCTGAACACATCCATGTGGGTCACAGCTGGTGACAGGTCTCCAGTCCAAAAAGAGACCCTCCACCATCTCTCTTGATCACCTGCTGTTAAACCAATTATGTATCCAATAGTAGGCTCATCCGAATGCCGTGTGAGCCAACTGTACTAATCAGCCTTCAATGCAGAACCAATATTGAAGACATTGCTAAAGTCCAAGTGAAGTCTAATTCTTTGCCCTCATTAACGTGTTTAGTTATTTCATTCAAAAACACAACCAGGTTTGTGAGTCATATTTTTCCTCGCATGAAACCATGCTGACTATCCTTAATCATGTTTCCTCTCTAAATGTCCAGAAATCCTACCTTTTAAAATCACTTCCAACATCTTACCCCCAACTAAGGCAGACTCACAAGTTGAGAGTTCTCTGGATTCTTCTTCCTATCTTTCTTGAACAAAGATACAATGTTAGCCACCCACCAGTCACTGGGCACCTCACCTGTAGTTATACATGATGTAAATATTTCGGCAAGGGATCTTGCGATTCCTTCCCTTACTTCCCACAATGTTCTCACATACACCACATCACATCCTGGAGATTAATCCACCATTATATTCTCTAAGACCTCCTAAACTTCCTGATCACTGATATTAACTGTTTTTAAAACATTAAATGATTATTTCTCTGTATTCTTTCGACTCCATTCCGTTCTCTGCATTAAAGCCTGATGGGAAATATTCATTTAGTATCTCTCCCATCTCCCAGGGTTCAACACAAAGACTAACTCTTTGATCTGTAAAGAGCCCTATCTTCTGTCCAGTTAGCCTCTTTCGCTAATGTCTTTGAAGAATCTTTGAAATAGATTCATGGTATTTCGTATGCACATGAGTGCACATATGGATGTGCATCATGACCCTGGACAAATGCTGAATTGCTGAGATACATATCACACTGGGTGGTTTCTCCGATTTGATTCTAAGAAAAGGCTGGAGGCTAGTTCCTTATCCCAGTGTGAATTACTGCTTCCAAATGCTCAGTGAATTCAATGAATAGCCCCAGTACTGGTAGCCTGTTCAGTCCAATGTTTGAAGCAATATTTCTGCTGTCTTTCTGTCTTGATGATATCCATCCTTCTCTCCATTTTTTTTATCCATCAATCCCCCCTGCAACACTCCAGTTACTAGACGTGAATACATTTCTCTCCGAGCCTGAAATCTTTTCCCGGCTGGAGCAATGCAGCCATTCATGTCAGAAGAATCAGAAGTCCATCATTCATCTTAGAAACTCTTAATACAGGCTGATAAAGACTATTCTTCCTTCGCCTTCCGCATTCTCAACTTCTATGAACCCACTTACTTTCTGGACTTCCGGGTTTCCGCCTGTAAAGGAAACACAATACCTTCTGGTTTCAAGTCGGTTCCTGTCCTTATGTGCGAGATGTCCTGTTCCCGAGACCAACATCTACAAAAATCCCACTAAATTGATCCTTCCACAGCTAAATCCATCACTCTCTCCTGTCCCCAATCCTGAAACGAATTTGCTCTGTCTCCAGAATTTTGTCTTAACTTCCTGGATCAGCATGGTACATAATTTTGAAAGCATTGCCTGCCTGTATGCTTCGTTTTCACTATGTTTCAATCAAAATGATTAAAACACTTACAATTAATCGAACGTCCAATAGCAGTATCCTATTGACTATACAAACTAAGTGTCTGCAGGTTTAGAGGATTTAGGGACTGCAATACAGTACACTCATCACTTTATTGTCTGGGGTGGAAATTTCTTGCTTAGAAAAACAAGGGAACATGAAATCTTCAAGAAGTAACACAAACCCTTCACAAGGTATCAATGCAACATGTATTATCTTATCTTGCACACATGCGTTTAGGCAGAAAAAAAATCAGGAAGTCAGAATTTGCTCTCAACTTTCAGTCAAAATGTCTTATCGTGTTTTCTTGCAACTTCCTTCAAGTAGTGAAGTAGAACTACAGACCAATAGACCACAAAGTTGCAAGCTTCTATTCTCGCACTCTCTCACAGCTTGCAAACATGCTTTGTTGTCTGGTTGAAATATTCCTGCAGCTTGTCACATTGTCACATTGTGAGCAACAAACATCAATCGTCCATTATTCTCTCCTGTCAAACCATTCTCTTTGCACATAATTGCGTGACTGTGTGCATGTGATCAGAACATAACTCCTTTAGGTTCTTTGAAAATGATATTCCTCACCAGACATTTCTCCTCATTAATTTCCATCGGAGGAATTCCTTCTCTTCTAGTCCTCTGCTCAAGTTCCCTTGAACATCTGTTTGCATTGGAATCAGTGATTGCCATTCACAAAGTTTGGATAATGGTGATTTTGCTGACGTAGGAATGATCAGTGTAAGTTCTGACCAGCGGTGGGGCCGGACCTGATACTTGTGTTACAACACTTTCCCCCATTTACAACTCAGAAGAACTACTATGTTATCCCTTGTGAGGATATATATGGATGCTTGCATACTGTAAGAGATAGTGAGAAGAGAGGATTACAATCTTGAGATGTATTGGTATCAGTTAGACTTCACTCGAGAGCGAACGTTTGCCTCACCACCAGACTGGGACAAAAGAGAAGTCCAGATGAGAATGAAGAAGGTGAAGGAGGAATAATACTTATCAGCCTGTGTTAACGGCTTCTCAGATGAATGAGAGACTTGGACTGGATTGCTCCAGGCAGGAATACATTTCATACTCGGAGAGAAATATAGCCACGTCTAGAAACTGGAGACTTCCAAGGGCAATGGACGGATAAAGAATTGAGAGAAGGATGGATAGCTTCAAGAGAGCAAGATGGTATGGTAGATCTAAAGGCAATTCTGAGAAGCTTGGCCAGGAATGTAATGGGAACCTGGAACAGCCTGATTTAAATAGCAAGCATGTAAATAGCAGTGCCACAACCACCCATATGCACCATACATCAGCAAATCAGACAAAAAACAACTTGCAGGCAAGAAAATTCCATTACTTTATAAATTTAATGAAATTGAATATTACAGCAAAAGGATACATTAATGCATTTATTATCTGTATTCTGAATTTATTCTGGGTCACTGCGTATATACAAGTATTTGTGCAACAACTCAGGAGCTGAAGCATCAATCCCAGCTCTCATACTAAAGGTGGTAAATATATATTCCGATATCCCAAATATAACATACGAAGGCACATATAATATAACATAAATATTGCCCATAACAAGATGAAATTCCCAGAGATAGCAAACAATAAAATGATGGATTTTCTTCTGTTCTCCAACTCTGGATCTCTGGGACTTCCTCCACGGCTGTCACTCCGGATTCTTCTGCGTGCTCTGCTGGCCAATAAAATACACCTAACAATCAAGGCATTAAGGAGCAGTATCGTGGCAAATGGTACACAAGGGTTCAGAATATAATGAAGCAGTTCAACAACAATCCATAGCTTTGAATACAGAACCCACCATCTTGCATAGCAGAACCACGGAGCATTTGATAATTTGTAGACACTTCAGAACAAAAAATACCAGAAAATATTTTTTAAACAGCTCAACGTTGTTACTATTCCAATGATAACAATTGCAGTTTTTTTGGTGCAATACCTTATTTTCTGCTTCTGGCAGCAAATCGCCACAAATCTATCAAAGGTGAAACTGATAGTGAGCCACACAGAAGAATCTGCACTGGCATAAAGCAAGACAGCATGGATATTACAAATGGGGACGTTCCAAAGAAAAGTAAACTGTCTCCAATATGTGATTGGAATCTGCCTTAAGATAAGATCAAACATGGCAACTAGTAGATCAGCTGTTGCCATGGCCAAGAGGTAGGAAGTGATACATCTGGAGAGACCACAGTTGCCCCGTGAAAGGATCACCACCGTCAGGATGTTAACTGTCAAATAAAGAAGCAAAAGATTATTAGCACTCGAATAGTAAAACAAAACACAGAAGATGAGGAGCTGGGGTAACATTCAGCCATTTCTTGTGTAGGTAGTCAAATGATGCACTTTACCCACATTGTCTATCTGAAACACATGTATTCAGTCCCAATCTAACATTTTCTATCTGTAACAAATCTGGTCAATCCTACACATTTGTGGGTGTAGACGGTCACTTGTAACCCTCACGATGTTTGTTTCTGAGAGATCATTAATGTAGTTCTCCTTGTCTTCTCAGGTGGGATTACAAGCGTTATGTTAAAGCTCTGCACAACAGATATCCCTCTTTCGCCTCCATGTTGTAGGCATCAATTAGAACAGTTGGGTGCACAGATGGTTTCGGATGTAGAGTGATACTAACAGTGCTTGTTTAGTTCTGGGATATGGCTGTGATTACCACGAAGGTGCCTCCTTCTCAAACTCATCCAAGATATGGTATTTTTCTTTTTCGCTTTGTTAGCAGGATGGCATGGCTGCTCAGTGATTAGCGCTGCTACCTCACAGCACCAGGGTCCCAGGTTCAATTCCAGTCTCGGGTGACTGTCTGTGTGGAGTTTGCATATTCTCCACATGTCTGTGTGGGTTCCTCCTGCTCTAGCTTTCTCCCGCAGTTCAAAGGTATGCAGGCCAGGTGAATTGCCCATAGTGTTAGGTGCATTAGTCGGAAATGGGCCAGGGTGGGTTATTATTTGGAGCAGCGGGAGGCCGAAGGGCCTGTTTCCACACTATAGGGAATCGACAAAAAATGCCACCAGTCTTCTCTCTGTAATGTGTGATCAGTTCTACTAATTGTGTAGTCCTTTGTAAATCTTGTTATTATCTCTGAAACAGTATCCTTTCAGCATCACCTTGCTTACCCACAGAAAAACTTTTGTTATGACATGCTCTGTTACTATCTATCATGTGTTTTAACGCATTCAAAAAGATCGCCAACGTTTTTCCACCTGATTATAATGGCGGTCATCACTGAATTAGATATTGTTCAGAGCCTTTCCCCAAGTGTGGTCGATATGCTTTTGATTTAGTTTTCTGTTTTTTTTCTCTATATTTAAAGCCCAGAATCCCATCCAGTCCTTTAGAATTTCATGAAGTTCCCCTGTCCCAATGGGTTTCCTTTTCGATCCAAAATGTAGGATGTTATGTTTATACGAGAGCAGAGCCTTTCGTGTTGAGACAGCTTTTGACTGAAGCATACATTGTGGGTAAACAATGCAAAGTAAATATGACTAACACAAGAAATTTATTATGTAATGCATTGCTTCATTTCAAGTCATTCACTGTGTGTGCTTGACTCTATTTACAGCAAACTATTGCGGAAAACCTGGCTGAGAATTTGATTTTGTACACAGATTGTGCAATATTTGAACTTTCACAAATATCGATTTTGATATTGATCTCTGCACACTTTGTTAGGTTGAATGGCTTCTCCAACAAACGTCAGTTACATTTTTTTCAGATACATGAAAAATGCTGCAAGTTTTTCATTGACAACTTGAAAAATGTAATGCATGGATATCATGTTTCGGTCTTCAACAAACTGTCATCTCTCGCTTTACTGACAGTGAAAATTACGTGATATAATTACTGGTCAAATTGACTTAGCCATATAATGTAAATAGATGTATAAAGACCAAGAGCTCGTGCAGTCAATACAAATCCTGAAGCACTCTCAGAGATTGTTGAAAACAGCACAATGTAAGGCTTTTTTTCCCCTTAAACTCTAAAGGAAACCTGATATTTCCAGAGATGCTTACATGATCCACATATTGTGCGTACATACTGAAATACATCAAGCATCAATTGTAAGTAACCAGACAATGGAAGCATTGTGTATAAACTTTCGAAGACACTATGTCATGCATTTAAAGACTGACATCCTCCAAAGATTTTCATTAAAGAGTCAAAGGCACTGGCGATGTTTTAATGGAATTGTCTTAAACGTTGTGTATCTGGTAAAATAAATTGCCTAGCACATTTCCAGATTGCATGGCTTCAATATAAAGATTCGAGTTTTTATTAGTAAATCTGTTAGTGCTATTAGTAATATAGCAATTCTGTTGTTTCAGAGGCCGCTCAGAGGGCGGCACGGTGGCACAGTGGTTAGCACTGCTGCCTCACAGCACCAGAGACCCGGGTTCAATTCCCGCCTGTGTCTGCGTGTGTTTCCTCCGGGTGCTCCGGTTTCCTCCCACAGTCCAAAGATGTGCGGGTCAGGTGAATTGGCCATGCTAAATTGCCCGTAGTGTTAGGTAAGGGGTAAATGTAGGGGTATGGGTGTGTTTCGCTTCAGCGGGTCGGTGTGGACTTGTTGGGCCGAAGGGCCTGTTTCCAGACTGTAAGCAATCTAATCTAATCTATTGCTCTGATATATGAGCGACATTTAGTTCTGACATCTAATTGCACTTACAAAGGCAATAGTAAGTCGGCTTCTCCAGTCACTACGATGCCAATACATTAATATCGCTGTTCAAAGTTTGGGAGTAGATTCGGGTGCTCGTTGTTGTGGTTCTGTTCGCCGAGCTGGGAATTAGTGTTGCAGACGTTTCGTCCCCTGTCTAGGTGACATCCTCAGTGATTCAGTCAATAAGCACATCGACCTGGACCCAACATACGGCCACTCCAGCGGACAGCTGGAACTGACAACCAGAAGCGGCAGATACAAATCACTATAAATGCCGGAGGAAACATCACAGAAGCGCTTCACAGGACGTTCGCAAGTACTGAGGATGTCACCTAGACAGGGGACGAAACGTCTGCAACACAAATTCCCAACTCAGCGAACAGAACCACCATAATATTGCTGTTCTAAAGCAACATTTAAGATTTTAAGTTTTTAAGCTCTTTCAGGTTGATTTTGGAACGCAGGACAAGTTGACGCATTGATTATAAAACAAATTGCATTCTGCCAATTGATTGCATGAAATATATTTTTAATTTAACTTATTCAAAAACACTTCTGCTGCCGAAGAAAATCCATCACAAATTTGAAGCTCAGAAACAGGCATACTGAAGGATAATGTGATAAGGAAAGAAGATTTACTGAATTATGCACGCCACTTGAGCATCTTGGTACCTATTACTTAGCCATCAATTTTTATCGACATGATCAGACTCTAAGACATACTCGGAAATACCAAATATATAATGCAATCCCATGTACTGATATTCCAAACACGTTCAGGACATGCTAAACTAATATTGACGAAGTTCCCAAACACTAACCCATCAGGACATTCGGTGAATGTTGAATGTTACCATGAAGATATGTAAGGATATTCACCTATAAATACAAAGTCTCCAAGAAATAACTGTAAGTACTTGAAACAGACAAAGATAATTGCGTTTGTTTTACTCAAAATATTTAATGAACTTGCACAGTAATTCATGGAACATCTGTAAACAGTAATATGCATCAACACTTGTGTATACACTCTGCTATACTCTCAATCTCTGGCGGACTCGACACATTCCGAGCATTTTGGGAAGTTTGAAACAGTTCTATAAATGCGCATTCTACACAGATTCTCCGAAAGTCATGGAAAACATGCAAAACGTTCTATTTGGAAATACTAACTGACTACGGAGGTTCTGCCCCAAGTTTAAAGCATACTATTTATACTGAGTTCCAGATAGCATTCTTAAAAATCCGGTCACAGGATCAGTCATTGCAGGTAAATTCTGTAGTTGTCTGATTTTGTGGACAATTTAATTATTGTATGATTAAGACCAAGCATTTCAACTTGTGAATATTTGAATAATGGAAGTCAAATTGTTGTCAGCCTTGGTGCACTAATACTCACTAGAAAACTAATTGTGCCAAGCACTAGTTTTAATTGTCAAATACAATATGCAATTTGCAGCACATGAAGGTTTCCTGTAGGTACATACAATCTCAATAAACTGTACATTCCTTTGATATGGAAATCCAAACTGAGGTAAGCTAATAAAGCAATCTCAAGTGTGATATGTTTTGAATATTTCTTTTAAAATATAACTGATTATGAAAATGTCTGCATAGATTTAAAAGAGAACTAATAAAAAACATATAGCACCATGGTTTCACATAATTTCATAACATTCACAGAATGGCGAGCTGAATAACAATATATCGTCAATGGATATTTGAATATTGAGGCTTACTTGGAATTGCAATAATGGCGAGTAGGGGATAATATACCTTTTGGATATCATAAAGAACATCTCCTATTTGGAAGATCAGACTCCAGTTCATTCTTGCACAATCAGGAGACTCTTCACATTAGTCATCGGTCGGGAATCCAGAGAGTGTGTGCAACTACCAGAAAGCGACAGAGATTTTATCCTGCAGAGGAAAGCTCCAGTCCATGGAGACTGGAATTCATTACAGTCTTGAACAAACATGTTCACTTTATAATGTATTACAGCAAACGTATATTTAACAAGTTGTCTAATCATGAGCATGGATATTGCCAAAAACTATTCAGAGAAACAGAAAATCTGAGACCTGAATGTACATCCTGTGATACTAGACTAACCCCCGCATTATACTGAAGCTGTTAAAATGCCATGCCAATGCGTGCAGACAATGAAACTATAGCACTGATATTCACCTTCATTAGATACAACTGGAACTGCCGATTGTTTTTTGCTCTGAATATACACGCTGGCATAATCAGATTTACTCATCAGCAGAGTCTGATGAATTAAAGAAACTTTATACATCCCAATGTCGATGGCAATTTTTGACTGATGAACGCAGCACAGTGCTTTGTGATATCATATCCACAAGTGTGATATTTCTTATAGCATTTGTAAAATAAATCTGTTGAATGCAGTACTGAGCAACAACATGCTATGTTCACTTCCCTAAAAATGTTCAGTTTGATCCGAATAGATTCTAATGCACAGAAACCTCACAATTTCAGGGCAGAGTATCTCAAACTTTGTGCCAAAAATAGCTGTTTGCAATTTAATTGCTACTGTGCATAACACATTAATTCAATTATTTTAAGCAACAATTATCACTGGATCTTTGTGACATACAGGAAGTTGGTTGTGATCAGCCAAGGCATAGCTGAAAATATCAAAGCTCAGTGACCAATATTGGATGTAATTTTGGAATTATGAACATCTGCTACATAATCCTGCCTGCATGAAAGAGTACTGGCTACCAAATTAATGCGAACATTGAAGTGAAGTTGGACATACTGGAAATTTCATTAATTAATATAAATACCTATGTTTTTAGAACATAGAACATAGAAAAATACAGCGCACTACAAGCACTTCGGCCCTCGATGTTGCGCCGATCCAAGCCCACCTAACTTACCCTAGCCCACTTTCCTCCGTATGCCTATCCAATGCCCGTTTAAATGCCTATAAATAGGGAGAGTCCACCACTGTTACTGGCAGGGCATTCCATGAGCTCACGACTCGCTGAGTAAAGACTCTACCCCTCACATCTGTCCTATACCTACCAGCCCTTAATTTAAAGCTATGCCCCCTCGTAATATCTGACTCCATACGTGGAAAAAGGTTCTCATGGTCAATCCTATCTAAACCCCTAATCATCTTCTTCATAGATGGATACTAAAATACAAAATGTGCCTAGTTTAACTCAACAAAATACAGTACATTCATTCTCTCGTTCATTTCACTGAGCAATCACTTGAAAAATGGTGGCCACAACTGAATTTAACATTAACATTCATTCATCATCTGATATATTCACCACAGCAATGCAGCAAACATTTGCATTCCATATTTATTCTCTAATATCAGTTAATGTTATTCTCCATCATTTCTTTTGAAGGAAAATAATATGTGACTAGGAATGTTAACTTTGTTTCCCTCTCACTGATGCTGTCAGATCTGCTGAGTTTCACATATGTGTGGCCAAGCTAATCCTTTAACAGGGTTATTCTGTCTTTGATTGTTTATCAGAAGAGGTCACAAAGGCAGTGGTGCCAAAATATCTGAATTAGCTGTTTCAATAATGGCTAACAGATGCTGCCTACGTCAACGACCAGAAAGGGTTTTAGGTTTGTTGTTTCTTTTAAACGCGGACACAACGAAATGGGGAAGTTCTTTAGCTCAGTTATCTGGTTCAATGGGTTGTAGCAACAGTGGGGTACCAACAGCGTAGGTTTAATTCCCATCACTGGCTTGAGGTTACCATGAATGACCTTCCTTCTCAACCTCTTTGCTTGTCGGAGGTCTGGTAGCTCTCACATTAAATCACAACCAGTTGCTTCTCTGTAATGTGAGAACAGCCCCTATGGTCTGGTAAGACTATGGTGACACAACAATGTTATGGACTAGGCCACACCTCTCATAACATGCTTAAGATGGACAGCCTGGACCATAATTTTGCAATTAGTTTCAGTAAGTGTGCAGTGAAAGTTACCCAGAATAAGTTAGCTCGGTTGACTACTAAGCTTTAAGCAGACAAAACTTTATTCACGAAATTATGGAAAAAACAAAAAGATCAAAGAACACCTGCAGAACTCAATCTACAAAAATTTGACTTAATTATGCTGTTCTGAATATGCACAACAATCCCAATAAACAAGCCCCAGTCAAAACGAAACAAAGGCTTGCAGTCGAATTTAGAAGGGCAGAAAGAGAGCGAATCCAGTAGCCTGTTTCCACACAGCTCACTGCTGAACTGACTGAAACTTAACTTCAGTTTCCAGGACTGGCCACTCGGCTTTCATTATACAGTTCACTTCTGAAAACATAAAAGCTTTGGCCTAACATCTCATCTGTTCACATATAAATAAAAAGGCCTCTCAATGCTCTTTTGTAATTGTCTCAATCCAGTCGGTTTGGAGCCTAGTCTGTTTAGAACCCCTCTGAGACAAACCAAGGACACAATATCCTCGAGAAGAGCAACAGCTTTTAGAAAATAAAAGGACTGGATTTGTAACACCGCCCACCTGAAAAACAAAGAACCACCAATATCAAAAGATGGTTTTGTTTATAAAAAGCTTAAAAAATACTGATTAGTAGATTGCAATATGCATATACACTACACTAACTGTACACATTCAAAAGTGCACAACCACATTCGAATTCAGGCTGTAATACACCAGCCACTGAACACCTCCACATCTCATTTGCGTCTCAATTAGCTATCACGTTTTCGTGACCTGCTTATATGCACAATTGTCAAATTGAATGGCAGCAACAACAAGCTCAATCAAAACAGTCTGGTATTTTCATTCTTAAATTTTCCCAGAAATGTCAAAGGGTTGTGATCAGTGTATACGATTGTCTCAGATGCATTGCTGGTAATAACACTGACATGTCATGTCAACAGCAAGCTTAACATCTCTTTCTGCAACAATGAACATCTCTGTTGATGAGCGTTCAACTTCATCGAAAAATACCAAATGTATCTTTCTAGTCCCTTGTCATCCTCCTGCAGGAGCATTGCACTGACACCCACATCACTGGCATCAATAGCCACTTTGAAAGGCTTTGTGTAACACAGTGCAGATAATACTGGTGCTGTGGTTAATGCCGTGTTTAGGCTGTCAAATGCCTTTTGACTGTCCGCTATCCACTGAAACTTCTTGCCCTTTTTTTAACAATTCAGTGAGTGGAGCAATCAAACTGCTAAAATTCGGCAAAAACTTTCAGTAAAATCCACTCAAATCTAGTAACTGTAGTACTGGCTTTCGCAATCCGTGGGGCCATTTGTCTATGTCCAATAACGTGACCGAGGAAGGTGACTTAGGCTTTGGCAAATTCACTTTAGCTAGTTTTACGACCAAGCCTGCCTTCCGAAGTTGATTGAATAACAATGTAAATGTTCCTTCCATGACTGACTAAAAATCACCATGTCATCGAGGTAAGCAACACAGTTGGGTAACCTCGCAATGATCGGTGCATTATCTCTAAAATTAGGCTGCAGCACATTTCATCCCAAATGGCATGACTTTGAACTGATATAGTCCATTTGGTATTATGAAAGCTGAAATCCTCTTTGCTCTGTCTGATGGAGGTACTTGCCTCTGAGCAATTCCAACTCAGAAATGTAAGTTGCTTGCTCCACTTTTTCAACACAGTCTTCCAACCACAAAATTGGATATGCATCAGTCATTGTAATGGCATTGACTTTGCAATAGTCCACATAACAAAGAGTATCATCGGTCTTTGGCACCATGACTATGGGTGAGCTCCAGTCACTGCAACTCACTTCGATTATGCCATCTTGAAACATGCGTTTTATCTCCTTCTGAACATGTGTCAAGTTTAGAGGGTAAAGGCTTGAAGAATGTTGCTTAATCAGAACAGCATCTCCTATATCTACATCATGCACAATTAGGTTATCACTTCCCAGTTTAGTTCCACCTATCTCCCCATGTGATAGGATATCAGGATATTTTGATTTTTTTTGTGGTTGGTCACTCAGTAATTTATCCCAATTTTTGACAACTTCCTCACTGTCCAATTTGATTTGAGGAATGTCAAATTCACCATCCTCTGTACTTGGTTCTTCCTTCGGGGCTGTAATCATTAACACCTCCTCTTGCTTTCCTTCCATATCAAAATAATTTTTGAACATATTCACCTGACTCACTCTGTGATATTTCTTCCTATCTAGTGTTCTTATCAAGTAGTTTATCTCACTCAATTTCTTCTCAATTTGATAAGGTCCATGAATCCTTGCTTTTAAAGTTTCACGTATTACTGGAAGTAACACCAATACCTTAGTCCCAGTTGCAAAACTGTAATTTATTGATTTATCTGCTTCTTGTTTCATTGCATGCTGTGATGCTTTTAAATGCTGTCTAGCCAACTCCTCAGCTCTATTTAGTCATTCTCAGAAATTTGGCAAATACTCCAAAAGGATGATCTCTGAATGTTGACTTATTAATTTCTTGTTAATCAATTTTTACAGTCCTCTTACTTCATGCCCAAACATTAATTCAAATCGACTGAATTTGTTCGATTTCTTTGGTGCTTCTCTGATTGCAAAAAGCACAAATGGAACTCTCTTATCCCAACCATCTGAATAGTCCTGAATATTAGCCCTTAACATGGTCTTTAGTGTTTGATGCCATGTCTCTCGCGCTCCCTGCTGTTCTGGATGGTACACAATAGATTTCAATTGAATAGTTTGGATGTGAAGTTTGATCCTTGATCTGACCGGATTTTTACTGGTCGTACATAAAAAAAATGATTAATTCTTCTACTCTGGAAATCTATTTGATACATCCAATATCGTTAATAAATTCCTTTTCACACTTTTTGTTTGAGGTCAGGGGCCTTTGCAATCAATCAGGACTCTTGTGAAAGGTTCATCAAATGCTGGAATAGATCTTTAAGGTACAGGTTTGATTACTGCCTGTGGCTTTCTGCTTAGTTGACATATATGACACGTCTGGCAAACGTCAATGACATATTGTGTAGACCAGGTCAGAAAAAATGCCTTGGTATTCTACCTGTGTCTTTCTCACCCCAAAATGACTTCCAAGTCGTAGCTTATATATCACTCACAACCTTTTTTTTCTACTGGCAAAACAATTTGATGAATCTCTACCCAGTTCTCATCTCTTGAATGTGTGATGGTTTCCAATTCCTCATTAAGACATCATTTGTTAAGTAATTACACACACGGATGCATTCAATCCCCTTCTCTGCATATGCGTTTTGATACAACATTTTTAAGTTCTCATCTTTCTGTTGTAACTCAATAAGCTTAGCAGAGCTAAAGATACTTGCATGTTTACCTATTTGCTCCTGCTCTGTCCCACTTATCTGATCAAACACGTCCCTGATAAAGCTATGTCAGCTTCCTATTCTGTGGGTTTTGATCTCTCCTGCTTCAGCGTGTGCCTCTATGAGCTTGTGACCACACAATCTGAAAAGATCCCTGGATAAACACCCTGTATTTCTTCCGTTGCTTGAGTCTCCACTGACTTTTCAACTAGGGTGGGCAGCATGCCCACCAGTGAATCAGCGACATCATTTCCAAGGACAAATTGTATTCCTGGAGCTCAGAGTTTTCCTGTATTCCTACCACAAATTCTCCACTCTTCTCTGGACACTGTAGCCTCACTTTACATAATTGAGCACTTTTTGTCTCACCATGAATTCCTGTTAACGATACCTTTTCAGGCAATAGTCCTTCAGGAAAGCATATCTCCTAATCCTTCAGCATCACAGACTGAGAGAATCCTGTATCCCTTCATGTTGAAACCGCTTTATCTGCGATTCCTGGCCTATCTGAATAAATATTACCCTTGGGTGTACCCTTTAAACACATCTGGGACTTCATTCTTAACCAACCTTTGACATTTGTATATTCTGAGGCAGCGGTCTGACTTCCTTTGTGTTTTTTTTTGTTAGTAGTCCAACAAATCCTCCACCCGCTGGTTTGGAATGACTGATTGAGTTGTAAGGGGATGAAATATCACCTGCGGATCTTTACTCGCTTGTTTACTGTACCAGTAAATGTAAGGATCACTCGTACTCCAGTTCTACTCCCTGCCCTGAGGATTGCTGGAGACAGCTGCGGAATGTCTGTCAGAGAGTCTGCGAGTTGGCGCTTGGAATAAAGAAAACCAGTAAATTGGAGCATCCTGGTCAACGCTGAAAAATTGAAAGGGATGTAGGAGTATGAAAGAAAGACCAAAAGCAAGAGAGAAAGTAAAGCTATACAACCGAAAATGTCGCGTGTTAAGCGTCTAACAGCAAAACATTATCATAATGCCCACATTACAGTGTGGAAACAGGCCCTTTGGCCCAACAATCCACACCAACTCGCCGAAGTGCAACCCACCCAGACCCATTCCCCAACATTTACTGCTTCACCTAACACTACGGGCAATTTAGCATGGCCAACTCACCTAACCTGCACATTTTTCGATTGGAGGAGGAAACCGGAGCACCCGGGGAAAGCGTCCAAACTCCACACAGTCAGTCTGGTGAGGCAGGAATTGAACACGAGTCTCTGGCACTGCGCCACCACGCCGCCTCTTTGTTAAGTAATGAGTCGAGCGCTAGAATTTGTGATCTTGTAATGAGACGCCGCTTTCTGTTGAATCATCTTGGCGATCAAAAAGAAGTGAAGAAGGTATGTCCACGCCATCTTCCTCGTTCTATCCAATCAGAATTAACGTGCTTGTTTCTTTCAAATTCCTCCTCAGTCGGTATTAAAGAAGATACAAGCAATCACGTCTGGATTTCTAATTAGTCACAGGTGCACTGACAAATAAACATACAATGGGAGAAAGTGAGGACTGCAGATGCTGGAGATCAGAGTCAAGAGTGTGGTGCTGGAAAATCACAGCCAGTCAGGCAGCATCCAAGGAGGAGAAGAATCGATATTTCGGGCTTAAGCCCTCTTTCATGAATGGTATGTCAGGTATGTCAAGTAGACAGACAATGACTATTTCTTATCCACAATATTAGTATGGACGAACTCAAAGGGTCTTTCTGCATTACCGTCTTCAAATTTATTCCTGATACCACCTCAGTTTGAGTTCGCCAAATTTCAATATTTGTATTGCTAGTAACGTGTAAGAGACAATTGTATGCACTGATCATTCCAGCTTTTGGCAAAAAAAGGATAAAAATTCCAAACTGTTTAGAATGGAGCTAAGTATTGCAGCCATTCAATTTGAAACTTATACACAAACCCGGACGAGAGGACAATACTGCCAATGCATTTGTGACTGAGATGAAGGCAGGAAAAATGGACTAAGATGCACTGTAGTACTGGATATTTGTATGCTTAGAGTCAATATAATATATTGTAGTTTCCGAATAACGCTAAGCTAAGGGTAATGAAAAATAAATCCATCTTTGTGCGTTGATGGTTCATTTTGAAGGGGTAATAGGTGATGATGCTCTGGCTTGCTTGTCATGCTTTTTTATGAAGAAGTTTAAGGCAGAGATAGAACATAGAACATAGAACATAGAATATAGAACAATACAGCACAGAACAGGCCCTTCGGCCCACAGTGTTGTGCCGAACATTTGTCCTAGCTTAAGCACCTATCCAATTGCCGCTTAAAGGTCACCAAAGATTCTGACTCTGCCACTCACACAGGCAGCACATTCCATGCCCCTACCATCTCTGGGTAAAGAACCTACCCCTGACATCCCCCCTATACCTTCCACCCTTCACCTTAAATTTATGTCCCCTTGTAACACTCTGTTGTACCCAGGGAAAAAGTCTCTGACTGTCTACTCTATCTATTCCCCGATCATCTTATAAACTTCTATCAAGTCACCCCTCATCCTTTGCCGTTCCAATGAGAAAAGGACTAGCACAGTCAACCTATCCTCGTACAACCTATTCTCCATTCCAGGCAACAGCCTGGTAAATCTCCTCTGCACCCTCTCCAAAGCTTCCACATCTTTGCTAAAGTGAGGTGACCAGAACGACACACAGTACTCCAAATGTGGCCTTACCAAGGTTCTGTACAGCTGTAACATCACTTTACGACTCTTGAATTCAATCCCTCTGCTAATGAACGCTAACAACACCATAGGCCTTCTGACAAGCTGTATCCACCTGAGTGGCAATTTTCAAAAAGTTATGAACATAGACCACAAGATCCCTCTGCTCCTCCACCTTAACCCTGTATTCCGCATTCTTATTTGTCCTTCCAAAATGGACAACCTCACACTTGACAGGGTTGAATTCCATCTGCCGCTCCTCAGCCCAGCTTTGCATCATATCTAAGTCCCTTTGCAGCCGACAACAGCCCTCCTCACTATCCACAACTATGCCAATCTTCATACCATCTGCAAATTTACTGACCCACCCTTTGACTCCCTCTTCCAAGTCATTAATAAAAATTACAAACAGCAGAGGACCCAGAACTGATCCCTGCGGAACTCCACTTGTAACTGGGCTCCAGGCTGAATATTTACCATCTACCACCACTCTCTGACTTTGACTGGTTAGTCAGTTCTCTACCCAACTGGTCAAATTTCCCACTACCCCATGCCTCCTGACTTTCCGCATAAGCCTACCGTGAGGGACCTTATCAAGTGCCTTACTAAAATCCATGTACACTACATCCACTGCTCTATCTTCTTCCACATGCTTGGTCACCTCCTCAAAGAATTCAATAAGATTTGCAAGGCAAGACCTACCCCTCACAAATCCGTGCTGGGTATCCCTAATCAAGCAGTGTCTTTCCAGATACTCATAAATCCTATCCCTCAGTACCCTTTCCATTACTTTGCCTACCACCACAGTAAGACTAACTGGCCTGTAATTCTCGGAGTTATCCATTTTCCCTTTTTTGAACAGGGGCACAACATTCACCACTCTCCATTCCCTTGGTACCACCCCCGTTGACAGTGAAGACGAGAAGATCATTGCCAATGGCTCTGCAATTTCCTCTCTTGCTTCCCACATAATCCTAGGATATATCCCGTCAGGCTCAGGGGACTTGTCTATCCTCAAGTTTTTCAAAATGCCCAACACGTCTTCCTTTCTAACAAGTATCTCCTCTAGCTTACCAGTCCGTTTCGTACTCTCCTCTTCAACAATATGGTCCTTCTCATTTGTAAATACTGAAGAAAAGTACTCATTCAAGACCTCTCCTATCTCTTCCGACTCAATGACTACCCTTGTTCTTGTCATTGTCATGTTTCTCACATACGCATAAAAGGCCCTGGGGTTATCCTTGATCCCACCCGCCAAAGATTTTTCATGCCCTCTCTTTGCTCTCCTAATCCCTTTCTTCAGCTCCCTTCTGGCTATACTGTATCCCTCCAACGCTCTGTCTGAACCTTGTTTCCTCAACCTTATGTAAGCCTCCTTCTTCCTCTTTACTAGACGGTGAACCTCCCTCATCAACCAAGGTTCCCTCACACGACCATCTCTTTCCTGCCTGACAGGTACATATATATCAAGGACATATCGTATCTGTTCCTTGAAAAATTTCCACATTTCAATGACATCCTTCCCTGACAGCCTATGCTCCCAACTTAGGCTCCTCAGATCCTGTCTTGCAGCCTCGTATTTATCCTTCCCCCAATTGTCAAACCTACCTTGTTGCACGCACCTATCTCTCTCCATAACCAAGGTGAAAGTCACAGAATTGTGGTCACCATCACCAAAATGCTCACGCACTAACAAGCCCATCACTTGTCCCGATTCATTACCGATTATCAAATCTAATATGGCCTCCCCTCTGGTTGGACAATCTACATACTGAGTTAGAAAAGCTTCCTGGACACACTGCACAAACACCGCCCCGTCCAATCTACCTGATCTGTAAACCAGGAACCTCCAATAACCATTCCTGTCCCTCTTCTATCCACGTTTCAGTGATAGCCACAACATTATAGTTCCAAGTACCGATCCACGCCTTAAGTATTTCTAATACTCCTTGCGTTGAATTATACACACTTGAACCCATCTCTGTGTCTACAAGTATTCCCTATCTTCTCCACAGCCTCCCTACATTCTTGGACATCCTGAAAAACAGCTAACCTACTTGCTGGACTACAAGTCCGGATCCCATCCCCCTGCCAAACTAGTTTAGCCCTCCCCCTCCCTCCCCGCGAAGAGTGCTAGCAAACCTCCCTCCCAGGATATTGGTGCCCTTCTGGTTCAGGTGCAACCCGCCCTGCTTTACTGTTCCCACCTTCCCCAGAATGCGGTCCAATTGTCCAAATACCTGAAGCCCTCCCTCCTACACCATCCTTGCAGCCACGTGTTCAACTGCACTCTCTCCCTATTCCTTGCCTCACTGTCACGTGGCACTGGCAACAACCCAGAGATGCCAACTCTGTCCAAACTAGCTTTTAGCTTCCAGTCTAACTCCCTGAGCTCCTGAATGACCTCCCCACCTCTCTTCCTACCTATTTCGTTGTTGCCAATGTGCAGCATGATTTCTGGCTGCACACCCTCCCCCTTCAGGATTCTGAAGACACAGTCCAAGACGTCTCGGACCCTGGCACCGGGAGGCAACAAACCAACTGACAGTCTCGCCCATGTCCACAGAACAGCCTTCTGTCCCTCTAACTATATAATCTCCTATAACTAGGTTCTCCTCCTCTCCCCCTTTCCCTTCTGAGCCTCAGAGCCGTGCCAGAGACCCGGTCACTACAGCTTACCCCTGCTAGGCCGTCCCCCCCAACAGTATCCAAAGCGATATACTTATTGTTGAGGGGAACGACCACAGGGGATCCCTGCACTGCCTGCTTCGTCCCCCTCCCACCTCTAACTGCTACCCAGCTACCTCTGTTTTCTGACGCAACTATGTCCCTGTAGCTTCTATCTATCACCCTCTCAACCTCTCGAATAATTCTCAGTTCATCCAACTCCAGCTCCAGTTCCCGAACGCGGTCTGTGAGGAGCTCGAGCTGGCTGCACTTCCTGCAGATGAAGTTGGCAGCAGCAACGGTGGTCACTCCTGCCTCAAACACCCTGCAGGAGGAACATTCAACTGCCTGCGCTGCCATAACTCTACACTTAGTCTCCAAAACAAGAACACTAAGTAGCTTACCTTTTTTTTAGGTTAGAGGAGGAGGGAGGGTGGGAGACCCTACACGGGTACTGTCTCGGGTTCCTTCTCCACTCGAATAACAATCACTTACCTTCTCGACCGGCGTTGCTCTCCGACTTCACTTCCGCCCAGCTCCCGCCGCTTTGCAGCGAAAATATGAAGACCGGTCTGCTCGAAGTCAATGAAGTAAACAGCTAGCGAGGCCTTGGGCCTTTTGTTTAAAGTTGGCTCAATAGAAGCAATCTAGATGGGTAGATTCATGCTCCCATAGAACCAGGATTTGTACATTTAACTTATGGCATTCGCGGGGATCTTAAAAATGGAAGCTCTTATTCCTCTTTCTGCTGCAGCTAAAACTTGGGTTCTGATCCTGCTGCTAGAATTACATATCAGGCAATGTATCTGGTCCATAACTGGGGGATCTCATTGAAATCTACAAAATAGCAACAGGATTTGGCACAGCTAAACGCAGGAAGTAAGTTTCCGACCAGAAAGTCCAGAACCAGGGGTCACAATTAATGATACAGAGTAGGTCTCTTATGACTGAGATAGAAGGGAAATTTCTTCACCCAGAACATAATGAACCTATAGAATTATCTGAAACAGATACATGTTCAGACAAAAGGCAGGAAGCAGTCAGATACAGCAAAGTATTCGTCAACGTCGTTCAATTCTTTTGGATAGTTATAATCCCTCCGCTCTGGTATCATTGCTATGACGTCATTGTTTTAAAAGAAAAATTCCGGCTGTACATTTGTCTTGTCACTCTAATTGGCTCTGGAAGAGAGCTGGGGCTGAGGGCTGTCCTCAACAGGACGAAAGTATCAGCGATGTCGTTGACAGCTGCTTCCTGCTGTCTTTGTGGGTTTTGCTGAGCTGCTCCATCTCTCTGAGTCACTGCGAATACTCCAGGCACAGCCGAGTCATGCGCCTGCAGGTTGCGAGACTCCAGGTTAAAGTCAGAGCCACTCGGTTGTGTGGCGGTGAAACAGTCCGCCGCTCCTTCTTCATTCACATTTCCTGCAGCTACAGAATAAAACATCAGCTGCAGCTCCTTGCCGGGGTATTGTCTGTACCAGAACATGTCACCGCTACTCTCACCCTCCACCATGCACCTCAACTCCATTGCCTTGCCGAGTGACCTGGAGACGCTGCTGGGAGTCTGATCAACTCTCGCTGTCATCACGTTTGAGAAACTTAAAAGGTCAGTAAACAGGGCGATTGTTACCGAGAAGGAGAAAGGAAATGCATAAAGCATAAATGATGACTGTTCCCTCAACTTATTGGATGAAAAATCACTTACATTGCAATAACATCATGAGGCTCAGTGAAAGATCTATCTTCTTTCTGTAAGAACGCAAACAGAGTCCAAACTTATCTTGAACTGGAGCCAGCTGCTTTCAAATCAATGAGAGAGTCAATGAAGGATTCAGGAAATAACTTGGGTGTGCACATGCCCCTCCCCCTAGGACTGAAAGTCCCTATCTCTCTCTGTTTCTTGTTGCCAGTAGAGCGTCGGTGAACAGGAGATTTCCGAAGTGAAGAGTTAGTGGACAAACATTGGCAGGTACAGCTCAACGTGAGATTCTGTTGCTTTGTGGGATTCGTGAACACTGTAGCCTGATATTGGCAGTCGCTAATTTGTAGCAATTGCTGATGTTTTGTTGAATTTGTAAAGAAGTAGCATTTTCATTAGATTAAGAACGTATCCAACTGTGAGAGAGGAGAACACTTCACCGATCCCGAAACACTTCTGTGCAATGGAAGGGTCCGAATGGCGGTTTTGGATCGTGCCTGAAGTCTTTGCTAATAAAAGTCTTGTTTGACACTTGGGCTGACGTAGGGGAACTCCTGGTCTTCTCCAAACTATATGGGCTCTCGTTTCCCTCGACCATCTCATTTTTATCTAAGAGATATCTTCACTCAGTGAACTTGTGGGATTCTCCGCCACGGAAGGCTGTGTCACTGAATATATTCAAGCGAAAGATTGTCTATTTTTAATTCTAATGCGGTCAGGGTTTTGGGGGAGAAAGTCGGAATTTGGTGTTGAAACAGAGGACCATCAATGATCATATTGAATGGCACATTAGGCTTGAAGATATGAATAGCTTACTCCTGTTCCTGTCGATGATCTTTCTGTGTTAAACGGTTAAAATCAAAACAAGTTACTTTACTCTCCCATGGCTATGCAAGTGGAGAGACTAACTGACTTGGAGAATTTAAGGAGGATGTATTTGCCTTCACTGAGAGTTCTTTTTTTCCACGCAATCTGGCATTTACTCTTTCCACAAAACGTGGGCAGAGCTGTTGGTCAGTTCAAGACGCAGATTAATATATTTTAATCGGGTCAGTGTGTAAACGTGAGGTAAATGGACTGAATTTATGCATTGCTCCACTCAATTGGCGGCGCAAGCTTGAGGGACAATTTGGTCTCTGTTCCTGTACCAGCCCCAGGTGCACTTCATGGTGCTGAAGCGCCCTCTATTTTTCTACTGGTGCAATAATGCAAAATCCTTCTGGTGTCTTTTCACTGATGTCTTTCGATCTCCATTAATTTCACCCCCCCCCCCCCCACCATTTTCTATCAATTGCCTAATTTCAGTGCATTGTTCCAAATCCATTCGGTATATCTGCGAATTGCACGTTCTATCTCAGCAAAAAAAGTTTCTCCTGACTTTCCATTCAGATTTATTCTTAGAGACTGTCATGCCCTTGAGTTTAGAAATTCCCCAGAGCCTAGACTATTGAACCCCGTTTTCAACAGCTTCCTGCTTTTCAACAGATACGAACCTGTTCAACCTTTCTTGGCGTTTGAGAGATTTATCTTTATTCAATTTCATATTCACCCTCAACACTATCAAGAAGGATGTAGAGACTTTTGCCTAGTTTGGAGAGTTTTACGGCGTCGGAGGATGAATAGAAGTTTACAAAACTGATGGGCATCCATTGAGTAGGCGGCATGGTGGCTTAGTAGTTAGCAGTGTTACCTCCCAGCACCAGGCTCCCGGGTTCGATTCTACCCTCGGATAACTGTGCCGAGTTTGCCCTTGTCTGCATGGGTATGCTCTGGTTTCTACCCATAGTCCAAGGATGAGCAGCTTGAGCTATGCTTAAATTGTCAGTTAGGTGCATTAATTAGAGAGCACAGGGGTATGGGTGGGTTACTCTTTGGAGGATTGGTATTGGGCCGTAGGGACTGCTTCCACATTGTAGGGAATACAAGTCATTTTCCTCAGGATAGGAATGTTATTTACTTGTGGTCATAAGTTTAAGGTAAAAGGAGTAAGTTTAAAGGAAATGTGAGAGGCAATCTTTTTTAAAAAAAGACTCAGAATTGTAAGTGCTGGAATGTGCTAGTACAGAAGGTCCAGGAGGCGGATGCAACAGCTACTTTTAAGAGTATTGTGACGCAGGCATGAATAGGCAGAGAACGAGGGATACAGACCGCGTAGAAAGGCGTCGTGTGTCAGGACAGAGTTGAAGGATCTGTTCCTGTGCTCTATATTTTGTTCGAACAATATCTCTACACGTCATAACTTTCTATCCCCTCCCTACCCACCTTCCTATGCCAGTATCCTCCCAGACTCACCCTCCCTGACTGGATGATGGGGAGCTGGCGGCTATATGAATTTGCCAAGATACGTTTTGAGGGAGATTTGGAGGAAGAATACTGTGGAGGCGTAAGGATCAAATTCACAGGAACCATAACCAAAGGCTGTATGCATCGAACTCAGGAACAGGAAGTGCTCAGTCACTTTAATGGGATTCAGCTCTCAATAGCAAGCCGATGATAGAGGAACAATATGTGGACAGATTTTGGAAAAAAAATGTGATGACAGGATTGGCCTGGTGGGTGACTTTAACTTTCCCCATATTGATTGGGACTCGCTTCGAGTCCGGTGTTCGGATGGGGCAGAATATGTTTGGTATATTCAGGACAGTTTTTTGAAACAATATATGTATATTCCAACTGAGGAAAGGACGCGTGGAGAATGAGACGGGTCACATGATGGAAATTTCAGTGGAGGAGCATTTTGGGAACGGAAACCCTCATTCTGTAAATGTTAAGTGGATAAGGATAAGAGTAGCCCTTGGGTGAAAGTATTAAATTGGGGGAAGACTAATTACTACAATATTAGACAGGAACTGAGGGCAGCTGTTTGAAGGTAAATCCAACAAGTGGGTATCTTTTAAAGTCCAGTTGAATGGAGTTCCGGACCAGCAGGTTCTGATGGATGATAAGACTGGGAACCTTGGACACAAGAGAAATTGTCAGATGAATCAAAGAGCCCATTACGAATACAAAGGAAACAAGATAGATCTCAAAGGAATTAGGTGGGATGAAAGGGGCCAGAAAACATGCTTGGCGAACAGGATAAAGAAAATCCCAAGACATTTCATACATAAGGAGCATGAAGAAGCATGGTGTTAGAGTAGGTCCCCTCAATGGCATAGGAGATAATGTATGCATGAAGCCAAAAGAATTAGGTAAGGTCCTTACTGAGTACTTGAATTGAATTGAACTTATTGTCACGTGTTCCAAGACACAGGGAAAAGCTTTGTCTTGCGAACAATACAGGCAGATCACATAGTTAAGTAGCATAGACTGTAAATATTAAATAGCGGCAAAAACAAAAAAAAAACATACAGGCAAATGTTAAAGTTTGAAAGTCCATTCAGTATTCTAACAACAGTAGGGTAGAAACTGTTATGAAACCGGCTGATGCGTGTATCCTGGCTTTTGAACCTTCTCCCCAATGGTAGAAGTAGTAGAAAATATTGCCAGGGTGGGATGGATCTCTAAGAATGCTGGCGGCCTTTCCTTGATAGCAGGCCTGGTCAATTGATTCTATAGATGGGAGGTTGGACTTTGTGATTGTTTGAGTTGAGTTCACTACTCTCTGTAAATGTCTCTGGTATTGAATGGTACAGTTGCTATATCAGGTTGTCATACATTCAGTCAGAATGCTCTTGATGATGCACCTATAAAAGTACTTGCTGCCATGCCAAATTTCCTCAGGTGCCTGAGGAAGAAAAGATGCTGTTGGGCCTTTGTAACCAGTGTGTTGTTATTCACAAAGAAGGAGGACATGGTGGATGGCGAGTTTCAGTAGGGATTTGTTGATCTTCTGGGGCATGTCAATATGAAAAAGAAGGAGATTTTGAGTGCTTTAAAATGCATGAAGGTAAACACATTCTATCTCAACATGCTGAAGGTGGCAGGTGAGGAAATTGCTGGGGCCTTGTATGAAATTCTTCTATCCTCTTTAGTCACAACAGAGATCCCTGGGGAACAAGGGAATAATCAGTTTAATGTTTCTTTATTTAAGAAGGGCAACAGGGATAATCCAAAAAGTTACAGCCCGCTGAGCCTTATGTCAGTGGCGGGAAAATTATTGGAGAAGATTCTTAGGGATAAGATTTACTTACATTTGGAAAAATATGGATCTATTAGTGATGTATTTTGTCCTGGATATATTTATGCAGAATGGTTGACACAGAGGTGTAAAATAGTCTGCTCAAAGCCAATAACATAAACAATTTACGAGACCTTGGGTTTTTTGTTTAAAGTTGGAAAAATCAAAGCAGCTTGAATGTGTAGGGCAAAGGTCCCACAGAAACAGGATTTTAAGTTTAGCTTTTGGTAGCTGTTTCTGGAATCCGGAAGCTGGATGTAGAAGCTCTTGTTCCTCTCTCTATTACAGCTAAAATCTGCAGTTGTCTTCCTGCTGCTAGACATACATGTGAGACAATTGATATTTCTTAATTTGCCTTTGCAAGAGTGTGTTTATGGTATGTTATGATATTTGAACATTTAATGAGTAGTTCATTATTTTGTTAAGTATTTCAGTAGTTACATGTAAGCAAATTCCTTTCTTTTATTTTAGCCAGTCTGCATTTTAATTGTAATCTCTGAGTAAAGTGTGTTTTGCTTCAAGTCTGCAGTCTTGATCCATTGCCCCCTTTAAACTCATGGGGCAAGGAGCTGGGAACCAGAAGACAAGATAGTAGACAGTGAGCTGGAAACTGGAGAGGCTGTAAGGACCATGAAATTTAGCATTACCAAGGGGAAGAGTAAGCAAAGAGCAGATGAATGCAGAAGAACTGGTGGCCTGAAGTGCATATGCTTTCATGCAAGGAGTACAGTGGGTAAGGCAGATGAACTTAGGGCTTGGATTGATGTCTTGGAGGATGACATTGTTGTGATCACAGAGACTTGGTTGAAGAAAGGGCATGATTGGTAATTAAATATTCCAGGCTATAGATGCTTCAGACAGGACAGGGAAGGCAGTAAAAGGTGGCTGGGTTGGGTGGAGGGGGTGGGGGTGGGAGGAGTTGCATTGCTGGTCATTGATGATATCACATCAATGCTAAAAGAGGACACCATGGAGGGCTTGAATAGTGAGGCATTAAGGGTGGGGCTGAGAAATAAGAAGTACAGTTACATTTTTGCGGCTTTATTACAGGCCTTCCAACAGTGAGCTTGAAGTAGAAGAACAAATAGGGAAATGGAAAGAAGTAGAGGCAACAGGATGGTGGTAATGGGAGATTCTAATTTTCCCAACATTGACTGAGATGCGCACTAGCAGTGTCAGAGTTCTGGATCGGGCAAAATTTATAAGGAGCATCCAGGAAAGTTTTCTAGAGCAGTATGTCAATAGTCCGATGAGGGAAGGGGCGATATTGGACCTGATGTTGGGGAACGAGCCAGCCCAGGTGGTAGAAGTTGCAGTGAGGGATTCCTTTGGGAATAATAATCCTAATTATGTAAGTTTTAAAATACTCATAAATAAGGATGAGTAGTCCTAAGAGAAGAATACTAATCTGGACCAAGACCAATTGTATCGAAATTAGTCAGCAGCTGGGAAATGTGGATGGAGGCAGCAATTAGAAGGGAAGTCCACATTTGGTATGTGGGAGGCTTTCAAACATAGGTTGAAAATAGTGCAGGAAAGGCACGTCACTTTGAAAACAAAGGATAGGAAAGGCAAGATTCGTGAACTGTGGATGAAGAATAAATTGTGCGACTAGCCAAGAGAAAAAGGGAAGAGTACATAAGGTCCAGGCAGCTAAGAACAGAACGGGCTTTAGAGGAATATCAGGAGAGTAGGACCAGTCTTAAATGAGGAATCAAGTGGGCTAAATAGGGTCATGAAATAACTTTAGTGAGCATAAATAAGGAGACTCCCAATGTCTTTTATTCATATATAAGAAGCAAGAGGATAAGGAAGAGAGGTTATATATCAAACCTGAGAAAATGGGTGAGATTCTCAATGATTACTTTACATCAGTGTTCACTGAGGAGAGTGACATGATGAATGTTGAGATTAGAGATAGAAGTTTATTTACTCTGATCATACTGACATAAGGAGGGAAGATGTGTTGGATATGCTAAAGGATATTAAGGTGGAGAAATCCCCAGGACCGATGGAATCTATCCCAGATTGCTGAGGGAGGCAAGAGAGGAGATAGCTGGGAACTTGACGGATATCTTTGTAGCATCCTTAGACACAGATAAGGTGCCGATGGGCTGAAGGGTTTCTCATGTTGTCCTCCTATTCAAGAAGGATAGCAGGGATATTTCAGACCAGTGAGCTTGACGTCAGTGGTGGGAAAGTTGCTGGGGTAAGGTACTGAGGGATAGGATCTATTTATATTTGGAAAGGAATCATATTACCAGTGATAGGCAACATGGTTTTGTGCCAGAGAGATCGTGCCTTATCAATTTCTTAGAGTTCTTTTGAGGAAGTGACTGAGTGTATAGATGAAGGAAGGGCTGTAGATGTCATATACATGGACTTTGGTTCGGTGTTTGATAAGGTTCACCATGATAAACTAATAGAGAAAACGAAGTCACATGGTGTGGAGTGTGTTCTAAGTAGGTGGACAAAGAACTGGTTGAGCAACAGTAGACGGAGTGGTAGTTGAAGGGAGTTTCTTGAAATGGAGGAAGGTGACCAGTGGTGCTCCACAGGGATCAAAGCTGGGGCTACTGTTGTTTGATATACATAAATGATCTGGAAGAGGGCATTGGTAGTCTGATCAGTAAGTTTGAAGATGACAGGAAGGTTGGTGGAGTAGCAAAAAGCATAAGGGACTGTCAAAGAATACAGCAGAATATAGATAGACTGGAGAGTTAGGCGGAGAAGTGGCAGGTGGAGTTCAATCTGGGCAAACAGGAAGTGACGCATTTTGGAAGATCTAATTCTAGAGCAAACAGTACTGTAAATGGAAGACCCTTGGGAAAAGTTGATGAGGAGAGATCCATTGTTCCCTGAAGGTGGCTGCACAGTTGATAGAGTGGTCAAGAAGGCTTATGGTATGCTTGCGTTCATCGGACGGGGTATTGAGTATAAGAGCTGGCAGGTTATGTTAAAATTGAATGAGACTTTGGTTTGGCCACATTACTGAAATGATGTGGATGCTTTGGAGAGGGTGCAGAGAAGGGTTATGAGGATGTTGCTTGGTATGAAGAGAGCATGAGGAGGTTAGAATTGTTTTCATTACAAAAAAGGAGATTGAAGGGGGACCTGATTGAGGACTACAAAATCATGAAGAGTATAGACAGGGTAAATACAGACAAGATTTTTCCCAGGGAGATGGATTCGATAACAAGAGGTCAGGCATTCAAGGTGAGGGGTGAAATGTTTAAGGGGGATACATGGGAAAAGTACTTTACAGAGAGGGTGTGGGTGCCTGAAACGCATTGCCAGCAGAGGTATTAGATTTATTTAAGATGTATCTGGACGGATATATGAGTAGGTGGGGAGCAGAGGGAGAGAGATACTTAGGAATTGGGCAATAGGTTTAGACAGTGGATTTGGATCAGCACAAGCTTGGAGGGCTGAAGGGTCTGTCCCTGGGCTGTAAATTTTCCTTGTTGTTTGTACTTTGTAATTCCAGAAAAATGGCAGCAGAGAAAGACACTCCAAATGGAACACCTTTTTTTTCTTGATTTTCTCTCCCCCCCCCCCCCCCCCACCTCGCTGCTTTTGACCTCAGACACTTGGCCCCAGCCTCCAAAGCAGAGTTGTCGTTCAGTGGTCCAAAACAGATCACCAGCTGCCGGTCCTGGCTGTCTCTCAAAGAAGTTTCTGTAATGGCTAACAATATCATCATCCTAGGTGCTAATCCAGGCTTTAAATTCATCTGCCTTACCTATTTTAATCTTTGAATTACAATCAATACACTGCAGACTGCCAGTCCTGCCATGTACATTAACCAGGCAATGTGTATTCTTCTGTCAGATTTACTTGACTTACCTGTGCCTTCTTCTTAATCACTCCACATGCTGACCTACTGCGCTGGTGCCTACTCCATGTCACACTGGTTTAAACTCTCCCAAATAGCACCAGTAAAACTGTGTGCAAGGAGATTGGTGCTCCACCAGTTCAGGTGCAATCCATCCTTCTTCGACAGATCCGATGTTTCGGAGTCTCCAGTTTGCAGACTCTAGCCACTTCCCCTTTACCATCGCTGTACAATCCCGTTACACGGCCATCCCACCTTGGGATGGTCTCAGGACTCTCCACTTCTTCCTGGAACAAAGGCCTGAACCTTCCCACACCCCGCCAACCTCCTCTGCCTGGCCGAGCTCGTCCTCACCATAAACAACCTCTCTTTTTAACTCCTCTCATTTTCTTCAGCTCAGAGGGGAGGCTATGGGGACGTGCATGGATTCTCCTCGCTCAATCGTTGTCCCTACTTTGTCCAATTGTTCTTCTCCGTCTTTGGGCTTTGTCCCCACCTATCATTCACTCATTAACCTCCTCCCATCACCCTCTCTCCCACATAAAAACGAACATTGTCCTAACTAACATCAGTTCTGAGGAAGGGTCACTGGACCTGGAAAGTTAACCATGATTTCTCATCATTGTTGCTGCCAGACCTGTTGAGCTTTTCCAGCAATTTCTGTTTTTTGTTTCTGATTTACATTACCAAATCTCTTTTGGATTTTATTTAGTATTTTGCTCACTCCCTTAGCTCTTCTGGGCATGTCCATCTTGAAGAATTCTGATCCTTTCTCTGATGGGGCTTCCGCTCCAACCTTTCTCTTGTCCACTGTCATTAATTTCACTGTCACTCCTGGTGTTGGACCATGTATTTGTTAAAATCTGTTTCCACAGTTGCATCACTTTCCTTACCGGCTCACCCCATATAGGTTCATCCTTCATGCTTTGAATTCAGCCAGGATCACAGGTATCTCTGTGATGTTCACTATTCTACATACAGCTACTCCCGCTGCGCCCTGAGATCCACACTCAATGCCATGTGTCATCACTTGCGCAGTCTCAATCTCTCTCCAACAGCATCACATCACACTGGCTCAGGAATGCACCACTCTGTAGTTCCTCCTCCTCCTCCAGCTCCTTTACCGTGCTAACTATAAGTTGTTTATTTTCCTTTCAGGCATCAAGACCCACAAGATGAAACAACTCAGAGATACCCATGACCCTCTGGAACCTTCCTCTCCTCCCCTTCCCCCTGAATCCATCCCCCCCCAACTGCACCTCCTATTGAGTATTCACATCCCTACTGACCTTATGCTCTCCGATACTGAACTGAGCAAAGTCATTCTTAGCCTCTGTGTCCATATCTTTGGGCAAGAGTCCTCTCCTCTTCCCACAGAACCCTTCGTCTCCACCCCCCACCCACCACCAACCGTCTCCCTCCACCTGGACCCCTTCCTTTGGTCTTCTACCTGCACTCTATCTGTTCATTGAGAACTTTCGATGTGACATTGGCCACCTCAGTTTCTCTGTCCCCAAACTGACTGCACTCTGTGTGTTCAGATCCAACCATGGCTTTATGAAGCCTGCCAATAATGGTGGTGCTGTTATAGTCTGGCATACTGACCCCTGCATTACAGAGGCTAAGGGCCAGCTCTCTGATACTTCCTTCAATCTCCCCCTGGACTATGACCCCAGCATGGAACGTCAGGCCATTTTATCTACTATGGTCACTAATCTTATTTCATCTAATGATTCCCCCCTCCCCCCACTGCCTCCAAACTGATAGTATCCAAGCCCCGCACAGCACGCTTCTACCTCCATTTTAAAATCCACAGACAGGACTGCCTGGTCAGACCCATTGTTTCCACCTCCTTCAGACCTATAGAACTTAGCTCTTCCTACTTTGACTGGGTCTTTTCGGCCATAGTCCAGTCCCAGCCTATTTACATCCACAATTCCTCTATCGCTTTATGTCCGTTTTGGATTTTCCAGTTTTCAGGCTGCAGCCACCTTCTCTTTACCATGGCCGTGCAAACCCTTTACATGTCCATCCTCCAATAGGGTGGTCTCAGGCTCTCTGCTTCTTCCTGGCCTGAACCATCGCCACCTACCACCACCTTCTTCTGACTGGCCAAGCTGATCCTCACCCTCAACAGCTTCTCTTTCAATTCATCTCATTTCCTTCAGGTCACAGGGGAGGCCATGGGTACCCACATGTGCCGTGGTTATGCCTGTCTCTTTGTGGGCTACATGGAACATGCCTTGTTCCAGTCCTATTCTGCACCCACCCACAACTGTTTCTCTAATATATCAGTGACAGCATTGGTGCTGTTTTCATCTCACATCCAGAAGTGGAAGGGTTTATCAATTTCGCTTCCAGTTTCCAACCCATCCTCACTTTGACCTGGTCCATCCTTGACTCCTCCCTTCCCTTACTCACCATCTGTTTCTATTTCTGGTTTTGACTGCCCACTATAAACCCACCGTCTGCCATAGTTACCTGGATTATACATCCTCACACCCTGCTTCCTGGAAAGACTCTATTCCATTCTCTCAATTCTTCTTGTCTCTTTGACACATATGTTCCAACGAGGCCAACTTCCACAAGGGAACGTCCAGAATGTTAATCTTCTTCTTCAGCTGATGATTCCTCAGCACTGTTGTTGACAGAGCCTTCAACCAGATCTGACCCAACCTCACATTTTGGCCCTCACCCCTCTCTTCCCTCCCACAACAGCGATAGGGTTCCCCTTGTCCTTACCTACTATCCCACCAGCAGCCACATCCAGAAGATCATTATCTGCCATTTCTGCCACCTCTAGTGAGATGCCACCATCAGATACATGTTCCCATCCTCTCGCTTGTCTGTCTTCCGGGAGACTGTTGCCTTTGGGACACCATGGTCCACTCTTCCTTCACTCCCAACACCCACCCCATCAACCCCATTCCTCCCACAATTCCTTGGTACATTTTTCTGCAAACTCTGCCCATTTACCTCCTCTATCCTCCGTATCCAATATACTTTCCAGGTGAAGCAATCTTTTTACTTGCACTTCACACAACTTGGTCGACTGCATTCATTGCTCACAATGTGGACTTCATTACATTGGGGAAACGAAGGGTAAACTGGGTGATGCCTCTGCAGAACACCGACATTCTGCCTACAAAACTGACCCTGAAATTCTAGTTGCCTGTCAGTTCAACACACCACCCTGTTTCCTGGCCAATATCTCTCTCTCAGCCTTGCTGCAGTGCTCCAATGAAGCTCAGCATAAGCTGCAGGAAAAACACCTCATTTTACAGTTGGGGAACCTGCAGCCTTCTGGGTTCAATATCAAGTTCAATAACTTTAGGTTTTGAACTCTCCTATGTCCTTACCCCAACCCCACACACCTGGCCATGTTATCACATAGTCTGCAATTACACACAACTCATTGTTAGCCACTAACAGACTCCACTAATAACTAGTCATCCTCCTAGCCAGGATTTGTAATCCACTCCTTTGTCTGTCCAACTGTTTTCCCCTCTCTTTGGGCATTATACCCACCTGTTGTTTATTCCTTCTTCCTCTATCCATCCTATCTTTTGCATAAAAAAATAACATTTTCCAAGCTACCATCCGTTCTAAGGAACGGACGTTGGACCCAAAATGTGAACTGTGATTTCTCTTCACAAATGTTGCCAGACGTGCTGAGCTTTCCCAGCAATTTCAGTTTTTATTATACAGATGCCACTTGCCCTGAAAGTGATCCCAATCATCTAGATATCTGAAGCCATCCATGCTACACCAGCTCTTTAGCCCCTGCATTTTACTATGTTATCGTCCTATTTTTGGCCTCACTCACACATGGTACAGGAAGTAATCCTGAGATTACAACCCTGGAAATCTGCTTTGCGACTTCTTACCCAATTTCCTAAATTCTATTTGCAGGACATCCTCTCTGTTTCTGACAATGTTGTTAGTCCCAATATGGACCTCAATCTCTGGCTGCCTACCCTCTCCTTTCAGAAATCATGTGCTCACTCTGAAACATCTATGACCCTGGAATCAGGAAGGCAGAAGGTAATGTAGGAAGCTATTTGTGTCTCTGGATGCTCCTGTCCCATGGCATGCTTAGTACTGGATCTCTTATTGTTCGTGATATAGATATTGAAGTAACTAAGCGTGAGAGATGGTAGGAAAGTTTGTAGATGGCATGAAGATTGCTCAGGTTGGTGGCAGTGAGAAGAACGGTCTTCAGTTACAGAAAGACATAAATGAATTGGTCTGATGGGCAGATCAATAGCAAATTTCTGGTCAAGATGGCGGCAGTGTAAGCAGCCCAGTGTTCAAGCTCCTGAGCGCTGGAGCTTGAACACTCCATCCATTTTTCCCTCTTATTACCTCCTTTCTCATTTTTTAAAAACTTTTAACTGATGGTGGAGTAAAGCTCCTGAGCCCAGGACTCATTCAGTCTGTCTGCTTTTCTTTTTGTTTCTTTTCCTTTCTCTTTTCTTGTGTGTTCTTTTTATCTTTGACTCACCTTTTGGAGGTGGCAAGTGATCCCCACATGACTCGACTGAGGGGCTTACTTACTTTTCTGGGGCAAACACAGGATCTGGCTTTGGAATAAGCAGCTGCAATATTGCGGAGGCAACATCAATGAGCTGGGCCCAGAGGTGAGAGATGGCGCCTGCGGATTGGCAACGTTTTTATTGGTTGGATCTGGTGCTGATGGTGGCAAAGCAGTTGCAGATTGGCCATCATGTTTACATTGGTGAGGTGAGCCCAGTAGCAAGAGAGGAGACTCCAACTTTGGTGGGTCCGTGCATGTAACAGTAATGCAGTAGTGGAGGAGAATTGGCCCAGCAGTGAAAGATGGTGCCTGGAGAGTGGCAACCTCAATATCGGTTGGGTTCAGTGTAGGAAGCAGTGAGGTGGAGGGGAAACGATAGCAAAAAAGGTGTTGCTGACCAGGAGCCAGCTGAGGATAGATGAAGTTTAAGCTACATCTTCTATTTTTATCACTTCCTGATTCTTATACGTTTTAAAATTGGTGTCAGATTGTGGCGACAATGATTTATATTTTACTCTAATTTACTGTTTTCCTCACTATAAACACATACATGACAGTAAAATCATCAAAAAATCATCATCATATTGAGTTTAAACCTGCTAAGTGATACAGTTATGAAGAAATAACAAACTAAGCGAGAAGTCTATGAATAGTAGGATACTAGAAAGCTCAGAGGAACAGAAGGATATTGGGGTGCTTATTTACAGATCCCTGAAGGTAGCAGGTTGTGTTAATAGGGTCGTTAAGAAGACAGAGGGTGGTGGTGGAATGTTGCCTTTCAGACTGAAGGCCTGTGACCTGTGGAGTGCTACAAGGACCAGTGCTGGGTCCACTACTTTTCATCATTTATATAAATGATTTGAATGTGAACGTAGGAGATTTAGTTTTAGATGACATAAAAATTGGAGGTGTAGTGGACGGCAATAAAGGTTACCTCAGAGTACTATGGGATCTTGATCAGATGGGGCAATAGGCTGAGAAGTGGCATTTGGAGTTTCATTTGTGAGATGCTGCACTTTGGAAAAGCAAATCTTAGCAGGACCTGTACACTTATTGGTAAGGTCCAAGGGAATGTTGCTGAAAAAACAGACCTTGGAGTGCAGGTTCATAGATTCCTGAAAGTAGAGTCACAAGTAGATAGGACAGTGAAGAAGGCCTTTGGTATGCTTTCCTTTATTGGTCAGAGCATTGCGTAGACGCATTGGGGGAGGGGGGTCATGTTGTGGCAGTACAGGCTGTTGGTTAGTCCACTTTTAGAATATTGCATGCAATTCTGGTCTCCTTCCTATTGAAAGGATGTTGTGAAACTTGAAATAATTTGAAAAAGGTTGGAGGACTGTTTTCCCTGGAACATCAGAGGCTGAGGGGTGACCTTATAGAGATTTATATAATCATGAGGGGCATGGATAGGATAAATAGACAAAGTCTTTTCCCTGGAGTGAGGGAATCCAGAACTAGAGGGCATACATTTAGGGTGAGAGGGGAAAGATATAAAAGGGACTTAAGGGGAAACTTTTTCACACAGAGGGTTGTGTGTGGATGGAATTGCCTTTAGCAGTGTTAGGACGGAATTCGTCCAAGTGTGTTCTTTAAGGAGAGACCACACTTACCCAATTATTTGATATAAAGCAGGTACATTTATTTAGCTGCAGAAACTTAGCTGTTACAGCGAAGCACGAGCGTTCGAATGGTTCGCTGGAGAAAATGTACAAGTTCTGAAAATCTATCAATAAGCTCCGTTAGTTATACTATTTTCTAATCTCAATTCATGCAACGTGATCTTTCACAAACAAAAGCCTTCTTCAAAATGGTATAATTTGCAAACAAAGGTTCTATGTATTCTGGAAACATTTTTACAAAGGCTTTACATATATTTGATACATTCTGTATCATAGACACAAAGAATTACTATGATCGAGACATTTTTCCTAGTCTTATTATCACATAGTTTACCTTAATCTAATCACTTAGTTTAGCAGGAAAAATTGACCTTGCTGATGTTCTTTCATTTGAACATCAGCTTTGTTAGTTGTCATGGCAACAAGCCCAGAATTAAAATTACTTTGGTCATCATTTTAAACTATAGGTTCACAGTGCCCCCCAATGTCCTAAGAAGTAACTACATCTCTATCCTACCTAACATTCCCCCCCTTGACCTCTTCAGAGGCCATAACAACTTAAACCGTTACAATCGCAATATTGCGCGGCAACCAGGGCCAGGCGTGTCGGCAGACTCAGTATTTACGTCCCTTTGGCTTTTCCGAACACATTATCTTGTCCAGGCCATCCGGTTCTAGGGAAACATCAGATCTGAGTGTAGGGGTCCCTAAGCAGCATCTTAATTTATAAAGTAAAATCAACAATTAGTATTTGATTCTAAAGTATTCTTATTTTAGCAAAAGAACTACAAAATCTTTATTAAAATTAACAAAACATAAAATATAAATGAGCATGATAACAAATAGTAGAGAACCAGAGAGAGAGAAGAAAAAAAAATGAGCTTGGATGCTTGTAGAGTGAAGGTCAGTTGTCCAAAGAACACCAGATTGTACACCCACCAATTAACCGGTCACACTATACTATATCATGAAATCTCAAAATAGCTTTTCATATTACTGGCACAATGCCGAATTTTCTTGTAATAGATTTAAATCGGCTTCAAAATCAGCCGCATAGCTGGCATTTATATTTTTTTTATCAAAAACAATGTGAATATAATGTGCTGTGTCCACAGCTTTCTTATTTTTTGCTGCTCGGCAAGCCAGAGACTAGTCCAGATTCCCAAGACAGATGCCAAGGCCAGGCATCCGTTAAAACCACATGTTCACAGTCCACCACTTCTGAAGGTCAATGCGCGACTGTGCCTGCCTTAGGTTGTTCCTCAGCTCGAGGAATCTTACCCGTCATTGGCTAACCAGTCGTTCCTCAATGACCAATGCAATCCACATCCATTTCAACGTACAGGAAAGTGGTACCTGGTTTATCATAGTGATCAGTGGCTCTCGATACCAGACGATGTTTAGGAATCTCTTGCATGATCAATAGTCCCTCAAGCCTCGAGACACATAGCACTTCAAAATTCCTGACTATTAAAGCACAAATTTAACTGTTTCCAATCTGTAACGGGAGAGGAAGAAACAAAACACAAATACAGCCCTCACAATTAGAGCTTTGGAATGAGTAGGATTAAAAAAAGAAATACAGTCATATAGTAAAATCATTAGTTGTCCCGCGCTTCTCTTAGACATGTCTCCTCCATCCTCTCTGGTTCTGATTCCGTAATCCTTCCCTGAGCCGCCCCCATCACAGGCTCCTTCAGCACTGCTGCGGAACACCAGTATGCAGGTGTTGAGTCATCCTTTCCCGTCAGGTCATGGTCAATCGTTCGTGTCACCAGCGTCCTGATACATGGCACACACATAACAATAACCACAGGTAATAAAAATAGCAGCAGGGATGCGTAAACCAAGGGTCTCCCCCCCCTAACAACAGAAGCTACTGACATGCAGCCAGAAAGTCACCAATTCTGTCTGACTTGTTTGCTTTTCTAGTGTATGAGCTTTGCCAATAGTGATGGAACACTGCACAGAAGCATACCGTGTCATTCCATCTCCAATAGGGAGATTTAACTAGTTGTGCTACCCTTGAAACATGCTTCTTGCTGGACAGTGACAGAGTTTTGTTGGCATAAACTGTAGAAACGTTTTCAGCCTAAATTGAGATTGATACAGTATAGAATTCTGTAAGGATGGATTAACAAAGCTAGATGTATTGGTCTGCTTTGTACCAGGTAAAAATTGTAACTGATTCAATCTTCTGGTGATTTTACACATACTTGCAACTATGTGGTACAAATTTTACTGATCTGTTGGTTTTGAAATTACTAAATGTATTGCTCTTCTTTAAGTAGGGCAGCAAGTACTCAATTGTTGCTATTGACAGAGCAATAATTCAAAACATCAATTGCGAGCAATCTTAATCATGCAATGATAAATTCAGAAATCTCATTTTTGGAAATGTATGTAATATATCAAAAACTCATCAGACTTTAACAAGTAACTTTTAATCTAATTTTGTTAGTGAGCCCATACCAATTTTCCATTTACTAATTAATCACAGACCCATAAGCTCCTCCTTCAACAGGGGTAGGGTCATCTTCCAGTTTTTTTGAAACCTAAAACTAAATTCAGATCCAGTACTTAATAATGAACAAGGGGAATAAGTCTCTTACTCTTAACCACAACTAATTATATCTGATTTCTTATCTCATCTTTCCTAGAACCGTCATAACCAAGTTTGAATTGTGGAATTAAAATTAGGTGTTTGACCACAGTTGTATTAGGAATTGGCACAAAATCTGTGTGACCAGGACTGAATCCCTCCTGTTAGTGAATAGCTGTGAAAAGTACTATATAACAACCAGAAATTTAAATCCAGACTTTGTAATACAAAAATATAATATTACTCTATCATCCAAGCATCCTTAAGACTTAAAATTTATTCCTCTTCAGAAAATCCCATTTCCCTCTAGAACTAAATTTCGAATCAAACTTGTGCAAATAAATCATTTAGCAAAATTGATACCATAATGATGTCATTCACTGTAGAGTGCGAAGCTTGAATAGATAAAGGTTCAACACCCATTCCACGCAATAAGCTCAGCTCAGAATCTAAGCAAAACCGATGGCAGAATATTGGCATCTCAAAATCATTGATTACAGAGGCTAAAGCAGTAGCACAATGGATCATGCAAAAATGCTTGCCTGCAGGTCTTAGAAAAGATAGACATAGAGACCTACCGAACTTCCCCCACAAAACTAAATGTTAAATTGAGAGAGAACAGATTCTTCCCGACTCAGGCGACTGACTGTGTGGAGTTTGCACGTTCTCCCCGTGTCTGCGTGGGTTTCCTCCGGGTGCTCCAGTTTCCTCCCACAGTCCAAAGATGTCCAAAATTGGCCATGCTAAATTGCCTGTAGTGTTAGGTAAGGGTTGCGCTTCGGCGGGTCGGTGTGGACTTGTTGGGCCGAAGGGCCTGTTTCCACACTGTAAGTAATCTAATCTAAGAAAAAAAAATGCTGTTTGATTCTTTTGATAAACTGTGAACAACTCCAGATGGTGCGAATGTCTTGTTAACACAAACAAAAGATATATCTTTCCAGTCACTTTATGTGTAGAGCCTGATAATTATTAGCAATGTGGAGAGAAAATAGAGAAAATAACAAAACGCATTGAAGTAGAAGACCATCTGCAGAGGGAGGGAGGAAAGAACAGCAGAAGGTTTCACTTTCCGTAACACAATGCTTTCAACAGACGAGCGCTCCAGTATCCCCATATAAGTCCCCCTTTTCCCCTAGTAAATAGTATATTTAAATTAGACATTAAACCAGCCCACATATACATACTGGGTTTTAATCATAGATTAATCTGTTCTGAAAATCCTATCAAATTCTCAACCAAGACCGTTATTTCCTCTTTTATGTTCCGACCTCCCCACTAGTGAGGGGAACACCTAATCTCCTCGTCTCCTATCGGTACTTTCCAAAGTTACAAGTCATTATCTTCTTCCCTTTTCCTTTCTTCTAAGAAATATTGCAATGTCCTTAGATTCCCATATCCTTAAACACCAATTTACCAATTCATGCTTGTCTTACTTTAATGCCTGTAACTAACTTGTAAGCATATTTATATATTTACGTCCATTTATCCAGTATTCAATTTTCAAAATGTAAAATGCATACAGTTACCAATTTTGAAGACCACTGTGATCACTCAGTTTTAGTTCCCCATTTTAGATCCAAAATTAGTTTTCTTAAGTACTTCTGGTCAATCATTACTCAATTAAAATACTTTAGGTCTTAAAATAATCAGAGATGTCGTACAACAATTTGTTGATTCCAGTTAAAAACTTCTAACGCATGCATAATAATCGAATCCAAGGTCACAGATAATAACCATGGAAGTTTTTGTTTTTACAACTACCCACTGTTGAACTTAAACTTCAACTGACCTTCACATATTTTGTATGTAAAAAGATAAAAGAAAAGGACAGTTAGACAGTCATGATTTGTAAAAGAACAGAAGTTATTAACCTTTAAAAAAATCATGTTAAGTTTTCATAAAAATCACATTTAAAACAATCCTGGAACTCAAGCTCCAGTGAATAAAACTTACTCATTCAATCATCAACAAATGTGCATTCAAACTAAATCACAAGGTGTTAATTGTTTTGCTAGCTGTACACACACTCTCCCTCTCTTTCCACAGTCCTTTGTGAATCTCCTTACCCCTAACCCTTATTTCTCGCAATCCTTCTATCCGTCCTTCTCTCTTGGTTCCTCTTCCCTTTGTCTCCTTCACCTTCCATTTTTCTTTATCTATCTCTGTTTGTTCTGAAACTTCAGTTTGTTATTTTGGTTAAAAGAAAAATTAACTCTGTCTGCAACTTGACCATGAAGTCACTCAACATAATACTGGATCCAGGGCACTACATATTTTGGCTCTATATTGTTTTAATTTTAAAAATATCTCAATGTCACTTATACAACTGTGAATTAAACTCAATGGGAGTTCCTCGTCCAAATAGAAACACACACACACACACACACATCTGGGAGCCACAGTCTATGGAAAAAAAATCATTATAAACCACAAGCAATTCACACCCCAGTGGCAATGGAAACCAGAGAGAAAAGAAAAAAAATTGAAAGTCAATGACTGCCAAACCATAAAAATATATACATTAAAACATATTTACAATTTATTTGGAAGTTGTACTTGCTATGAACTGACACAGGGAGTACATAAAAGGGAACTTTATAGGTTCAGTAATTATACCAAAGTTCAAAGTTTTTTTTCGTAATGTTTTAAAAACTTTACTCACGCAAAATAGAGTGTCTGAGCTATAGCCGAATCCCATAATACAAATACTCTAATATCTGGACTAGAAATTGCTTTACTTATAATCCTTATCTGCAGCTTTAATACTATATTTTGAAATTGAATCAACAATTATTAATTTAGAACATTAATTATTAAAATCAGTTTGTATTTCATAACTGATTACTAAATTCCATATTAATTTAGTTGCTTTACTGTCCTGATTCCCACAATACAGACATCCCAAGCTTTTTGGACCCTATCCAATAAGATGCACTCTAAACAAGATATTTTTTTGAAATATTAATTTTGTTTTCGGACGTGTTACCTGGTGTGATAAATTTTGAGCACGATTACCTACTGTCTCTTCTATATTTATAAGAACATTGGAATAGTCGGATGGAAAACTTTTTTTATAATAGAACATAATCAAATCTGCCCTGTCTATCCCCAGCTAACTCTGCAGTCTCAATAGTGGGCAGCGTTAGTAAGTGGCTCTGGAATCGTGCCAATAATTCCCGTAGATAGACGTCCTCATCATCTATTTTCGTTGACAATTTGATTTTACTAAAAACATTTTCCTTTGCTTCCTCTTTTCTCTCTGTCAAATTATCTTGAATTTCTGATTGAAATTCATCAAAATCAGCAGCTGTAAAAAACAGTTGGTCATCTGTGGGGAACCAGCTCCTGCTCCTCCACAGCTTAAGATTCTTATCTAAATTTTCTAATTTTCTCTGAGCTTCTTTAATTGTATTATTTTCTACAATTAGATTCATAATGTCTTCCAGAACTTTCCCTGTCTGTGTTTGTGGGACTATTACTACAGGGACTGGGTTGAAGTCTTTATTTACTAACCCCTTGGGGATATGCACAGACGCTACCAAACAGTTTAAATCACACTGCGGAATAAAAGTAACCACAAGATGGGTCTTCCATTCTGGTAACTCATTCTTGTCCGTGCCTATCTCTTCAGTAGGGGGTTTGCCCAAAACAATCACTTGTCGTGCTAAAATATTAGTAGACTCTCTGAGACCCTCTAAAATATTTGTCATTAACGTAACATTCTGAAAGGTCTCCTTAATCTTTTTCAGAATAAGTTCTTTTTGATTTAACGCCTGTCCTAAGACTAGGTCTAAAGTTTCTTTCTGTAAAGCTACACAGTCCAATAGCAGTCGACCCCCTAGGGTCGTATTCCCACCTAGACTGAGTCTCCACCAGGGAACTCCAGGACATTCTGTCCTGAGGTGGCGCAATTTTGGTGGTCCAAAATTTAATTCCTCCATCTTATTTTCTCTTATCTGACTCTAAGCTTGCCCCCCCTTTGTTTCTGTTTCTATCTTTCTTTGACACTTTCTCCTTTTTTTTCACTGTAAGCTGTTGTCAAAAATAAATTTTTCTGCTGTCCACCTTATACTACTTTCATTTAAACATAAAATTTTCTCTCAAAAAATGGGGTTTAACCTTATCAGTTACCAACTAATCTTTTCTTCTTTCTCAATATCTATTAAAATTCTATCCTGAAAGAAAATCACGTTAAGCATTCATGAAATAACAATCAAAAATATCACACAGAATTAAATGACAGACTACAAGTCTTAAACATAAAAAATTAACAAACAGATGAATTCAAGCCAGAGCACAAAGTGTTAAACTGCTTGTTAGCCTTCTGCTCACAGACAGACACACTGATAAAGCTTGCAGCAGTAAAATTCTCTCTCTCTTTTTGAGATATGACACACAGTTTCTTAATTCCACAGACCCATACAAATTTTCACACAAACAGAGATTCTTTTTTACAGAGATTTTTATACAAAAAGATTCTTACACCCACACAAATTCTCACACACACACAGAGACTACCTTTCTCTCGCAATCAGTTTTACACACACAGAGATTCTTATACACACTTAGATCTTCACAAACACAGAAACTCTCTTACTCTCACAGATTTTTACAAACTTAAAAATACTTAAACACACAGATTTTACACACCCAGAGACTCTCTCTCTCTTACAACGAATAGATTTTTTACTCATACATACACATAGTCATTTATATTAGCAGCTTCCGTTCGTTCTTCCTATTCTGGCCGGCCCCTTTATCACATACTTACATAAACATACAAATTCAGATATCCACTTCAATCATCTGACTCTTTTCCCTATTGGGATCCGCTTTCAAAACAGTACGTCTTTAAGAACCTGACCTTCACGTGGCAGACCTCTGCTCTTAATAACCAGTCTAAGGTAGACGTCTGAGTGGAAAAAATCCCTACAAGGAAACGGTTCAGACTAATTCCTACTGCAAGTCTCCTCACTCCCAAGAATTTTTAGTGTACACTAGCGCGTCGGGGTTAGCCAAACCCCTCACTTGGAAGAATTTTAAACTGGCGGAGACAAATTCTACGACACTTTCCCTCCTCACTTCTAGGACTTTCACATTTGCACGGCGGAGATAGCTAATCCCCTCACCTAGAAGAATTTTAACGGCGGAGACTCCTCACTTCTAAGAATTTTCAGTGTACACTAGCGCGTCGGAGTTAACCAAACCCCTCACTTAGAAGAATTTTAACGGCGGAGACTCCTCACTTCTAGGAATTTTTAGTGTGCACGACGGGGTCCGCGGTTCCCCTCACCTAGAAGAATTTTAACATCGGAGAAAATTAACATTAGAAGATTTAAAATAACTTACCAGCTAAGATTCAGTACCTTTGTGTCCAAATCAATTCAATTTCAAGTTGGTGAGGATTAAAAAACAGATAAATGTCTAACTCAAGAGTTAACTACTGGAAGCTTTTAATGTAACAGGCGCTTCCTCACCTTAAAGTTTCGGCCGAAAAGTTTGTCTGCTTCCCAATCTGCCAACCTGTGGTCTCCTCCTCCACTTACAGGACGGAATTCGTCCAAGCGTGTTCTTTAAGGAGAGACCACACTTACCCAATTATTTGATATAAAGCAGGTACGTTTATTTAGCTGCAGAAACTTAGCTGTTACAGCAAAGCACGAGAGTTTGAATGGTTCGCTGGAGAAAATGTACAAGTTCTGAAAATCTATCGATAAGCTCCGTTAGTTATACTATTTTCTAATCTCAATTCATGCAACGTGATCTTTCACAAACAAAAGCCTTCTTCAAAATGGTATAATTTGCAAACAAAGGTTCTATGTATTCTGGAAACATTTTTACAAAGGCTTTACATATATTTGATACATTCTGTATCATAGACACAAAGAATTACTATGATCGAGACATTTTTCCTAGTCTTATTATCACATAGTTTACCTTAATCTAATCACTTAGTTTAGCAGGAAAAATTGACCTTGCTGATGTTCTTTCATTTGAACATCAGCTTTGTTAGTTGTCATGGCAACAAGGCCAGAATTAAAATTACTTTGGTCATCATTTTAAACTAAAGGTTCACAGTGCCCCCCAATGTCCTAAGAAGTAACTACATCTCTATCCTACCTAACAGCAGTCAGGGCATTGATTATCAGAGGAAGGAGGTTATGTTGGAGTTGTGCAAGACTTCCACTAAGCCACAGTTGGAATGCTGTATGCAGTTCTGGACACAATAGGAAGGAAGTAATTGCACTTGGGGCTGCAGAAGAGATTCACCAGGTTGTGGCCTGGAATGGGTTAGTTCAGTTGGTTAAAACGGGTGGTTTTATTTGAAGGTAAAAACAATGACTGCAGATGCTGGAAACCAGATTCTGGATCAGTGGTGCTGGAAAAGCACAGCAGTTCAGGCAGCATCCAACAAGCAGCGAAATCGATGTTTCGGCCAAAAGCCCTTCATCAGGAATAAAGGCAGTGAGCTGGAAGCATGGAGAGATAAGCTAGAGGAGGGTGGGGTGGGAGAGAGTAGCATAGAGTACAATGGGTGATGGGGGACGAGATGAAGGTGATAGGTCAGGGACGAGAGGGTGGAGTGGATAAGTGGAAAAGAAGATAGACAGGTTGGACAAGTCCGGACAAGTCATGGGGAGAGTGCTGAACTGGAAGTTTGAAACTAGAATGAGGTGGGGGAAGGGGAGATGAGGAAGCTGTTGAAGTCCACATTGATGCCCAGGGGTTGAAGTGTTCCGAGGCGGAAGATGAGGCGTTCTTCCTCCAGGCGTCTGGTGATGAGGGAGCGGCGGTGAAGGAGGCCCAGGACCTCCATGTCAGAGTGGGAGAGGGAGTTGAAATATTGGGCCACGGGGCGGTGTGGATGGTTTTATTTGAAGCAGAGAAGGCTGAGAGAGAACCTGACTCAGGTGAATCAAACTATGAGGGACATGGACAGGGTGGATAGTAAGGAACTGTTCCCCTTTGTTGAAGGGGCAGTAACAAGGGGCCATTTAGAGGGGATTTAAAGAAAAGATTTATCACCTGGTGTGGAAATGTGGTATGTACTATCTCAGAGGATAGTTGTGGAAGAAAACCTCACAATCTTTAAAGAATATTTGGATAACCATCTAAATTATCAGAATACTCAAGGTTATGGACACACTGCAGGAAAATGGGATTCAAATAAGCTTGGAGTAGTTTTTGTTGGTGCGTCTCAATAGACTGAAGGGCCTCTTCTGTACTATATGATTCTATGATCATACCTTGGCCCACCTGTCTAATCCACTTGCACTTTATGCTCCTTTCAGCATCTTGCCTTGTTCCAGCCTCCTCCACTCTTTTTCTCACTCTTTATTCTCTGCTGCTCTTACAGATACCTTTTATTATATAGATCTCTTCACTGCTTTCCTCACTCAGCGTCTGCACTAAAAATCGCATTCTCAGTGATTCTGACCTCCCACTGATTATGTTTTCTGGGATGCCTATTCTCTAATCCTCCATGAATCTCTCACTCCATGTAAACTTTCCGATCTATGGTGGTTCTCCATGTCATCTCACACAATCATCTGTGTTTCAATCATCTGTGCTCATATATTCATGCCATTCTCCATTCACAATTCCCTTCTGCACCTCAATAATACATTGTATATCTGTAACTGGAAAATAATATTATAATGCATTTTCAACTCAACAGTAGTTCAGAATATGGATATTACTGAAAGAATACATTTTGTTGAAAGTTTTCACCTTGTACTCATCAGCACAATTTGCAAGAAGTACCAATAAAAGGAAACCAGAATTTATACTCTGAGAGGAAAACACTAATTGTTTGGGAATAGGATTCTGGGTGTAGAAGCATTGCGATGGAGAATGCAACAGTTGATGTCATCTCTGCCACATCCATCCTGCCACTAGCCTCAACGGCCTTGTATTTTATTCTTCAATGTCCTACTTCCAAACTCACATCTTTGTTGTGTCCTCACATGCTCTATTTGTTCATATAAACTATTCTTATCCTCTTGATTCTCTTCCCACAAAATTGCTGATCATACAACGTTTTAATTTTAAAATGATAAATTTTAAATTTTAGAAATTTTAAATGGATTTCTCTCTGCTAGTGTTGCCAGTCTCTTCTTTAAATCGACCATCACCATCCCTTTTCTTCAAAGAATCAAACCTTGAGCTCTCTGTTCATACATATCCAATCTCGCATTCTTCTCCAATGTTCTTCAGCATATTATACCCTCCAAATCCATTACTGTCTTTTTTGGAGCTCTGTTATTGAATTCATCCAAACAGGTTTGCCATGACACACACATAATTCTTATCAAAGTCATAACTGACATCCTATGGGGTGGTAAACTTTCCCTCCTTGTGTTTCTCAATTCATCTGCAGCTTTTGCTCCAGTCAATTACACTACCCTCCTCTAATCACGGCACGGTGGCACAGTGGTTAGCACTGCTGCCTTACAGCGCCAGAGACCCGGGTTCAATTACCGACTCAGGCGACTGACTGTGTGGAGTTTGCATGTTCTCCCCGTGTCTGTGTGGGTTTCCTCTGGGTGCTCCGGTTTCCTCCCACAGTCCAAAGATGTGCAGGTCAGGTGAATTGGCTAAGCTAAATTGCCCGTAGTGTTATGTAAAAGGGGTAAATGTAGGGGAATGGGTGGGTTTCGCTTCGGCGGGGCGGTGTGGACTTGTTGGGCCGAAGGGCCTGTTTCCACACTGTAAGTCTAATCTAATCTAATCTAGTCCAGTTTTGTTGGACTACTTTCACTTGGCTCCATTCTAAACTATTACTCATAGTTACTTACAACCTAAAAATCTTTCTGCCCCAACTGGAACCAATGTCACCTGAGGCACAGTGTTAGTTTTCTCTTTTATGCAGATAACCTCACCAACATCTCTCTTGACTGCTTCAATTTTGTTAATTTGCAGACTAGTTATCAAACATTCAGTTCTGGATGATCAGAAATTTCATCCAATTAGATGTTAATAAGATTGAATTTATTGTTTTTATTCACTTCTTTATTCCTTGGGTACTGAAGTTATTTCTGGTAACAGTCTGAGATTGAGCTGCCCTCTTTACCTTTGATTCTGAGAAAAGTTTCTGACCTCAAAATCTGGACATTGTTGAGACACAATTTTCTACTTCGAGAAAGCATTGTACAACTTTGCCCATATTTTTCTCCCTAAATTTCTATTTCTCTCCATTTGCCTGCATGTGCATCTCTCTCTCTCTCTGTCTGCATATAGCTGTGTATCTCTCATTCTCTGTTTTGCCTTCCAAATATATCTCCACCTGTATGTGTGCTGTATATTTTGTGTGAATCTATCTCCATTTGTTCCACCATATCGTTCTCTATATATAATTCTATTTCTCGCTATCTCTACCCCGTCTCTGTTTTTTTATTCTCTATGTCCCTCTGCCTCTCATTCATGCCCCTCTCCCCCTCCCTATCTCATTTATTTTCTGTCTCTCAAACCTGAAACAAATAAAAACATGCACCCACAAGAATAGGAATGGGAGGCAGAACTATTTCACAGCTCATTCCAATTAACTTTGCATATGGAAAGTGAAAGAGAGAGAGAGAGATTTGAAGACAGATTGTGTGAGAAAGAGACTGAGAAATAGGAAGAAGGGTATGACTTCCTGTTGCTCAGGAGGAGAAAAAAAGGAATACAAAGAGACAGAAAGGGAAATGGTGAGAAAGTGAGAAATACACAAATTTACCATTACACTTTATTGTGATTGACAGCACAATGGATTAGTTCAGTCCTCCTCGTTGCTTTCATATTTCCTTATGGTTGTCTCAATCCAGTCAAGATACTTCCCCACATGAGTGTACAACCCATTAACGCCACAATACTTGGGTCCAAAAGACACAATGCCCCTGGTCACGTAACGATTCTGGTCCTGGGCTCTTTGAACACAAAGGTTCCCCCAGGATCACCCTGGCAGGAGTCAAAACCACTTCTTCCAGCACAGATCATGTTGGAGGTGAAAATTGGCTTTGGTTCTTCATAGTGTGAACCCGTGCAGTGGTCCATGCTGGCGATAGGTATGGCAGCGTACTGCAGGAAGACAGCCTTCTGATGTCTTTCCGTCCTTCCCCACCCTGAAATGTAGCCCAGTTTGCCATGCTGCAGTGATGAAGCTTTTTCTGGTTTAGGGAGGCAGACGGGAGACAAGTTTGGTCCAAGTTTGATCTTCTGCTTGAGTTTAATCAGAGCAATGTCATGATCAAAGTTGGGTTGTGCTTTTTTGACTTGTTTCCTACAGTCTGGGTGCACAATGACCTCTTCCACAGGGAGTTGGTTTTCTCGTGACCTATGTCTCATGTCAACATGGATATTCACCTGATGCGAATTGTCAAAGAGAGAAGCAGCCGTCAGCACCCAACCATCGGATATCAGTGCTCCACCTCCATATGCAGATCCACCAATGATCAAACGCCCAACTCAGCTGGTCTGCCACCGAAGATGCGCCCAGGTTTAGAGGAGAGTTGGCTCATCCCACAGACTGTGAAGGGATGAAAATAAGAGCAGTTAATAAGTTCTCATATCCACTCAAATGCAAGACTTGCAAATATTAATTACCGAAAACCGAAACCCTGGCAAATGTTTGATTTGTGGGCAGCACACAGTCAAGATCCACACTACAATCTCCTCTGTGTTCAATTAAAATGGACCCAAACAATATCTTCTGTAAAATAAAACAAAGAAACTGCAGTTGTAACAGATTTTAAATAGCATCTGCTGTGTTGTCCATTGTACAAAGCCATCCCCATTTCTGATTACCAGGCAAAATCTGTGCTCAACTCTCTGGGAAGGACAGAATCCTGAAATACTTGATAAACTGTTCTGAAATTATTGCTAAGATCCCAGCTGGAAAATAATGTCTCATCCTGGGCACAATGTTCAAAAGGATATGAAACTCTGAGAGTGTATGGAAACAACTTGAGCTGCTTTGTGCAAAGGACAAGAAACTTATAATTACTGCTGAGAGATTAGATAAGCTCATAGAGTCATAGAGATATACAGTACAGAAACAGACATGGTCTCATTCGATGTAACGGCACTATTCACCTCTATCGACAAAACCCAACCCAGAGAAACAATATCCAACCTGCTGGACATACATAACAGACAACAGGATGTTGAACCTATTAACAAAGATGGCATACTTAAACTACTGGACCTATGCCTCACAACACACTTCACGTTCAACAACCAGATATATGAACAAATTAATGGAACACCCATGGACTCACCGATCTCTGGACTCATAGCAGAAGCAGAAATGCAAAGGTTAGAACAAACAGTCTTAACGCAAATACAACCCAAACTCTGGGTCAGATACGTGGAGGACGCCTTTGTAATCATTAAAAACACAGAAATAGAGAACACACACCGTATCATCAGCACCACACTCACAGGAATTCGATTCACGAGAGAGGAAGAAAAGGACATTCCTAGATGTAATGGTACAGAGAACACTGAATGGAGAATTCAACACGAAGGTATACAGGAAAGCCACACACACAGACCAAGTCCTGAACTATGAAAGCAACCACCCCAACACACACAAGCGAAGTTGCATTAGGACACTATTCAAAAGGGTCACAACACACTGCAGCACACCAGAACTGCAAAAAGAGGAAGAAGAACACCTATTCAAGGTATTCACCAAAAACAGATACCCGCGCAATTTCATCAACAGATGCCTAAGGGAAAGACAACGGAATGAGGACATGCCGCAACCCAAAGGAGTGGCCACACTACCATACATCAGGAGCATTTCCGAACTGACAGCCAGACTACTGCGACCACTAGGACTCATAATAGCACACAAACCAACAGCCACACTTAGACAACAACTCACCAGGACAAAGGACCCGATACCCAGCATGAGCAAAACCAACGTAGTGTACAAAATCCCATGCAAGGACTGCACAAAACACTACATTGGACAAACAGGAAGACAGCTAACAACACGCATCCATGAACACCAACTAGCCACGAAACGACACGACCAGCTATCCTTAGTAGCCATACACTCAGATGACAAACAACATGAATTCGATTGGGACAACACCACTATTATAGGGCAAGCCAAACAGAGAACAGCCAGGGAATTCCTAGAGGCATGGCACTCATCCACAAATTCTATCAACAAACACATCGACCTAGACCCAATATACCGGCCACTGCAGTGGACAGCAACTGACAACCGGAAGCGGCAGAAACAAACCACTATAAATGCCGGAGGAATCAGCACAGAAGCGCTTCACAGGAGGCTTCCAAGCACTGAGGATGTCACCTAGAAAGGGGATGAAACGTTTGCAACAAAAACTCCCAGCTCAGTGAACAGAACCACAACAACGGAAACAGACTTGTCCATGCCAAAAAGATATCCCAACCCAATCTAGTCCCACCTGCAAGCTCTTAGCCCATATCCCTCCAAACTCTTTTTATTCATATACCCATCCAGTTGCGTTTTAAATGTTGTAATTGTACTGGCCCACCACTTCCTCTGGCAGCTTATTCCATACACGTACCACCCTCTGCGTGAAGACATTGTCCCTTAGGTCTCTTTTATATCTTTCCCCTCTCACACTAAATGTATGCCCTCTAGTTTTGGGTTCCCTCACTCCAGGGAAAATACTTTGTCTATTTATCCTAACCATGCCCCTCCTGATTTTATAAACCTCTATAAGGTCACCCCTCAGCCTCCGATGCTCCACGGAAAACAGCCCTAGCCTATTCAACCAACCCCAATAGCTCAAATCCTCCAACCCTGGCAAATTCCTTGTAAATCATTTCTGAACCCTTTCAAGTTTCACAACATCTTTCACATAGAAGGAGACCAGAATTGCATACTATATTCTAACAGTGGCCGAAACAATATCCTGTACAGGCGCAACATGACTTCCCAACTCCTGTACTCCAATACTCTGAATAATAAAGGAAAACATACCAAATGCCTTCTTCATTATCCTGACTACCTAAGGCTGCACATTCAAGGAGCTATGAACCTGCACTCCAAGGTCTCTTTGTTCAGCAACACTCCCTAGGACCTTACCATTAAGTGTGTAAGTCCTGCTAAGATTTGCTTTCCCAAAATGCAGCACCTCGCATTTATCTGAATTAAAGTCTATCTGCCACTTTTCAGTCCATTTGATCAAGATCCCGTTGTAATCTGAGGTAACCTTCTTCGCTGTCCACTACACCTCCAACTTTGGTGTCATCTGCAAACTTACTAACTATACCAGTTCTGCTCACATCCAAATCGTTTATATAAATGATGAACAGTAGTGGACCCAGCACCGATCCTTGCGGCACTCCACTGTTCACAGGCCTCCAATCTGAAAAACAACCCTTCACCACTGTCTTCTACCTTTTAAACCAGTTCTGTATCCAAATGGCTAGTTCTCCCTGTATTCTATGAGATCTAACCTTACTAACCAGTCTCCCATGGGGAACCTTGTCGAATGCCTTACTGAAGTCCATATAGATCACATCTTCCAATCTGCCCTCTTTGTTACTTCTTCACAAAACCTCAATCAAGTTCGTGAGACATGATTTCCCACGCACAAAGCCATGCTGACTATCCCGAATCAATCTTTGCCTTTCCAAATACATGGACATGCGTCCCTCAGGATTCCCTCGAACAACTTGCCCACCACTAATGTCAGGCTCACTGGTCTGTAGTTCACTACCTTGTCTAACTACCTTTCTTCAACAGTGGCACCACATAAACCAACCTCCAGTCTTCCAGCACCTCACCTGTGACTATCGATGATAGATTTATTCCACTATGCGCTGGAGTTGTTCTCCCCATAGCTGAGAAGATAAAGAGGAGTCTTCATTCTGGTGTTTAAGATTGAGGGATTTTGAAAACCAAGAAAGTAATGTCTCTATAGCAGCACATTTGGTAAATAGATGAGTAGATATATGATGGGAAAAGAAGCTGCAGCAGGAGGAAATATTTTTTCAGATGGCACGTTACTTAAGATCATTAATGATTTGGACATGCCGGTGTTGGACTGGGGTTTCCCAAGTTAAAAATCACACAAGACCAAGTTATAGTCCAACAGGTTTATTTGGAAGCACTAGCTTTCGGAGTGCTGTTCTGAAAACTCGTGCTTCCAAATAAACCTGTTGGACTATAGCCTAGTGTTGTGTGATTTTTAAGTAAGATCATTAACTGGTTGAACATTCAGTGGAAGCAGATAATATAATTCTGAGGAGATGTGGTATATGTTTAGAAAGAAACTACATTTTTAGGCAATGGGGAAAGGGCATGAGGAATGTTTTTAATTAAAAATGTCTACATACAAAGCAGTAGAGGCACGGTAGGGTGACTGGACTCCTTGTTAGTGGTATTACTTCATGATTTCATGTTGTTTTTCTTTTCATGCATTTTGTTAAATATTTACCTGGTTTACACTTGGGCATGGTCCGCTGGCCACTCGTAATGTCCACCCATTCAGCATCAGCCGAACATTCAAAGACAGCTGGTGGAGAGAAGAATGTAAAGGGAGAGGGTTTTCTTTTAGGGAGAAGGCTGCATAACATTACATCCTTTTTCCCAAATGGGCTCATGGGATCATTGCCCCTGGTCCAATGTGGGTGATCGTGATTTTAACGCACATCATTCATATTTTGTAACTATCTTCTACTTATCTTATAGTAAGTTGCTCAGGAAGCAGTGCTGTAGTTTTGACCGAGTTCTGTTGATGCAGTTTTTGGGGACTCTCCAATTTTCTTAAATTGACCTCATGAGCACTCACTGCCTTTAAGGGTGGCAGAGGCAGAAACTTTCATAAGAGCATTTAGATGTACATTTGCATACACAACAAAACTCTGGGCCAATTGCTGGAAAATGGGATTAGAATAGAATCATAGAATCCCTGCAGTGTGGAAGCCACCATTTAGCCCGATGAGTCCACACTGACTCCAAAGAGCATATCATAAAGACCCACACTATCTCTGTAACCCCGCATTTCCCATGGCTAATCCATCTCTCCTGTGCATCCCTGGACACAATGGATAATTCAGCATGACCAATCCACCAAATAGTTTGGTGTTGTTTTTGACTGGTGTGGACACAATGGATTGAAAGGCCATTTTCCATGCTATAGATTTTTTTTGGCACTGTGATCCTGTAAGTGGTCCACTGTAATGCTTACTTTAAAGTGATTCTTGCTAGCTTTTTCTGACAATTGCTGTTTTTCTGACAACTTCACATGTCCCATCTTTGCATCTAATACTATCCCCCATGTATTATGTTTTCTCCTCCTCTTCCACTCTAGTCTAAACTCTAACAACTGTCCCTTCAAACACTTTGGTCCCGTTTGTGTTCTGATACAGCTGGTCTCGTTTGTATTGGTTCCACCTTTCAGAGAACCTGTCCTAATGTCAATAAATCTGAATTCTTCCCCACTACAACATTTATTCAACCATGTATTCATCTGATCAATCAATTTTCTGTAGTCACCTTATAGGACCTCAGCCCTTTTTCTCACTAATTTCATTGGTACCAATATATATGATGACCATTGATTGTTCACCCTCCCTCTTCAGAATGTCCTGTAGCATCTCCGTGACATCTTTGATCTTGGCAACAGGGAGGTCACATACCAGCCTGGAATCTCTTTAACTGCCTCAGAAATGACTGTTTCCCCCCTTACTAATAATCTATCACTATCTCAAAATACAACCCTGCCACTCTTCTTCCTCCTATCTTACACAGCTATGCTACATGTGGTTCTGTGGAACTGGCTATCACTGGTATCCCCAGAGATGACAGTGCTCCCACCCCCAACAGTATTCAAAAAGGTATAAATCTTAGGGAGGGGGTTGGCCACAGTGTATCCTGCTCTACCTGCCACCTTTTACTTTTCCTGGCTGTCACTTACCCCCTTCTGCAGTCTTTACCTGGTGTGATTTGAGTACCTCAATGAGTGCGCTGTAAAGATAATCTCAGCATTGCAAAAGCCCCAAGGTGAGCCCAGTTACAGCTCCAGTTCTGAAATGGTGGTAACCAGCAGCTTCAAAGAGATCCTCCACTCACATCTCAGTCACTTCCCTGCTTTATTTTCCAAAACAGTCAAGTTTTGATCCTTTTCTAGTAGATCCATTTATGTATTGGTTGAGAAAGGTTTCTTGAACACACTTAACAAATTCCAACACATTCAAGCTCTCAACACTATGGCAGTCTCAGTCTGTTTGGAAAATTCGAATCCTCTATTAGTACAACTCTTCAAGGTTAATGTAAAGACTTGTAGCTCGGATGCTGGTTGTCATGGTTGTGAGTATGATTGTCAAGCTGGGAAGTTGATTTACAGATGTTTTGTCCCCTATCGAGTGACACCTTCAGTGCTTTGGAGCCTCCTGAGAAGTGCTGCTGTCCCGCATCTTCTGGAATTTATTTGGTTTTGTTCCTGCTGCTTCTGGTTGCCGGTTCCAGGTGTTCATTGTAATGGTGGTATATTGGGTCCAGGTCAATGTGCTTGTTGATGGAGTCCGTGGCTGAGTGTCATGCTTCTAGAAATTCTCTGGCTGTCCTATGTTTAGCTTGTCCTGTGATCATTGTGTTGTCCCAGTTGAATTTGTGGTCCCTGTCATCTGTGGATGTGGCTTTTAGGGACAGCTAATCGTGGCGTTTAGTGGCTAGTTGGTGTTTGTGGATGCGGATGGTTAGTTGGCTTGCCTGTTTGTCCTATATAGTGTTTTGCGTGGTCTTTGTATTGAATCTTGTAAATTACATTTATCTTGCACATGATGGGCACCGGGTCCTTTGTCCTGGTGAGTTGTTGGCTTATGGGCTGTCATGAATCTGATGGTCGGAGAAGCCTGGCTGTCAGTTTTGAGATGTCTTTTATGTAAGGTAGCGAGACTAGTGAGTTAGGTCATGGTATGTCCTTGTCAAATTGTTTGTTTGTCAGGCATCTGCAGATGAAGTTGTGGGGAGATCCGTTCTTGGCAAATAATCCGTAGAAGTGTTTTTCTTCTACCCTTCGTAGGTCAGGAATGCTGCAGTGTGTTATCGCCCTTTTGAACAGAATGCGAATGCAGCTTCTCTTGTGTCTTTTTGGCTGGTTGCTGTTGTAGTTCAGTACCTGGTCGGTGTGTGTGGCTTTCCTACACACGTTTGTGGTCCATTCACCGTTCTGTGTTCTTTGGACCATCGTATCCAGTAATGGGAGTTGATTGTTGGTTCCTCCTCTCTCGTAAATCTGATCCCTGTCAGTATGGTGTTCATAATCTGATGTTTGTTCTCGATTTCTGTTCTCTTAATGATGACAAATGTGTCATCTACATACTTGATCCAGAGTTTGGGGTTGAATTTGTGGTAGGCCTGTTTGTTCCAATCTTTGCACCACTGCTTCTGCTATGAGGCCAGAGATGGGTGAGCCCACAGGTCTTACAACTCTACTATTCTTACAGCTATCAGTGATCTCCCTACAAAATTGCCCCTCAATTTCTTACTAATTATTGGGAACCCTATAGTACAATCCCAGCAAAGTAATCACACTTTTTTTTCACCTCCCCTGTGTTTCTTCACTGGAAGGCCCTCCAGGAATATCATCTCTAAATACTGCCGTGGCATTTTCCTTAATCAAAAATGCCACTCCCCTCCTTGCCTCCCCTACCATCTATACCCTTGAACTTTGAGCTTCTGGTCCTTTCCCTCCCTCAGTGATGTTTCTGTAATAGTTATTTTGTCCTAGTCCCATGCCTCCATCCTCTTCACAATCCACTTTACAGTAATGCTGTTGTTGACTGACATCGGACTTTTAGTGAGGCCGTTCCAGGATTTGTACCCAGTGACAGTGAATTTCCAAGTCAGGATGTGTCCTGGAGGGGAACGAGCAGGTGGTGATGTTTTCATGCAGTTGCTGTCCTTCTCTATCCAGATAGTTATGAGTTTGGAAGGTGCTGTTGAAGGATTCTTATGAGCTGTTTTGCTTAATCTTGTAGATTGTACACACTGCTACCACGTGCAGTAGTGGTGGAGGAAGTGGATGTTTAAATTGATGGATAGGATGCATTTTCTTTTTCTGGGATGATGTCAAACTTCCAGACCTGCACTCATCTGGACAAGTGGAGTGTATTGTAACACACTTTGACTTGTACATTTAGATAATGGATTCAATTTGTTCTCACTTTGTGGACAGGACAGACAGAGGCAACTTTCCACATTATTTGGTAGGTTCCAGTGTTGTAGTTCTGCTAGCACAGCACAAATATTCAGTATTATTTGGGGAATCTTGTCAATGCCCATAACCTTTGCAGAATCCAGTGCATTCAGCCATTTATTGATATCATGTGGCATGCCCTCTTGCATTCTTCATTGCAGCTGGGTCATTTGCCTGACCCTACGGAAATGGTAGAGTAGGAAACATGCTTCGCCATGAAATTACAAATTGTTTTTGAATACAATTCTACTGCTACTGATGGCCCAGTGCCCATAAGAGATGCCCAGTTCTGAGTTGCGAAATGCATTTGATTCTGTCTTTGATTTGAATGTACCTTAATGACTCAACATGGACAGCCTTCTGCAGTAAAGAGTTGTGTCGATTCACTACCTTCTGAGAGGAAAGATTCCTCCTCATCTTAGTCTTAAATGGGTCCTCTTACTCAAAGTTTATTGTTGCTTTTAAAAGCAGTCGTTCCAGAAATCCTGACATCGATATTAACTGTTATACATAAGACCATGAGAAATAGTAACAGGAGTAGGCCATTCGGCACCGAGAGCCTGCTTAACCATTCAATGAGACCTTTACTGATCAGACACTCTTCATGTCCACTTTCCTGCTCATTCCCTATAACTTTAGATTGTTGATCAGCAGGTGAATCAATCTTTCTCAGCCTTAAATATACACTAGGATACTCTTCACCACTGCTGTATGTGGCAAGGAGGTCCAAAGACTCAACTCTCTGAGAGAAAAAACTCCCCCTCATCTCAACCTTAAATTGATACTCCTTAAATCTGAGACCATGCCGTCTGGTCCTAGACTCTCCTGTGAGTCTTCTCATCCTTTCAACATTTACTCTGTCAAGCCCCTTAAGAATCAGACATGTTTCAATGAGATCATCTCTCCTCCTTCTAAATTCCAATGAGCAGAGTCCCAACTTGTTTAACCTTTGCTCATAAGACAATTGCTGCACACCAGGGATCATCTTACTGAAACTTCTCTGAACTGCCTCCGATGAAGTAATATCTTTTGTACTCCAGCTGTGATTTCATAAACACCTTGTACATCTTGGAGTAAGGCATCCATATTCTTAAACTCTCAAGCCTGTGAAATAAGGACCAACATTCATGATCCTTCCAGATTACCTGCTGCATGCACCTGTGTACTAGCTTTCCGTGGTTTGTGCACAAGATGCTTCATATACTACAAGCAATGGACTAAGTTGCAAGTCTGAAAATATGATTTAGACTGCGTAGGTGCTTGTTGGCTGCCGTGAACACAATGGGTCTCACCGTTTCCTTCAAGTTCATAGTATGATTCTTCACAGCTGTACGTATTCCAGTGACTGTAAACTGTGGATGTGAAGTTCTCATATCCATTTGTCAGGTTACTGGGAGGTCCGCAGTTCACGGCTGTGAATGGGAAACAGTTGAGCAATAAGCTGCAATAAATCATGAGATATCTTTTAAGGTTCACAACTTCAAAAATAATATTTATACTTTTTTTTGTTTGTTCAATTTACGTTTCACCATTTTTCCGGTCTGTTTGAACCAACTCTGTGTTTGTTTGTATTTTTATAACATTTACGTTTAAGAGACTTGTTTCAGACATCAGGTTTCTCAACCTCAAATGTAACATGAAATTCTAACTCATCATGCTCACTCTTTTCCAGAAAACCCTTCATTGGAGGATCATGAATTAATGCTGCTAATCCATTATTACTAATAACCTGTTTCCTGGATTGTTCCACATCATCAAATCTACCTTTGCCAATTTGTTCATGCCAAGCAGTATGAAGGTTAACCTACACTGATAACACTTTCCTTAAAAGCTGTCACTATTTCTTTTTGTGTACAAGTCCGACAATGTAGCTACAGATGAGGCAGCTATATGTGAAAACGGAAGCATCGTGGGAATGCCATGAACTAGTATTCTGGAGGCCAGGCTCTCTGGATGCGAATTTAAATAGCACCCTGGCAGCTCATGGAAGTAAAACTCAGGAAATGAATTTTGAATTGAAAGCTAATCCCAACATTGGTAATAGTAATAACAATTAAATTATATTCAATTATGATTAAAACTTCTCTAGTTCACTCATGGTCTTTAGGAACAGAAATCTCTCTACCTACCTGATCTGACCTGCACGTTACTCCAGACCCACAGCAATGTGGTTGACTCTTAACTGCCCTCCGAACTGGCTGAGAAGCTCCTGAGTTCATGAATAGGCAACAGATACTGGCTTTTTCAGCAAAATTTGCATCAAACCTCACCTTCGCTTTTTCTTGTCTCTACACAAACTGATTCTCCGCTTTGATCTTTGGAACCATGGTCCGCATTCTGCCATTCTCAAACAAAGAGCTATTCCACCTCCTGCTCTTTCTGACAAAACGTCAAGTGCCCTTGTCTTCAAGATACTTCATTTGTGCGTAAATTAGAACAGCCTGCAACAGGCAGGTCATAACATCATTGAACATGGGAACATGTTTGAAATGCAGAATGACTGACTCCTGTTGTTATATCTCTTCCTGAACAATTATCTGATCAAAAAGATAGTTATTTTTGAATCAATTTGGGCGGCACGGTGGCACAGTGGTTAGCGTCTGAGACCAGGGTTCAATTCGCGACTCAGACGACTGACTGACTGTGTGGAGTTTGCACGTTCTCCCCGTGTCTGTGTGGGTTTCCTTCGGGTGCTCCGGTTTCCTCCCACAGTCCAAAGATGTGCGGGTCAGGTGAATTGGCCATGCTAAATTGCCTGTAGTGTTAGGTAAGGGGTAAATGTAGGGGTATGGGTGGGTTGCGCTTCGGCGGGTCGGTGTGGACTTGTTGGGCCAAAGGGCCTGTTTCCACACTGTAAGTAATCTAAAAAAATACTTGTTCAATGATGTCATTACACACCTCCTTGTCCTGAGGTAGGGATATTACAATGCATCAGAACATATCCACTTGGTCAACAAGATAAGAATAAAGGAAGTAATTACTGAAAGAATGATGGACAGAGAGACTCCACATTCTGGATTAGTGGTGCTGGAAGAGTCAGCAGTTCAGGCAGCATCCAAAGAGCAGTAAAATCGACGTTTCGAGCAAAAGCCTTTCATCAGGAATACAAGCAGAGAGCCTGAAGGGTGGAGAAATAAGTGAGAGGAGGGAGGGGATGGGGAGAAAGTAGCGTGGAGTACAATAGGTGAATGATCGGTTGGGGGGAGGGTGGAGTGGATAGGTGGAAAAGAAAATAGGCAGATAGGACAAGGAAGAGGTGTAATCCAGGTAGCTGTGGGAGTCGGTGGGTTTGTAAAAAAAATATGTCGGTGTCAAGTCGGTCATCATTAATAGAGATGGAGAGGTCTAGGAAGGGGAGGGTGGATTATACCTCTTCCCACCCTACCTCCAGCAAAAATGCCATCCCCTTGATAAGTTGGAAATAGATATAGTGACCATATAGAAAATGGAGCTTAGAATGTTAACTAAAATGGCTGAAGCACATTGGCTATATTGCCCAGCATCCTGAGCGAACAAATTGCTAATACAGCAACTTGCACAGGCTGGGTAAACATGTCCAATCCCACAGATCTGAGAATGACATAGTACCAGCACTAGGTCAAAGGGCAGCCATCAGAGGAGCACTGGTGCCTCATGTCTAGCTGTAACACATTAATGAGGTTTGAATGTTTACATTTAAAGAGCATCTCTGAGATTTGACTGTTGCCTTGAAGGGTTAGAAAAATAAGGGGAGTTAATGTCAGACTTTAAAGATAGTGTTAATATCTTAACCAGATGGGTGCTGGTGTCTGTGTGTTAGATTTAGAGCATGTTTTGATGTGTAAGCTTACAATTAAGTATACTTTGATTAATATACTTTGCGATAGCTTAATGACACGGGACTCTGTATTGCGTGAGAAGTTATGTATAAATGTAACAACTTTCCCTATCAACGGTGAGAGAATCCACTCTTTAGTACCCAGTGTGGTCTGAGTGGCTTTTCTCTCCCAAGCCTTGTTAGTATATTCATATACTGATAGTCTTGAATAAAAACAGTACTGTTGAAGTGTATTAATTAAGTGGTGGTTCTCTGTTCTTGGACAGGCGTTCACAGAAAGCCAGGTAACGTGGCTGAGCTTTCACATTTTGGTGGCAGCGGTGGGATCCCAACGGTAGGCGGCTCCTGGTGACGGTTGAACAGGACACGGTCTTGCTGTGGCAAGGTGGACACGGGCCCAACTAGGACGTGAGTATACCGTTTGGGACTCACGACTAGTGTCTCCCCAAGTCAGGGGCGGACCTGGATCCAACTCACCGCAGCAGGAGCTGCTACTGGACGGGATCAAGAACGAACCAGTGAACAGGTTTTTAAAGGGACCACCACAAAAGCACTGGGAGTGCTATAGAAGGTAGAAAAAAAGGCGCTCTGAACGCGGTAAGAAGTAAGAATAGTTAGATACGTACGTGTGTGTGAGTGGGTTTAAAGTCCCTTGAGCAGGATCTCATAAAAGCAACACTCACAAAAGGTTACGGAAAGTTTAGGGAATATTATGGGACAGTTTATGGATAAATGTGAGGATCCGGGATCATTAATTGTAACAGTCTGCGCAGAATATCCTGAGGATGCACAGTCACTCAGGAAATTGTCAGGATGGCTAACAGAAAAATTGGGACCTGATGAATGGCCTGCAGGAGGTACGTGGAAATTGGAGATTGTAAAAAGAGCTACGGAGTTAGTATGGAAAAAGGGAACGGGGGAAAGAAGGGTAAGAAAATTATGGTTAAACTAAGAGATGCATGCTTAAAAAAGAAAGAGGAAGCTAAACAACAACACGAGCAGAAGGTTTACAACAGTTGGTTACATAATGCTACAAAAAGGGGGTTAAGTGTCACTAAGGATGGGCTTCCTTTGACCCTCCATGAGCTCAAGGTTGCATGTGCAAATTTTGATGAAAATATTAATAAGAACAAACGGTTGGCCAACCAAGCGGTGGAGGCGGCATTGTCAGACCTGAGGCTGGGTGCAGGATGGGAGGATAAGGGAATTAGTTCTAGGAATGTGGAATCCCCTCCCCATCCCCCTCCATCGGGTACAGCACCCCAGGAGGCACGTAGTGAAAGGAGTTTTACCCCAAGCACAGGTAAAAAAGGATATCGGCCTCCACCACAGTGTGAACCCGAACGGCAATTGCCCTACCCTTGGACAGAGGAGGCTGACGATGACAGTTCAGAGATAGAGGAACCCTCAGGTCACATGTTCCCTATGCGTACTGTTCCTAACCCTCAAGCAGGACGGGTAAGAGTCCCCGCCCAGCCGAACGCTGTCCCTCCTGTCGCTGCGATTTTTCACCCTCCTACCCTAGAAATTTTTACGCCATGGAAACCGCAGGAAATTTTGGCACTGACTATGAATCTCCCTGACAAAGATAAGGATCCACAAAAATGGTGTGAATCAGTTGAAAGCATTTGGCAGGATTACGGGGCAGTGGGAGAAGATATCTGGAATTTTTTGAGGGTTGTGTTTATTGGCTTGAAGTGGACAAAATTTTTAGAAATATTAAATATGCCCCCTGGTGCCAACAGTTGGGCTGCCTTTACAGCACAACACCCGAATCAACAACAACAGGAGCAGGAAATTAAAGAAGCAATGCGGCAGGTCCTCAGAAAACCGGTTGACTTAGCAAAAATTATTGATTTAAAACCAAAAAGGGGGAGGGTGCTGAGGAATACCTACAGAGGTTTAATGAAACTTATGGCACATATTCTGGGGACCCTCTTTTCCCTTTGGGAGCGGGGGCTGTCTCATAACAGTATAATAGTCTCTTGATGAACACTTTGCCTAAACCTACACAAGATAGATGGAAAACTAACAACTTAAATTGGATCAATTCCTCACAGGGGGATACAGCTAGGGCAATTAAAGCATTATGGGGCGAGGGTGAAGGTCCTAAGGCCGAAAAACCTATTAAATCTGAATTTGTTGTACGGGAAAGTGATCAAAATACCATGGCCCCCTTGCGGCAACCTCCCACCCCTCCCCAGCAGACACAGCAGCAAGGGCTGTGGAGATTACCCGGACCCCAGCTGCAGTCTGACAATAGAGGCTATCAGCTGGAACCGGATTTTTATGTCCCAGGCTGGCAAAACCAAAAGGGCTCAGAAAGCTGAATTAATTGCATTAACTAGGGCATGTGAGCTAGCCTCCGGACTTACAGCTAATATATATACTGACTCTAGATATGCCTTCGGGGTTGCCCATGATTTTGGGACACTATGGGAAAATCGAGTTTTTCTCACCTAGTCGGGGACCCCTATCGTACACAGGGAGGAAGTCATTAATTTGTTACAGGCCATTCAAAGTCCTCGCGAATTGGCCATTATTAAATGTTCCGCGCACTCTGCCGGAACAGATCCGGTTTCTATGGGAAATAAACAGGCTGATGAAGTTGCTAAACAGGCTACGGAGCTCCCTGGCTCCTTAATGAAGATTCAGAGGAAATCTATTAGGGCCTCAGTTCCTGACAAGCAGCCTCCCTCCACCGCTGATATTGTTGCTTTACAGGGGGACGCCCCTGACAATGTACTTCATGAATGGACTGATCTGGGATGTTTCAAGGACGTTGACGGTCTTTGGAAAACCCCAGCAGGCCAGGTGTGTATGACTGATGTTTTAGCCGTCTGGGTGGTTGATGTTGTCCATCACTTAACACACTGTGGGGCTAGACAAACTGCAGACTTAGTCTGGGAATCTTGGTGGCATCCCAGTGTTCTGCAATTGGCTAGAGCACAAACTAAAAAATGCTTGACATGTATGCAGCATAACCCCGGCAAGGGGGTCCCCTGTGAACAGGGTAGAACCCCGCTGCCTGAAGGCCCCTTCGATACGTTGCAAATGGATTTCATTGAGCTACCCAGAACGGCCAAGTGTAAATATGTTTTAGTTATTGTAGATGTTTTTAGTAAATGGATTGAGGCTTATCCTGCAGCCGATGACAAGGCTGACACTGTTGTTAAGACTTTACTCAAGGAGATTATTCCTAGATTTGGTGTGCCGCGGACACTCAGTTCCGATAACGGCCCTCATTTTGTGGCCCTTGTTAGTCAAGAACTTTGTAAAGTTCTTAATATCAAGCAGCAGTTCCACTGTGCTTACCACCCTCAGAGCGCGGGAGTGGTGGAACGTGCTAATCAGACTTTGAAATCTAAATTGGCCAAACTGTGAGCTGACAATGGTCTCTCGTGGCTCCAAAATTTGCCCATTGCTTTGTTTCAACTCCGGGTGTCCCCGGCAGGAGCCCACCGTCTTTCCCCCGCCGAGATTTTGTATGGGCGGCCCCTCCGCACTCCCTTTAGCACTGACTTCTCTGATTCTCCTGTTGACATACATTAGATGTCAGATGGGATGATCTCCTATGTTTTATCCTTAAATGATGCCTTACGCATGAACCATGCGATGGTTAAAGCTGCCAGGCCTTTGCGGTCAGATTTGCCGTTGCCCCCAAACATCCGACCTGGCACCTTTGTATTGATCAAAAACTTTGCCAGAAAGCACGGCCTGGAACCCCGGTGGGAGGGCCCTTTTCAAGTCCTCCTTACCACCCCTACTGCTGTTAAGGTTGAGGGTCGTAAAGCCTGGATCAGCCTACACCATTGCAAGCTTATTGGGGAGGAATGAGAATAAGGGGCAGCTACTGTTGTATGTACGTTCTCTTCCCTTGACAGAGGTGCCACTAAGGAAGGAAGATTGAAGAAAAGTGAAACGATGAAACCTATCCTCTTTCTCTTTGGCCTCTGCCTAACATCAACATGGACATCAATGCAGACCAGTAACACCACCAGCGGTGCACCCCCTACTCTCCAAGGGTCTACAAGCAACTCTAGTGCAGCCACCGCGGAGACGTGGATAAAAACAGGCACCCCCGCGATGACTTCACACTTTACAGATGTTACTACTAAAATGACTAATGGTTTTGTGAGTATGGCACCACGTATTGCTTCTGATGGCCCCAATGGTACAGTAATAGTCCCGAGGGATCTCGTGAGTACTATGAGTGACAATATGACTATTAGCACCCCCCTAATGAGTTTATCACTGTCAAGAGTGATAGGTACCCAGTCTAATAATATAAGTGAACCAAGTCAGACCCTAGCTACCCCTTGCAACCTCATCAGGGATTGGTGGGTATGGAAACAGGAGAATAGCATAACGCTGAATAACACAGGCCCCACGAGAATAGTTCAGGTCAGAGTGAATGCCACGTGTGATCGTCATGGCCCAGGTAACAGTGGGTTTAACCAGACAATTTGTCCCTTGGTCGGCTTTCCTGACGACTCTAAGGCCACTTCTAATTATAGCAGCATAGTTGTCCAAAATATTGCCTGGTCACAGGATTGCGTAGAGCATTTGCAAAACCTAACAGGACTTCAACAGTGGTGCCCTGGATATAATATTACAACTCTGGATGCTAGGACAGAATGTCCCAGTAATATAACAATTCATAATACTGGCATCTGCCAGGAAGTAATGTATGTATGCCTACGAGGAAATGGCACCAAATCCGAGGATACCTATACGTACTTAAATGGCACACGCATGTGCTGCCATGCCTTTGTGAATAATACTGCAGCGGACCCTAGAGACTATTTGTTCAACTTTCCCGGTTACTTAAAATTAAAAAATCTCGTCTGCACACTGCACCGTTTTCTTAAGACCCACCAAAAGAAAAGAAGCAATTTACCGGAAGCAACGAGCCTTACCGGCAACACCTTTACTGGCTTCCTTGAAAAAGTAAAAACTCATCTTGACAATCAGACTGATGAAGGAAAGAATACCAAAGTAGTATGTGTCCCAGGCCCACACTCGGTAGGGTCCGGATTCCTCATGATGGCGGCCCCTACTGGTCAGGATGAATTATGCAGTCTTACCTACAGGCGTACCCAACAAACCCCAAAAATTATTCCCTATAGAGACATTTCTGACCAATACCCGATCCAGTATGGTTACCTCAGGCGTTGCTATGACACCTGGCAAATGGTACCAAAAGGTTTTGTAGTAGCGGTGGTGCCAGAATTTAAATGGTGCATTCATAGTGATACAGGAAAACATGCCATGGGAGACTTAGAAGACAGTAGATGCCAGGTAATAATATCTCATGATCAAACCAGGTCAGACCCCTTTGGGGGCCTCCCGGAGGACGATTGGGACCTTTGTGTTAATGAAAAGACTCGTCCCGACGCCCCTACAAGCCGCATGGGTGCCGTCCTCTTCCACGCTAAACACTGTATTACGCCTGCACTTAACGGGACATTTTAGTTATGCAATCACACAGCCTATGAATACCTATCTATTAACTTTAAGGGCACCTGTGCGTTGATATATCACCTCCCAGCATTCCAGTTATTGAATTCAACCCCAGAGGTTAACAGCAAATGGAAGAAGTGGCATGATCTTAATTCAAATTACAAACCTCATGCTCGAGGCAGGAGAGATCTGTTCCACCAACAGACATTTTGGAGCAGATTCTTTGGCGCCCTTCTGCCCAATTATGGGGTCATGCAAGCCCTGGACCAGATTTGTGATCTCAGTCACGAGCTTGAGGAAATGGCTAAGGCCACTGCTGATGCCCTGGATCATTTGGAACACGAGCAGACTGCCCTGCGAATGATGACCTTACAGAATAGGATGGCTTTAGATTATCTCTTAGCAAGCCAAGGGGGAGCATGTGCAGTTATTGGCCCGGAGTGTTGTACTTATATTGAGGATGAGAGCTCGGCTGTATATAATGACACTTCACTAATTAATGATGTTGCCACTAAAGCATATGATCTGGACCACACAGACTCAAAGGAGACCTGTGCCTCGTGGAACCTACTGTGTCAGCTGTTGGGATAGCTAAAGTCTATTGGGCTGGACATTCTCTCCATTCTGGCCATCATTCTTGGCATTTGTATTAGTATTCGAATCGCTTGGGCCCTTATTAAGAGAAGTTGTCAAACGTGTCCCGCACGACGCCGATGTAAAAAGGAGACAAGCCCTATATGGACACAGGAGAAAAGATTGACACCTACACTTTTGACTGATGGCAATTTAGATGTAGAAACAGAAAAAGAGTTTGCTCGACTTCAACGTATTAATATCTGAAGGTTATCATGAAATGATAAAAAGGGAGGAATGATAAGTTGGAAATAGATATAGTGACCATATAGAAAATGGAGCTTAGAATGTTAACTAAAATGGCTGAAGCACATTGGCTATATTGCCCAGCATCCTGAGCGAACAAATTGCTAATACAGCAACTTGCACAGGCTGGGTAAACATGTCCAATCCCACAGATCTGAGAATGACATAGTACCAGCACTAGGTCAAAGGGCAGCCATCAGAGGAGCACTGGTGCCTCACGTCTAGCTGTAACACATTAATGAGGTTTGAATGTTTACATTTAAAGAGCATCTCTGAGATTTGACTGTTGCCTTGAAGGGTTAGAAAAATAAGGGGAGTTAATGTCAGACTTTAAAGATAGTGTTAATATCTTAACCAGATGGGTGCTGGTGTCTGTGTGTTAGATTTAGAGCATGTTTTGATGTGTAAGCTTACAATTAAGTATACTTTGATTAATATACTTTGCGATAGCTTAATGACACGGGACTCTGTATTGCGTGAGAAGTTATGTATAAATGTAACAACTCTCCCTATCAACGGTGAGAGAATCCACTCTTTAGTACCCAGTGTGGTCTGAGTGGCTTTTCTCTGCCAAGCCTTGTTAGTATATTCATATACTGATAGTCTTGAATAAAAACAGTACTGTTGAAGTGTATTAATTAAGTGGTGGTTCTCTGTTCTTGGACAGGCGTTCACAGAAAGCCAGGTAACGTGGCTGAGCTTTCACACCCTATTCCCAATTCCTCTGCGTCCTCCGTATCTGCTCTCAGGAGGACTAGTTCCACCACAGAACACACCAGATGGCCTCCTTTTATTAGAGACCACAATTTCCCTCCCACTTGGTTAAAGATGCCCTCCAATGCATCTCATTCACATCCCGCACCTCCACCCTCAGACCCCACCCCTCCAACCGTAACAAGGACAGAACGCCCCTGGTGCTCACCTTCAACCCTACCAATCTCCGCATAAACCAAATCACCCACCAACATCTCTGCCACCTTCCAACACACCCCACCACCAGGGATATATTTCCTTCCCCACCCCTTTCTGCCTTCCGCAAAGACCATTCTCTCTGTGACTACCTGGTCAGGTCCATGACTCCCGACAACCCACCCTCCTATTCTGGCACTTTCCCCTGCCACTGCAGGGATTGCAAAACCTATGCCAACACCTCCTCTCTCACGTCCATCCAAGGCCCCAAAGGAGCCTTCCACATCCATCAAAGTTTTACCTGCACATCCACCAACATTATTTATTGTATCAGTTGCTCCCTATGCAGTCTCCTCTACATTGGGGAGACTGGACGCTTCCTAGCAGAGTGCTTTAGGGATCATCTCTAGGACACCCACACCAATCAACCACACCAACCTATGGCCCAACATTTCAACTCCCTCACCACTCTGCCGGGGACATGGAGGTCCTGGCCCTCCTTCACTGCCGCTCCCTCACCACCAGACGCCTGGAGGCTGAACGCCTCATCTTCCGCCTTGGATCACTTCAACCCCAGGGCATCAATGTGGACTTCAACAGTTTCCTCATTTCCCCTTCCCCAGTTCCAAACTTCCAGATCAGCACTGTCCCCATGACTTTTCCTACCTGCCTATCTTCCTATCCACTCCTCCCTCCCCCCACCTGACCTATCACCTTCATTCCCTCCCCCACTCACCTATTGTACTCTATGCTACTTTCTCCCCACCCCCTACCTTTCTCTGACTTATCTCTCCACTCTTCAGGCTCTCTGCCTGTATTCCTGATGAAGGGCTTTTGCCCGAAACGTCGATTTTTACTGCTCCTCCTGAACTGCTGTGCTCTTCCAGCACCACTAATCCAGAATCTGGTTTCCAGCATCTGCAATCATTGTTTTTACCTAGAGAGACTCCACGGCCTATAAGAATACATTACATAACTTCACTTACGTCTGCAGGAGTAAGAGTCACTGTTCCACGTCCCATTATTCTGGCAATGCAGCATGGTGGAATTGATGTGCACTTTTTGCTTTGAATCCTACAGGGAGCGCAGTTAATGGAATTGTATCAAAGCAGTACCAAGGAATCCTTTTGCAAGTTCTCAGGAGTCAGTCATCAGTTGTGGCTCCATCAGAGGGAGTCAGAGAGCAGGGTGACTGAACGTGTGACAGAGACAGACAAGCCTTAATAATGTGTTTGGAATCATGAGATCAACACAGCAGGGAATGGCATAAAACTTTGAAATATTGTGAAATGGAAAGAGGATATCACAAGCATCAAGAGGTTTATGGAATAGGGGGACATGTGGCTGCTGAAATTTAGTGCAGAGAATTGTGAAATGATTTAAAGCAGACTAGTGTTTCATAGTTAAAATACGGAGGGACAGCATAAGTTGGAGAGCAAGTCCAAACTTGAGGGCAGGAGCACAGGAATTTTGGTGTAAATGTACTCAAGTCAATGAATGTGGCAGCTCAAACTGAGACAGTGGTTAATTACGTATTCAGAACCCTAGGATTCATAAACAGGATTCTGGAGTAAGAAAAACAGCAAAGTGATGAAAAAAACCTCTATAACTCAATTATTCAACCTGGACTTGTGTTGTGACCAGTTCTGGACACCACACTTTAGGAAGGACGTGAAGGTATTCAAGATGAGTAGAAAATATTTGTCCTATTGTTCTTGGAGTGAAGGTTTAAGAAAAGATTATATTGTTGCAAAATGTTGAGAGGTCCACACAGAGTTGATTGGGAGAAGTTGTGTGTTGTAGAAGGAGCAGGAAATAGAGGAATCTGGTTTTAAGGCAACTGGCAAAAGAATAACAGCAGCATGATAAAAAAACATATTTTACACAGTGAGTGGTTTGATCTGGCAGTACTTCCTGACAGAATGGTAAAAACAGATTCAACTGAGGCCTTTAAAAGACAATTAGATAATTATCTAATGAGTAAAAGAAAATCGGGACTACACAGGAAAATGTGGCAAGTGGACCTACCTGCTTTGCTTTTGCAGAGATTCAGTTTGGAGTCAATACACCAATTGCCTGCCTTCTGTTACATAAACCAATCTATGATTCAGTTAGACAATTAAGTCCATCATGCAATGTGTTGGCTGTTTGATAGAAGTGTCCAATTAATTCTGCTTCCCTGCTCTTTTCACATAGTTTTGCACTTACGTTAAATACAAATATTTACCCAAGTTAGTTTGAAATACACAAATGTATCTGTTCCAACAGTTGACCTTAAAATCAAAAAGAAAAGCAATTACTGTTTAAAAACATTAGTTACTCATGTCACCTCTTGTTCTGTTGCCAATTAGCTTTAGTCTGTCTCTTCAGCCACAAGAAACAGTTTCTCATTTATACATTCTCTTTAAACCCTTCATGATTTGGAAGACGTCTGTAATATTTCCCTGCTGCAAAAAGAATAGTTCTAGATATACCAGCCTGTACACCTTACTGAAGCCCTTCATCTCTGATGCAATGCTGGTAAATGTCTCTGCAAAGCATTGACTCCTTCCTAAAGTTTGGAACCCAAAATTAAATACACTTCACCCTATGAAGGCCCAAATGGCATTTTAAATAGGTTTAGCATATTTTCCTTGCTTTTGTACACAGTCTCTGAGTTAATAAATTCAAAGATCAGTCTAATTTTTTGACAATGCTTTCAACTTGACCACAAGATTTGTGTGTGTATACCCCAAGTCTTTTGGGTCCTGCTCAGGAGACTGAAAAACAGATATTTTGATTCTAAGATGACTTGTGTTTGGAACTCTGTTGTTAAACTTTCTTGTTTGGAACTCATTTTATCCTGAAAATGTTAATTCAAAGTCTCTCACCATAGATGCTGCCAGACCCACTGAGTTTCTAAAGTACTTTGAAATGAAATAAACTCGAGAAATAAATATCACCCTTCACCCCAGCCCCCCACCCTGGACAATCTAAAGTACTTTCTATTATTGGAAAGCAGCAGTAAAATTGCAAAGAGAATGCTTCCACAAAAAGAAATGGGATAAAGACCACTTTCTTTTGTGAACTGAATTGGAGAATAAATACTGGTCAGAACAGAGGGGAAAGAATCGCTGCTCTTCCTTAAAATACTGATCATGGTATCTTTGCATCCTCTGAGAGAACTATAGGACCTGCATTTCATGTCTGAAATACAGGGCAGCACTCAATCAATATTACAGTGATGTTTTGGGTGTAATTCTTTCATTGAAATCTCTTCTTTACGGTCCCATGTAATAGTAATACAAGACATTTCAGATCCCAGAGTGAAACCCACCTTGATAGTTCATAGGTTAAACTTTTGTGGTAGGTCACCATGGTGGTCAGTCATTGAAACATTTTCTTCTAAAGTGACGGATGTTCTTTAACAACAGAACATATGTTCGTTATGCAAAATAAAGAGAACCAAATAAAACTGTATGTATACCAAGACAGTTAAATAAAACCGCAAAGCACATCTCAGTGTTTCCTTATACAATCCTTTTATAGACATTCAGTCCCAGGGAAATATCACTCCCATTTCCACTCTTTAGTTTTTATTGACTCTTAGCTGTTTCGTTTCCTTGGACTGCTGACCCAGTTAGATGATTTCTTTCCAAGTCGGATAGCATGAATCTTTCTCAATTCTAATAGCCTAAACTATTTTGTCAGTTCTAACAACTTGAAGACTTCTATACAAATGCTCGCAAATGAAACTTCACTCAGAAAAGCTTGGGCAGCGCAATGGCTCAGTGGTTAGCACTACTACCTCATTGTACTAGGGACCTTGGTTCGATTCTTGCCTCAGGCAAATTTCTACATGGAGTTTGCATGTTCTCCCTGTATCTGTGTGGGTTTCCTCCCAAACTCCAAAGATGTGTAGGCTTGGTGGATTGGCTATGCAAAATCACCCAGTGATATTGTTGCGAAGTTGGTATGGTGGAAAGCATTGCATGTTCCCTTTAAATTATGGTGTTCTTTTCAGTGCTTAGAGGTTAAGGTGGATGTCTGAACAGCAGTTAATGTCCATGTTTACAGAATGAAACATTTTTTGTATGAAAAAGTCAAGCAGCATATTTACCAACTCAACAAGTCTTTTCAAATTTATCCAATCAATTTGACCAAGCACTTTGAGATTGAAAGCCAATTAGATTTAAATCTGTTAATTTCTTTACAACCAATTTGGTTGTAAAGAAATTAACATGTCCGCATGGGTATAAAGACAAGGATAACTGGACAGAGAGGAGAGAGCTAACTGCCATCTCAAGGGCTAAGAAATCTTCACACCCTCAGCAAAAGGCACCATCTATTCATAAAGGTATCATGGCACGTTTAGATAATATTCCAGGCAAATATATCAGAGAAAATGCCTGAGAAGCATTTCAGCCAGAGGAAGACGACAGGAGAACATACAGAAAGTTCAGGAGGATCCATTCCGTGTGAACTTTGAGATACTAAGTTTTAATTTATTGTTTTCTTATTACTTGGATTTAGATAAATGGGACCTATGTTATTGGAACAGCATACTATTACAATCTAGTTTTATTCAGGAATAGGTAGTTAGAGAGGAATTGCTCAGTTTGTTAGTTGTTCTGTTAGTCTGTTCAGTGTTTAAGATATATAAATAAATTGTTAGTTGTTAATTATAGAGTGTGTGAAGGGTTCCATTTCATTTAACCACTCCTTTATCGCAGATTGGGTGCAAGAGGTAGGTTAAACCATTTCTCACATGTTTTTAAAATGAGATTACGAGGCGAGGTGAGCTTCTCTCGGTGGTTTGGGTTTAATTGTCAGACAGGTGTTGATTTCCACTTTGCAACAATATGCAGGTGGGTTGACCATGGCAAATGCAGGATTATAGGGTAGGGAGTTGGGTCTGAGTGGGGTGCGCTTCGAAGGTGTGGACTTAATGGGCTGAATGACATTCAGCCATTCTATTATTGTTCCCTGATGCTATGAAAACACTTCAGATAGGTTGATTGTTCCCTGACCTTGATTCTTCTGCTAAGAGGAAACAGTTCTCTCTTCCAAACTAAACTCCTGATTCTTTGGAACTGAAGTCAAAGCTAAACTAATGGCTTCTGATTTGTATAAACACAACAGTATAAACAAATCATCCATTGACATAACATGTGTCTTGTCACACAACTGACTGAAACCTGCTTGTGTATAAAGTATTCAGGTCACTACTGTATTCCCAAATGACTTTCTGATCTTATAAAAAATAACCTGAACAGACCTGAAACCACACATCTGCCTCTATTTTAAAATCAAAATCCCAAATGGTGATAATTTGTGTAGTATATAACTTTAACAACACTCCAGAGTAGGAATTGTGCTCATAATCTCCTGAATCAGCATGAAAGGTTTATGCATTAAACATCAAAACAGGGTTGAACAGAGTTAACAGAGCCCTCAATGTTCATTACTTGGTTTAAAGAGAATGCAACTTACGTAGAGCTCAAACCCAACATCACAGCTCAGTTGCACAATGTCCTTATAAACATACTCTGATTTATTTGGCTGAATAATATTATGCTCCAAGATGTAAGTGGGACATTGCTTGGCTGCAGACAAAACACACAGGAAACCATATTAGATTTTAAACAAGCAATACTGGCACAGAGAAATATAGCACAGAAATATGACATTCAACCTACATGTCTTTGGTAAAGTTAAAAATCACGCAACACCAGGTTATAGTCCAACAGGTTTAATTGGAAGCACACTAGCTTTTGGAGCAACGCTCCATCACCTGATGAAGGAGTGTCGCTCCCTAAAGCTCGTGTGCTTCCAATTAAACCTGTTGGACTATAACCTGGTGTTGTGTGATTTTTTTAACTTTGTACACCCCAGTCCAACACCGGCACCTCCAAATCATGTCTTTGGTAACTGTTTGAAAGAGCAATCCAATTATTCCCTATTTCTATAGGCTTAAAAATAATTTTCCACTTGAAGAATTTATCAGTTCCCTCTTGAAAATTCTTACTAAATCTTTCTCAACTGCACTTTGAGGCAGCACGTACCAATTTATAACAACGCATTTCATAAAAAGGATGCATTCTCAACTAATGCATGGTTCATTCATCAATTATCTTGAATTAGTTCCTCATCACGGACCTACATTCTTTGAAACAAGCAGTCCCTACTTTATCAAAGTGTGATATTACTTCTCCTCTTTATATCTTGATGAACGTACAAGATCGCTAACAATATAGAAATTGTTTTCACAACTGGAATCTACTAACCACTGGGTCTCCTTCCTGCAGCAGCCATGGGACAGAGGCTATTATTCTCATTCAGAATTCATGATACTAAGGGTTCAAGTCCCATTCTAGAGACTGGAGCTTGGAATACAAGCTCACATTACCAGTGTGGAAGTGTTGCATCATTGGTGGGTCAGGACAGAGGGAATGTTGCATTGTCAGAAGATCATAAGTTCCTTATTAAAGGAACACTGCACTGACAGAGAATCCATACTGCGAGAGTTGTGGGAAAAAAATCATTTGCAGGATGTGGGCTTTGCTGGCTCAGCCAGCATTTATTGCCCATACCTAATTGGCCAGAGGGGTAATTAAGAATCAATGACAGTGCTGCAGATCATGTAGGACAGCAGTTTCCTCCCCTAAAGGACATGAACGAATCAGATGATTTTTAGCCAACAATGAACAATAGTTTTGTAGTGACCGCTCGAGGCTTAAATTGAATTCAAATTCCACCATCTGTCTTTGCAGGATTTAATCCCAGGTCTTCAGAACATCACTTGAATCTCTGAATGAAAAGTCTAGCACTACTCGGAATCAAAAGTCAAGGCCATCACCTTCCCCAGTATTACACGATTGAATGATCAGTGTTAAAGAAATGCTGCCTTTCCAAAGGACCAGGGAATGCTGTATAGTCAGAGAATCACTACTCAGGGAATGCAGCATGGTCAGATGGTCAGTACTGAGAGAGTGCTGCATTGTCAGAGGCTGAATGCTGAGAGAGCGATGCATTGTCAGAGAGTCAGTACTGTGAGAGTGCTGCATGTTTGGAGGATCAATACTGAGGGAAAGTATAGAGACTGTTGTACAGTCAGTACTAAGTGAGTTCTGCATCATCGAACAGTTAGTGCTGATGGAGTGCTGCACTGTAAAAGGGTCAGTACTGAGGCAGCACTGCACTGAGGGAACACAGCATTGTTGAAAGGTCAGTACGTTGAGTGCATTGCACTGATAGATATACCATGTTTCAGAACCAAATTTAAAATGAGTCTCTGTAGAGCCAGTAAAGAACTGTATAAAGGTACTGAAGAAACGTTTGAAAATAATTAGCTAGAATGCTACCTAAACTAAAGGATAAACAAAAATTAGAAAAGAGAGAAAGAAACAAGTTTGGGGTTTTCTTCTCAAGAAGTTTGGGCACGGGGGCTGTAATCGGAATTAAACTTTAAAATTATAAGTTTCAAAAGAGCAGACTTGGGAAAGATGTTTCCACTTTTGGGAGAAACTAAAATTAGGGGACGTCAGTGTTAGACAGTTACTCATAAATATATTCAGAAATGTCATCATCCTGAGACTGGTAAGAATGCAGAACTCACTACCAGTGAGTACAAGGAGAAGGGGAGAGATTGACATGCTGATGGGGTGAGACGTAGAGAGGGTGGGAGAATGGGAGTAGTGAAGCATAACCACAAGCTACATGGCCTCCTGTACAGTAAAGTTCATGTTACTTTGGCAAAGTTTATATTTTACCAGTTGAGTTGTACATTATTTTCCAACCATTCCTTTCCCCTTGATCATTGGTGTGGAAATTTATCTCCACCTCATTTGACAGAAGTTCATGAATAACCGGAGCTCTATCTCCACAGAAGGGGCCATATTCCTTTGCTCCGAATGTGATCTGGAATCAGGAAATCTATATTAGTTGCAGAATCATGGAAAACTCTAATACTGAAGGATGCCAGACAGCCCATCAGGATTGAAGTGGCTCTCTCAAGCAGCAGTCTGATTAATTTCACAAGAACTCCTTTCACCTTGCGATATTTCTTTTTTTACAGTATCTATCCAATTCAGTTTTAAACAGCACAATTAATTCTGCTTCCACCACCTGTACAGAGAGTGCATTCCAAATCCCAGTCAGTTATTGGACAGAGAGATTTTTCTTCCTTTGCTTTGTCCCTCAGGCTCCTTTATTTGCATCAATTTATTGACTGTACATGTCATCCGTATTACCTGCTGTGCAAGTTCATCACTGCCATCCTGATAGCAGTCCACTGACCACCCAAGGTGGAAGTGAAGAAATTTACACCAGTACAAACCCACCTGAGATGAAATTCCCCAAAGCCTTATTCATCATAGCTGGTGACTTCAACTGGGCCAACCGCAAGAGGGTGCTATCAATATATCATCACATCTTCTGTCCCACCCGGGGTCCAAACATCCTACACAGCAATCAAGGATGCCTACTGCTCCATACCCCATCCACACTTCGAAATATCATATCACAACACTGTGTTCCTCCTCCCAGTTGACAAACAGAAGCAGAAACGTGAGGACCCAGCATAAGAATAGGACAGTGCTGGTCTGAGACAGTGGAAGACCTTCTGTGGGACTGCTTTGAATCGGTGGACTGATCCATATTTGAGAATTCTGCAGCCAACCCAGACAAGGATGCCACCACCAGCATGGACTTCATTAGCGAATGTGTGGATGACTGCGTGCCAAAGAAATCAATCTGTATGTTCCCCAACCTGAAGACATGGATGAACCGGGAAACCCATTGCCAACTGGAGATCAGGTGTACGGCATTCAAGTCAGAAAACTCAGACCTTTACCGCAAATCCAGATACAACATCTGCAAGGTGATTTGAGATGACAAGAGGTAATACCGTACTGAGTTAGAGACCAAAGCCCCACTGCCTGTGGCAAAGCCAACATGAAATAGAGTTCGAGAATCATAGAGCTGTACAGCACGGAAACAGATTCTTCGGTCCGACAGGTCCCTGCCGACCAGATATCCCAACCTAATCTAGTCTCTTTTGCCAGCACTTGGCCCATATCTCAGCCTTTTAAATGCTGTAATTGTACCAGCATCCACCACTTCCTCTGGCAGCTCATTCCATACACGCACCACCTTCTGCGTACAAACGTTGTCCCTTTGGTCACTTTTAATATCTTCCCCTCTCGCCCTAAACCTTTGCCCTTTAGGTCTGCACTCCTCCACCACAGGGAAAAGACTTTGTCTATTTATCCTATCCATGCCCCTCATGATTTTATGAACCTTTAGGACCCTCAGCCTTCGACATTCCAAGGAAAACAGCTCTAGCCTATTCAGCCTCTCACTATAGGTAAAGTCCTTATAAATCTTTTCTGAACCCTTTCAACATTCACAACATCATTCTGATAAGAAGACGACCAGAATTCCATGCAATATTCCAATAGTGGCTGAACCAACGCCCTATACAGCCACAACATGATGTCCCAACTCCTGTACTCAATGTTCTGACCAATAAAGGAAAACATACGAAACACCTTCTTTCAAGGAGCTATGAACCTGCCCTCCAATGTCTCTTTGTCCAGCAACATGCCCTAGGAACATACTGTTAACTGTGTAAGTCCTGCTATGATTTGCTTTCCCAAAATGTAACAGCTTGGAGTTATCCAAATTAATCTCTATCTGCCACTCCTCAGCCCATTGGCCCATCTGATCAAGATCCTGTTGTAATCTGAGGTAACCTTCTTCGCTGTCCACTAAAACACCATCTGCAAACTCACTAACTATGCCTCCTCTGTACATATCCAAATCATTAATATAAATGATGAAAAGTAATGGACCCAGGACCGATCTTTGTGGCACTCCACTGTTCACGAGTCTGATAAGAGCCTTCCACCACCACCACTGTCTTCTACCTTTGAGCCAGTTATGTATCCAAATGGCTAATTCTCCCTGTATGCCATGCGATCTAACCTTGCTTACCAGTCTCCCATGGGGAACCTTGTTGAACACCTCACTGAAGTCCATATAGATCATGTCCACCGCTCTGCCCTCATCTCTTTGTTAATTCTTCAAAAAACTCAATCAAGTTCGTGAGACATAATTTCCCACCACAAAGACATCTTGACTATCCCTAATCAGCCCTCCCCTTTCCAAATAAGTGTAAATCCTATCCTACAGAATTCCCTCCTACAACTTGCCCACCATCAACGTCAGGCTCACTGGTCTATAGTTCCCTGGCTTGTCCTTACCACCTTTCTCAAATAATGGTACAGCGTTAGCCAACCTCCAATCTTCTGGAACCTCATCCGTGACTATCGACAACACAAATGTCTTAGCAAAAGGCTCAGCAATTACTTGCCTCACTTCCCACAGAGATCTCCATTCCACCTGATAAGGTCCTGGAGATTTATCCACCTTTATAAGGTTAAAGACATCCAGCACTTCCTCCTCTCTGATATAGACATTTTTCAAGATGTCACCATCTATTTCCCCACATTCTATGTCTTCCACAGTCAACACTGACGCAAAATATTCGTTTAGTATCTCCCCTATCTCCTGTAGCTCCACACAAAGGCTGACTTGCTGATCTTTGAGTGGCCCTATTCGCTCCGTGGTTACCCCTTTGTCCTTAACGTATATGTAAAAACCCTTTGGATTCTTCTTAACCCTATTTGCCAAAGTTTTCTCATACCCTTTTTGCCCTCCTGATTTTCCTCTTAAGTATACTCCTACTGCCTTTATCCCCTTATAAGGATTCACTCAATTTCTCTTGTCTATGCCTGACACATGCTTTCTTTCTTTCCTTAACTAAACCCTCAATTTCTCTGGTCACCCAGCATTCCCTACACCTACTAGCCTTTCGTTACATGCTAACAGGAATATACTGTCTCTGGAATCTTGTTGTCTCATTTTCAAAAGCTTCCCATTTTCCAGCCATCCCTTTATCTGCGAACATCTACACACAATCAGCTTTTAAAAGTTCTTGCCTAATACTGTCAAAAGTGGTCTTCCTCCAGTTTAGAACTTGGAAGGTTAGATCTAGTCTATCCTTTTCCATCACAATTTTAAAACTAATAAACTTATGGTCGCTGGCCCCAATGTAATCCCCCGTTGACATAACGGGATAAAAAATTAAGCGGAATAGAATAGTGAAAAAGAACACAGCCCCCTTCCCATGTGCCAAATGCCGTTTATGCTCAGTTCAAGATGGGTGTCAATGGAATGATGTCACCGGCCCCGAGAGCCCTGGATGACTTACTCCCTCGGTCACCACTGCACATGTCAGATTGTCCTTCAAGAGAGTGAAAGTGAGGACTGCAGATGCTGGAGATCAGAATCGAGAGTGGAAAAGCGCAGCAGGTCAGCCAACATCCGTGCAACAGGACAATCAATGTTTCAGGCATGAGCCCCTCATCAGGAATGAGGCTGTGAGCTAAGGGGGTGGAGAGATAAATGGGAGGGGGTGTGGTTCTGGGGGCAAGATAGCTGAGCGTGCAATAGGTAGATGGAAGTGGGGAGTTGATGGTGATAGGTCAGAGAGGAGGATGGAGCAGATCGGTGGGAAGGAACATGGACAGGTGGGAACACGTCATTAGGACAGTGATGAGCTGGAAGGTTTGGAACAGCGATGAGGTAGGAGGAAGGGAAATGAGGAAAATGGTGAAGTCCACATTAATGCCGTGTTGTTGGAAGATTCCATTGCATCAACTAACCCCACCGCCACGTGACCGAATACTTCCACTCTGTCACGGACATGCAGTTCCTGGGCCTCCACCATCACCATGCTGTAGCCACCTGACGCCAGGAGGAAGAGTGCCTCATCTTCTGCCTTGGAACCCTTCAAACACACGGCATCAATGTTGACTTCACCAATTTCCTCATTTCCCCTCCCCCCATCTTATGCCAGCTCCAAACTTCCAACTTGGCACCGCCCTCATAATCCATCCTACCTGTCCATCTTCCTTCCCAGTTATCCTCTCCACCCTCCTCTCTGACCTATCACCATCAATCCCCACCTCTATCAAACTATTGCACTTTCAGCTACCTTTCCCCCAGCCCCACCCCCTCCCATTTATCTCTCCAACACCTTGGCTCACAAGCTTCGTTCCTGATGAAAGGGTCTTACCCAAGACATCAATTCTCCTGCTTTTTGGATGCTGCCTGACCTTCTTGAGAGTGAACCCATGGAAAGTGACTGGCCCGGATGAAGTCCCCGGCCATGCAGATTCTGTGCAGACCAGCTGGCGAGAATACTCATTGACATCTTTAACCTCTCCTTGCTACAATCTGAAGTCTCCACCTGCTTCAGAAAAACCACCATCCTCCCAGTACCCAGGAAAGTGCATGCAATGTGCCTCATTGATGTCAGCCTGGTGGCTCTGACCTCCATAATTATGGAGTGCTTTGAGAGATTAGTAATGGCTCATATCAAATCTAGCCTCCCAGCCTGCCTTGATCGCTTGGAATGTGCCGACTGGTACAACAGGTCCATAGTAGGCATTATTTCCCCAGCCCTACACTCCTCTCTGGAACATGTGGATGATAAGGATACCTGTGGCAGGCTTCTACTTATCAACTACAGCTCCATCTTAACCCCAACCAATCTAATCTCCAAACTCTGTGACCTGGGACTCTGCGCCATCTTCTGCAACTGGATCTTTAACTTCCTGACCCATAGATCGCAGTCAGTGAAGGGAGACGACAGCATCTCCTCCACGATAATCCTCGCCACCAGCGTTCCGCAAGGATGCAAATGCAGCTCCCTGCTGTATTACCTCAACCTCACGAGCTGTGTCACCAAATTTTGTCTGAATTCCATCTACATGTTCACTGATGACACTACTGTTTTAGGCCAGATATCAAGCAATGACTCAGAATACAGGAAGGAGATAGAAAGCTTTGTGCAAAGATAACAATCTCTCCCTCAATGTCGGTGAAAATATATAGCTGATCATCTACTTCAGGAAGAAAGTAGGAGGACACACCCCTATCTACATCAACGTAGCTGAGGTGGAGAAGTTTGAGAATGTCAAGTTCTTAGGAGTGACAGCAACTAACAATCTGTCCTAGACCTGCCATGTAGATGTGACAGACAAGAAGGCACAATGCCTCTTCTTCCTCAGGAGGCTAAGAAAATTCAGTATGTCCATAAGGGCTTTCACCAACTTTCACGAATGCACCGTAGAGATCTGGATGCATCATGACTTGGTACGGTAACTGCTCTGCCCAGAAAGTTGTAAACACAGTGCAGACCATCATGCAAGCCAACATTCCATTTGTGGAAAGCGAACGAACTGCAGATCCTGTAAATCAGAAACCAAAACAGAAGTTGTTGGAAAAGCTCAGCAGGTCTGGCAGCACCTGTGAAAATAAATCAAAATTACTGTTTCAGGTCCAGTGACCCTGCTTCAGAAGTGAGGAAGCGTCACTGGACCTGAAATGTTAACTCTGATTCTTCTTCAGAAACTGCCAGACCTGCTACCTTTTCCAATTTTTCTTTTCCATTTATGGATTCCATTTACATGTCTCCTTGCCACAGAAATTCTGCCAATATAATTAAAGATGCCTCTCATGCTTTCTTCTAACCTCTTCAGTCAGCCAGAAGATAGAGAAGCTTGAACACATGCACCAACAGGTTCAAGTACAGCTTCTTCCCTGCCATTATTAGACCATTGAATGGATTCTCTAACTGCAAATAACATTGATCTTGGTTTGCAGACCTCCTGTGCAGTTGTAACTTGAATGCCTTACTCTGTCTAAGTGCCCTATTATCTGTATTACCTAGTTTGCTACGATATGCCTGTACTACTTGCAAAACAAAGCTTTTCACCATAATTAAGTGCATATGACTACAATGAATAAAATAAAATAAAGTAAATCAAATCGAATCAAATCAAATCAAAGCCATTAGAAATTATTTCTTCCTTTGTCTTCTATCTTAACCATTAATGAGTTTGAACATCTCCATTACATCCCTTCTTGGCTTTCTTTACTTTAAAGGAAATAAACAGCAGTTTCTTTAGGTCTCTCCTCAGAACTGTTATTCTAAATCCTGGACCTGCTGACAAAACTAGTTTATGTTAATTTGCCTTCAAACTCTGTCAGTTAGAAATAGAGTGATTGAAGGGCTGCTTCATGTCATGTTCTGAGCATCAAGAGATAGCCAGTCAAGTAGGTGTCTTGAAACGGGCTTAATAGTCTCCTCCTGATCCTGTGTAGAAGGCTCAAGAGGGAATGAATGGCCTTTCTCTTGCTGTGTTATAGGTTCAAGGAGCTTAAAATTATCCTCCTCCCATCCATGCTGGTTCAATATTTTTCAGATAGGGCTGAATGGGTCTCTTGTTTTTGTATAACAGGCACCAGAATGGGCCTTGTTATGAAGATGTAGGGATACTGTACCTTTAAGAGAGTTGGAAAGCTAGCAAGGACTTAGAGAAGCACAGAGAGTCTGGAACAAGGTAACAATGTAATATTTGATAGTTGAGAGCTGTGTTGCCAGGGTACAAAACTAAATTCAAATTTGACCAAAATCCAATCGAGTTTGAAACAAAAAATAATGTTTTGACAACACGAAACCAACAAAATGATTCAATGTTTTGGGTTATGAATAACAGACATTTTGACAAGTCACCCAGTTTCAAAGAGCAGCTAGCATAAACAACTACAGAGAGACAGCTTGCAGAGAGATATGCTCTCTTAAAGGTACCTTTATCTGTCAAAGACCTGGGAAGCAGAGTCCCTAGGAGAAGAGAAAAAGAAAGAGGAAAATCTACAGAGGACACTCGGCAAAGCTGACTGATGCTGAAATGTGATTATATTTTTTGGTAAATTGTATATCAGATTTTTTTATTGGACCAGTATTGTAGAGGGGTAGGTAAAATATAGTTTTGAGAAAGGTAAGTAGTTGTTAGTTAATTATTCTCTATTAGGCTTTAAAAATAAAGTTGTTAATTTTTACGTTAAATAGTGATTTTTGAGATAGTTCTTTGCCTCTTGAATTTTAATAGATTATAGCACAGAGTGAATCTTTTCAGTGTTGCTGGTTTAAATTAGCAGAGGGGTTTATGCCATGTTGTAACAGCCTCCTCATTATTCCAGTATATTGTTTATACATGATATTTGTGATTTGGAACCAAATACTATTAGAGAATATAGAATGCTCCTCTTGTACTGCCCTAAGGGTCTGTTTCATTAATAGTGTTAATGAATTAACTGTGAGTGAGTCTCATCAAGAAGATTCACTTGCATTAACAATGAAATTTAGTTTACTGTACAACAGCACAAGTTACATGAGAAGCTGGATATAATTAATCAGATAATCATGAGCTGGGGAAGGTGCATCTGACCCCACCAGGATCTTGAGTTAGAGTTTGGGTGCACCATAATGCAGCCTCCAAAATTAACCTTTCAAAACTATTACTGAATACAGTTCAAGAGACTGAATGGCCTTCCTCCTTTTGCAGTGAAACACGATCGAGAGACTGAACAGGTCCAGTACTGCCTTTAGGAACTTGCTGTAGGGATTAAGGGACTTGCCATTTATAAAAGATAGCCATACCTTTAGGATATCGGACAAACAACCAGTTGAAGGATCCCCTTCTACCTCGAAATCCTCTGCGAATTGCAGGACCACCTCAAATCCTGGGTCGACCTGGATATTGTAATGGCACTCGGGGGTGGTTATACCATAAATATTGGTATTCAGCAGATTATTTCAGGAGGTTACTTGAAATGTCAAAGGATATTGTCTTATATCCCTATTAGCCATTAAGAGAGTATTGTCATTAAACATTTGCCTCTGATGGAAAATCAAGGGTGATTAATACTGGAACTTTCTTCAATCGGATGGTAATCAGGTCTAGGCACCAGTTTCACCTGTCAAGGACTCCTTCAAAAGAAGAATTGCTGTTGATTGACTCAGGAAGATACTGTCACCTATCCTCAGGAAGTCTAAAGGCTCTTTATTTCTCATAAATGACATAGTTGTTCTCCCCGCTGCACTGGGCCAATATTAAATCATTTTAAAAACTCAACCAAAAAAGAAAGTGAGCTCCTGGTTTTTCACACAGGTTCTTGATGTGACCGATTTGGCAGTCCGGTTATTTTGCATTACAGAAGGGAACACGACTCGATCACATTTGGAAGCGCTTCTGACAGTCCAGCACTGCATTGGAGTTCCCTGCCTAAATTGTTGTGCTTCAGTCTCTGGAGTGGGATCTAACTCACAACTAGTTTGAGCTCAGAAAAGTGTGCACCTTTCCATGAACCAAGGCTGACATACAGATGAAAATTGCTTTTTCAAGAAGCAGTGAAATGTTGATATTAAGAAAAGCAAGGAAGCAACCAAAAAGAAACTGACATTGCAAAGTTGTAGATGAAGGGTTGAGGCTTTAGCTGATTGACTCATTTAATGCACTGGAATGGAGACAACGAATCAAAATGGATCCTTTCCTTTAATGTGAGTCACCATTGCCAGGCACTCATGATGTCTGATGCTTGTTCACAATACTGCCGTGATGTTGCTCTGGCAGGGACTGAATTAGGATTCTCAAATAGAGGTGACTTTTTATTTAATCTTTCAAAGGACATGGGCATTAATGGATATGATCCGTTCCATACTCTAATTCAAACTTTATGGTGGTATAACACTATGAAATATTTAAGTGAAAGACAGAAATTTATTATACTACCGCAGATTCTTTGGTTTTCTTGCAAGAAGTAGCCTGGGCGGCAGGAGCAATTAAATCCTCCGATATAGTTGTTGCAATAATGGCTGCAAGGATTCTCTTCCTTACATTCATCGACATCTACAATGAAATAGAGACAGGTATATATCACTTGTCAGTTTGATGCTTTCTCTCCTTGGGCTTTGGGCAGATGCAGAGCAAAATTGCCAGGGACAATTAGGTGGCACAGGGTTTTGTCAAAGGAATAATAACTGGGAGTTGGGCAATTTCCCAACTCTCAAATTCGTTTCTATACAGAGGATTACCCCTCTCCTTGGTATTCTTGGGAATTATGGTTGGTTGGAGACTGCCACACATCTGCAGCAGTGCAGTAAATTATGCCATTAGCTGAGTTTGGGCTGATAACTCGACACCCAGACTAGAATGAGCACATTGCCATAACAGGAAATACTAGACAGTCTAAGCCTGTAACCTCTGGATGAAAACTGAAAGAACTGCAGATGCTGAAAATCAGACAAAAAAACAAAAATTTCTGGAAAAGTTCTGCAGATCTAACAGCATCTGTGGAGAGAAATTGTAGTTAATGTTTCAGGTCCGGTCACCCTTCCTCAGAGCTCCATTTGACCCATCCTGCTCTGACATGGGGGCATCAAGTTAAGTTTAATTTGTGCGGAGGGAAGAAGATGATGGGCACTGCCAGGGTGCCCACTGCTCAGAATGTCAATGATGCTGAAGTACCCATCCCAAATGCACAAGGCAGTGGAAGAGACACATGCCAGAATGGTGGTGGTGATGATGGTGCTAGTGCACAAGGCATTATTGACAGCTGGCACAGATACTGATGTGTTAGTGAAGTTGAAGATTTGATTGGGCAGAGTTTGTCAATTATAGTCAAGAATACTGGCCTCAGACCACACATGGTCCCACAGCACGCAGTACTACTGTGATGTTGCTCAGGCAGGGACTGAATTAGGAATCACAAATAGGTGTGAAGATCTTTTAATTAATCATTAAAAGGATGTGGGCATTGCTGGATAGGTCAGCATCAATTGTGCTGGAGAAAGGTGGTGAGATGCCCTCTCGTGCTGTTACATTCCAGGTCGTATTGGGACACAATGCTCTTAGGAAGTACGTTCCAGGATTTTCACCCAGTGACATTGAAGGAATGGTTCCAAATCAGGATATTATGTTGCAAAAAGGAGAACGTTGAGGAGAGAGTGACAATCCTTGACATCAAGGCTGCATTCAACCAAGTGTAACATCAAGGAACCTCAGTAGAACAGGCATCAATGAGTATCAGAGGGCAAACACTCTGCTGTTTGTAGTTATAGCTGGCTCATAGGAAGATGGTTGTGGTTGTTGGAGGTCATCATCTCAACTCCAGAACATCTCTCTGGGAGTTAGGATAGTGTCCTAGGCTCAACCATTTTCAACTGCTTCATCAATAATTCCTTCCAACATAAGGTCAGAAGTGGGGATTTTCAACAATGGATGCACAATGTCTAGCACCATTTGTTACTATGTCAATAGTGAATGTAGTCCTTACTCAAATGAAACAAGCTCTAGACAATCTCCAGACTTGGGCTGAGAAGTGGCACATAACATCCAGGCCACAAAAATGCCAAGCAATTGCCATCTATAACAAGAGACAATCTAATCACTAGCACTTGACATCTAATGATGTGACCATTGGCCAAAAACTCAACCAGACCCACCACAGTGGCCATGGGATCAGGTCAGAGGCTAGAAATACGGCAGTGAGTAACTCAACTCCTGACTCCCCAAAGTGTCCACCAACTATAGGGCACAGACAGGGGTGTGATAGAATACTCCCCACTTGCCTGGATGGGTGCACCACCTCAAAACTCAAGAAGCTTAATCCATCCAGGCTAAAGCAGACCACTTGATTGGCATTACATCCACAAGCATTCATTCCCTCCACCAGCAACACTCAATAATGTTTATACTGTCGACAAAATGCACTGCAGAAATTCATCAAAGATCTTCAGACATCACCTTCCAAATGCAAGACCACTTCCATTTAAAAGGACATGAACAGCAGATAAACGGGAACACCACCACCTGCAAGTTCCCCTCCAAGCTACTCATCATCCTGACTTGGAAATGTATCTTTGTTCCCTCAGTGTCACTGGGTCAAAATCCTGGAATTCCCTCCCTAAAGGCTTTATGTGCCTACATCCAACATGTTGACTGCAGAGGTTGAAAAATCTCGCTCACCACCACCTTTGCAAAGGCAAACAGGGATGGGCAATAAATTGGTGGCCAACCAGCAATGTCCAGGTCCCATGAGTGAATTATAAAAAACTTACAGAAGTGGTGTTCACCGGCATTGGCTGCTCACGTTCTAGATGGTAGATGTTTCACATTTGAAAGATGATGTTCAAGGCCCCTTGATGAATTATTGCAGATCATCTTGTCAATGGTGTACCATATTGACATTGGACAAACACCTAAATATTTAAGATGGTGGATGTCGTGTCTATAAAATGGGCTTCTTTTGCCCTACTTAATATCAAGATCCGAGCACATTGTTGGAGCTGCACTCATCCAGGCAAGTGAGGCCTATTCTGTCACATTCCTGACTTGTGCTTTTTGCTGAGTGGAGAAGGTTCGGGTTGTCAGGAGGTGAGTTACTCACTGCAGGCTTCCAAACTCTTTCATCCACTGCATTTATACGCCAAGTCCAGTTCAGGTTGTAGGTCAATGGATATCCTGAGGATGGTGACAGTGGTAATGGTAATGTCACTGAATGTCAAGCGAGATTGGTTAAAATCTCTCTTGTTGGAGATGGACATTAACCTGGTATGAGTTTACTTGGCACTTGTCAGCTCAAACCTGCATGTTGTTCAGGTCTTGATGCATTTTTTATTTAAATTCAGTCTTTGGATGAGTGCATAACTCGTGGCATCTGCATTTATTGTCTTTGGGAAGGTAGTGGTAAGCTGCCTTCTTGAACAGCTGAAACCCATGTGTTGTAGATAGACCAAATTGCGATTGGGAAGAGAATTTCAAAACTGTGGGATTACTGAACGTTTATGGATGTGCTATCAATCAAAAGGCTACTTTATACTGAATTATGTCTATGTTCATGAGTGTTGTTGGAACTGCACTCATGCAGGCCAGTGGAGGGCGAACATCCCCACTTCTGACCCAATAATAGAAAGAATGTGATGATGAAGCAGCTGAAGATAGTTGGGCCGAGAGCACTATATGGTGTAACTCCTTCAGAGATCTCCTCGAGTTGAGATGACCAACAATCACAACCATCGTTCTATCTGCCAGATTGACTCCAACCAGTGGACAGTTTCCGCCCTGATTCTACTGATGCCCGGTTTGCCCACTTCATTAAATGTGGCATTGATGTCAGAGGCTCTTACTTTGAGGTCCCCAGATTAGTATCTGGGTGTCTGGATTAATAGTCTAGTGTTAATACTACTGGACCATCACTTCTCTTGGAAAACATACAACAAAAGCATATACTTACACATGAAAGAATACACACACCTAGCGACATAGTGACATATGGACACATAGAAACACGAATGCACACAGATACAGATTCATGGATATATACTCAGAAAAATGCAAAATGTAGGTTTCCAACAAAAACACATTCACTGTCACACGCACAATTAAACAATATAGACACATAAATACCCCCATCTGCATTCTCACACACATACAGACTCATTCACAGACTGGGATATATGAAGGGATTCACACGCATACACAAACTTCACATGACCATAGACACACATGCACACACTCTCACACACACTCATACACACAGGTTCAATAGCACAGAAATGCTCAGGAGCAAATGCTCACAAGATATACATCCTGTTTTAATGCATGGGGAAAGAGGAATAGAAGGATGGCATGAAAAGAAGAGAAAGGAGGAGGGATCATATTAAAACACACATCAGCACAAATTAATAGCCCAAATGACCCTATGCTATCCTGTATGTAAATTTCTAGTAACTTCATACCAACTGCTGCATAATGGGCAACAAATCCAGTATAACGTTCTTCATTGGAGAAATTTGATTTAAAAGTGACTTTCATCCAATTTCCTGTGGTGTGGTATTCTTGGGGGACTTGGAAATCTACCTCCTCTTTGCTATTGCCACAGATCGGAGAATGAATAGCTTCATCACAAAAGATCTGGAAAAATGAAATGACACAATAAGATTAGTTTCATAGTTTCAATTGTGAGACCCTCAAATAGAGACGTACAATCAATGGAAATAGTTACATCGAAAAATTTGGAGATTGAGGGATAGACTGCAAGATTAATGGAAACATACGTATCAATTTCTGAACATCACATGATCTAAGACCAAAGTTCTTTCCTTTAAAAAACCAAAAGTTGTTTGTCCATGCATTCTCTCACAGAATCCCTACACAGTGTGGAAACAATCTCTTCAGCCCGAGTCCACACCGTCACCCTTTGAAGAGTATCCTCTACCCTATTACTATACATTTTCCCCTGACTAATGCACCTAACCTACATATCCCTAAACACTACGGGCAATTTAGCATGGCCAATTCACCCTAACCTGCAATCTTTGGATTGTGGGAGGAAACCAGAGCACAGGGAGGAAACCCATGCAGACGCAATGAGAATGTGCAAACAGCACAGACAGTTGCCCGAGGCTGGAATCAAACCTGCGTCCTTGGCACACTGGGACGCAGCAGTGCTAACCAATGAGCCACCATCCCGCTCACAGATCATGTCACTGCCCACTCTAAGTGTATGAGCAGCCATTTCCATCCCCATTGCACACTTTCAATCTCCAACATGGTGGAAGATAACAGTGAGTGTATCTCTGACAATGACTTCCAGCTACCACATTAACATCTAGGCATCTGCATTCCCTTCCTAGTAACCTATCCCATTAACCCCACAGGCACAAGTCCCCATTCAAAGCTTACGTAAAGATGTGTAGCTCAAGTGCCTGTTGTCATGGTTGTGGGTACGTTCACCGAGCTGGGAAGTTGATTTACAGATGGTTCGTCCCCTGTCTAGGTGACACCTTCAGTGCTTTGGAGTCTCCTGAGAAAGGCTGCTATACTGCATCTTCTGGAATTTATTTAATTTTATTCCTGCTGCTTCCAGTTGTTGGTTCCAGTTGTTCATTGTAGTGGCCGGTATATTGGGTCCAGGTCAATGTGCTTGTTGATGGAGTCCGTGGATGTGTGCCATACTTCCAGAAATTATCCAACTCTCCTCTGCTTAGCTTTTCCTGTTGTGTTGTTCGAGTCGAATTTTGGTCCCTGCCATCTGTGTGTGTGGCTACTAGGGACAGCTGGTCGTGGTGTTCAGTGGTTAGTTGGTGTATGTGGATGCGGATTGTTAGTTGGTCTGCCTGTTTGTCCTATATAGTGTTTTGTGTGGTCTTTGTATGGAATCTTATAAATTACATTTGTCTTGCACAAGATGGATACAGGGTCCTTTTTCCCGGTGAGTTGTTGTCTGAGCATGGCTGTCGGTTTATGGGCTGTCATGAATCTGATGGTCAGAGAAGTCTGGCTGTCAGTTCCAAGATATATTTTTTATGCAAGGTAGCGTGGCTAGTGAGTTAGGTCATGGTAAATCCTGGTCACGTTGTTTGCCTGTTGGTATCTGTGGGGATATCCGTTCTTAGTGAAGTCTCTGTAGGGGTGTTCTCCTCTTCCCTTCGTTGCCTGGCGTGCTGCAGTGTGTTGTTGCCCTTTTGAACAGGATCCTAATGCAGCTTCTCTTGTGTGCGTTTGGGTGGTTGCTGTTGTAGTTCAGGGTCTGGTCTGTGTGCGTGACTTTTCTGTACACTTTTGTGGTGCATTCACTGTTCTGTTCTTTCTACATTGCATCCAGGAATGAAAGCTATAATTGATGGTTTCCTCCTCTTTCATAAATCTGACACCTGTGAGCATTGTGTGTGTTTTCGATTTCCATTCTCTTAATAATTACAAGTCCCCATCGAACTCATCTACATTTGTTTACCATCTCCACGCAGCCACTAGCTTATGAGGTGACCATGCCTGGTGTGGTGGTCCTGCACAGCACCCACCATTGAGGGCAAGGTGCTCCTGACTGTGGGAAGCACCCCCTTCCCCCTCCCCACTACATCCTTCTCGGGCATATTTTCCCACATCTGCCTTCCACAAATCCAATCCCCAGTGTTCAAGGCTAACCTTCCAAGACTGGATCCCATGGCATTGGCTCTTACTCCCTTGTTTGAAATGGCCTATCCCCTCAACAGATCAGACTAAACAACCCGGCTAAGACATGCCCAAATGAATAGCTGGTGGCTATACTGTGCGTATGCACGCAATTACGCTCACAAAAACGCTGCTGTCACATGTACATGTGTCAGATTGGTATAGCATGTTGCCACACTGCAACATAGCACCTCTCCATTAAGGACTGGTGACCAGCAAGACAAGTTGTGACCTGTGTCAATGCAACAATTTGAACATTAAGGCAGGGCAACACATGCATGTTGCATCACAGTGGTCACACTGTCTCCAGCTAACATTCCCACTGAGCTATTTGTAGCTGGACTAGTCGGGTTGCAGATAAGGAGGCAGCAGCCTAGTGGTATTGTCACTGGAGTTAATCCAATGATGCAGGGAATGTTTTGACCTTCAAACCTTGCCACACCAGATGTTGGAATTTGAATTTAAATCAACTGGAATGAAGAGTTTAATTGTGACCATTTTCTGATATTGGTGCTTTTCAGAAAACTCCATGTGGTTCACTAATGCCGTTTAGGGGTGGAAACTTATGTCCTTACCCGGTCTGGCATTAGATGCGTGTGTGTTAAGTGAGCAGCCCTGAGGTGCATCCTAGTCCAAGCCTGTTGCTATGCGTAAAGTATTTCGCTGTCACCTTTCAAAGTTACTGTCATAAATGGAAATGTGGACCTAGTTTGAGAAAGTCAAACAAATTTAGATCGTAGTGTATTTTTGGTAGTACAGACTCAATGGACTGAATGCCCTCTTCTGTGCTGTGCAATTCTTTCATTCTAATGGCTGGTGTGCCCTACAATTTTAAGTCTGAGCTTCCAGGACACACTGCTAGTACATTGAAAATTTGCCACGATATAGGTGAGACATTGCCGATTGTTAGTGGAGAAAGGGTACAAGGTACCTGTGGCTATGCCCTGGGTTGTGATTTGGTTTCAACATTGGGTTCTACAGGGCAAATGGAGAGCTGAATCATCCTGGGTACAATGTCTTGGTTTCCAAGTCGGGTTTTCACAATGTTGAGTTTGCTTGCTGAGTGTGCCAAGATAGAAAGCTGCCATAAACGACTGTCACCAAGGCATTTATCAAATTTCATTCCCCATCAAATGGCAATAACATTACCTGGTGAGAATCCTGCCTCACCAGAAGCATGTCTGATGGAGTGAGTTGATCCCAATGTCGAGATGGGCTTCAATGGATTTCTCATCTTGCCATAGCCCACATCGCTCAGACCTTCACGGCCTTTGTAAGGCCTGCAATGGTGATTGCGTTTTATGACTATTAACCTCACTTAACTCTGACTACAAGGAAGCTCCTTGTAGCTCCTCATTGCACGAGGAATGTTTTAAAGAGGAATTCTCAAATGTGAAACTTTCAACAGATGTGACAAGTCAAAGCAAATTGTTTTAAATCATCAAATCTCCACTAACATTGATGTAAATGCTGTGGCCCACAGCTCATGTAGCCACTTTCTACAATAATATGCTGATTGTCCATGATTCCGGGTCATGGACAATTTGCGGGAACTTTGCCCCCACTTCATTAAGAAATGCATTGAGATTTTTTTAATCCACAGCCATAACAACTTTATCTTTTTTTTGTATTATGCCTTTTTCCAACTGAGGAACCAGCTTTAAGTAAATTGCTTGGCATAGCTATTAAATGCCTGTTAATTTCATGTTGCTTAACTTTCTTAACAAAACATCCAAACTATTGTGCCTTCTTAAAAATATTTATAAAAGTTTCCAAAAGCTTTTAAACATAATGTGGAATTTTACATGTATTTTCACAATTGTTTTGTAAATGTGTTTGTTCAGTTAACTACTGCTGAAAGCAGTAAAGCTGACTAAAAGCATGGGAGTCATAACAGAGGATTGGAGGGATGCGAATGTTGTTCCTCTTTTCAAGAAGAGGGATAGTGAAATCCCTGGCAATTACAGACCAGTCAGTCTTACGACAGCAAGGTTTTGGAAAGAATTCTGAGGGATAGGATTTATGACTCTTTGGAAAGACATAGCATGGTTAAAGGCAGTCAGCATGGCTTTGTGAGGGGTAGGTTATGCCTCATGAATCTTATTGACTTCTTTGAGGAGGTGACAAGACATGTCAAAGAAGGTCAAGCAGTGGATGTAGTATATATGGAATTCAGCAAGGTATTTGGTAAAGTTCCCCAAGCAGGTCATTCATAAAGACAGGATGTGTAGGATACGGGGAGATTTGGCTGTCTGGATTCAGAATTGGTTGGCTGACAAAGCAGAGAGTGGTTGTAGATGGAAAGTATTCTGTCTGGGGGTCAGTGGTGAATGGTGTCCCGCAGGGCTCTGTTCTTGGGCCTCTGCTCTTTGTCGTTTTTATAAATGACTTGGATGAGGAGGTTGAGGGGTGGGTTAATAAATTTCTTGCTGACACAAAGGTTGGAGGTGCTGTTGATAGTATCAAGGACTATTGGAGGCTGCAGGGCAATATAGATAGGATGCAGAGCTGGGCTGAGAAATGGCAGATGGAGTTCAACCTGGATAAATGTGAAGTGATGTATTTTGGAAGGTTGAACTTGAATGCTAAATAAAGGATTAAAGACAGGATTCTTGGCAGTGTGGAGGAACAGAGGGATCTTGGTGTTCAAGTACATAAATCCCTCACAGTTGCCACCCAAGTGGATAGGGATGTTAAGAAAGCAGATGGTGTTTTGGCTTTCATTAACAGGGGGTTTGAGTTTAAGAGCTGCAAGCTTTTGCTGCAGCTTTACAAGATCCTGGTGAGACCACACTTGGAATATTGTGTCCAGTTCTGATCGCCCTGTTATAGGAAAAATACTGAGGCTTTGGAGAGGATGCAAAGAAGGTTTATCAGGATGCTGCCTGGACTGGAGAGCTTGTGTTGCGAAGAGAGGTTGACTAAGCTCAGACTTTTCTCTCTGGAGAGAAGATGGAAGAAAGGTGACCTGATCTAAGTATACAGGATAATGAGAGACATGGATAGAGTCAATAGCCAGAGACTTTTCCCCAGGGCAGGATTGACTGGCACGAGGGGTCATAGTTTTAAGATATTAGGAGGAAGGTATAGACGAGATGTCAGAGGTAGGTTCTTTACGCAGAGAGTTGTGAAAGCATGCAATGTGTTGCCGGTGGTGGTGTTGAAAACAGGGTCATTAGGGACATTTAAGCAACTGCTGGACATGCACGTGGACAACAGTGAATTGAGGGGTGTGAAGGTTTGGTTATTTTATTTTAGATTAGGAAGAGTCTTCAACACAAAATTGTGGGCCGTAGGGCTTGTTCTGCGCTGTACTTTTCTATGTTCTATATTATAAAGCTCTCCCCTTATTTGTATTGGTTTACTTGATATGCCTAGTTCCAGTTTCACATACTATGAAATTCATAATCTGTATTTCAAACAAGCTGTTCCCAGGACTATAGCTAACTGGCTGTTAACCCACCCAAAAGACAATAAATTTAGTTTCTACTTTTCATTTTAGAAGCTTGCCACCACTAAGGTTAAACTGGTTGGCAGATACAAAACTTATCTTTACATTCTTTTTTGAATACATTTAACATTTGCAATTCACCATTCCTCTGACACCACCATGGGTTTCAGGAAGAGTGGAAAATTATGGGTGGTGACTCCACAATTTCTATTCTCACTTCCTGTTCTGTTGTCTTGTCAACCTTATGTGTCAGACTTATCAATTTTAAACCTTTTAAGTGGTTAAATTACATTTTTCTTTCACTGTGGCCTGTGTAGTGTCTTCTTCCATATTAAAGATAGCTGCAATGTACCTTTACCACTGCCTCCATGCAGAAATGTATTGACTTTTTTGTCTTGAATTCACACACTTCGAGAAATGAGAAAAGGTTCATTAATAATCATGTTGTGAGAGCTTCTTCATGAAAAAGTGACCATAATGTGATAGAATTCGTCATTGGGATAGTAAGCCCATCAGCAACTAGGGTCGTAAATCTAAACAAGGAACCTATGGTGGTATGAGGCGTGAATTGGCTGTGATAGGTAACTATAAAGCATGGCATTGGATAGGCAATGGTTAATATTTAAGGAGCAAGTGCAATAGTTGTACATGCCTTTTAGGCAAAAAGAATTTAAACTTTGCAAGGGAGAATCGAGTGATTGATTCAGAGGGGAGTATGACAGCAAACTTGCAGGGAAAATAAAACAAAATGTTTGAGTTTCTGTAATATAGAAATGAAAATATTAGTACAGACAAGTGCAGGTCACATCTAGTTCAAAATGGGAGAATTAACAATGGAGAATGAGCCAGGGTTAATGTAATGCATCTTTGAAAAGAAAGACACAAAGAAATTGCAAGAAAGGCTCAGGAGGTAAAGATCTCTTGAAAATGAAGAATTAAGGGATATGGGCAAAATGCACGCTAGTGCCATTAGTTTAATTTGGGAAAGTTGGTTGACATGGATGACTTCAATTGAAGGGTCTGTTACCATGCTGTATGGCTCTGTGAAGGAAATTAATTTTAGTAAAAAAGTATAGAGCTGGACAGGTTATTGGGACTGTAAGTTAATAAAATGCTACAGTCTGCCTGTGGGAAACATCGAAGAATTATGTTCAAGTTCTCTATGTTCCTTAATGATCGCCCATGTTATTAACACACAGCTCTATCTCCAATCCACTGACTGTCCTCAGTCCCACTCTGACAGTCCTCAGTCCCACTCTAGCTGACCTCAGTCCTGCTCTGACTGATTGCAGCGTTGGTCTGACTGTCCTCAGTCGCACTCTGACTGTCCTCAGTCGCACTCTGACCTAAATTCCATTCTGACTGACCCCGCTCCTCAGGTATTACCCAATTGCTCCTGCCGCTGTTCACTCCCAAGTTTGCTGTGCTATGGTATGCTGCCATCGCCGTATGTGAGAAGAGATTAAACACTGAAACTTAGAAAATAAGGATAGGATTAGACAATTCAGCCCTTTGAGTCTGCTCTGCCATTCAATATAATTGTGGATGATCATGCAACACAGAACCCTGTCCCTGCTTTCTTCCCATCAAGGGCCAAACAGTCTGTACTCTGCTATAATGTTCTATGTTCTGTATAATTTAATCCTTTTAGCCTAAGAACTAGATTTAATTCTACATTCAATATTTAGCCTCAAGTGCTTTATGTGGCAGAGAAGTACAAGTTCACCACTCTCTGGGTGAAGACATTTCCCCTCATCTCAGTTCGATTTGGTTTACCTTTTACTCTTAAACTGTCATCCCTGGTTCTGGACTTCCTGGGCATTGGGAACATCCATTCATTTTGGAATTTTATGGGAATCTCATTGAAAGGTATAAAATTACGACAGAACTGGACGGACTGGAAGTAGGGGTGATGTGCTCACAGTCTGACGATTGAGACTGAGATGAGGAGAAATCTCTTCTTGCAGTGGGTGGTGAACCTGAGGATTATCTACTACAGAAGGCTGTGGATGCCTCAGTCCCCAAATATACCTGAGAAAGAAGCCAATTTCTAAAGGCTAGAAGTCGAGGAGAATGTGGAGAAACTGGAGTACGATGTTGAAAGAAATCTGAAAAAAATATAATCATGTTCATTCGAGGAACAGCAGTGATGGCCAAATGGTATCCTCCTACTCCTATTTTCTATCCCCAGCATCTCAGCATTATGCCAATTTAATTCACCTCAAGTGATATCAAGAAATGACTGAAAACATAAGATTATGCAAATCATGTGCCTTGGGACACAGCAGTTAGCACTGCAGCCTCACAACATCATGAAACCCGGCTTCGATTCCACTCTTCAGTGACTGTCTATGTGGGGTTTACACATTCTCCTCATGTGAAAATGGGTTTCCCCGGGTACTCTTCCCACAGTCCAAAGTCGTGCAGGCTAGGTGGATTAGCCATGGGGAAATGCAGGGTTACAGGGTGTGAGTGGTAGGTCTGGACAAGATAGTATTTGGAGGATCAGTGAGAGTGAATGGGCTGAATAGCCTGCTTCCGTGCCACAAGGATTCCATTGAGAACATTCTGGCAACGTTCAGTAGACATGCTCCAGAACTTGCTGCACCACTAGCCGAACTGTTCCAGTGTGGCTACAACACTGGCATTTACCCTGTTATGTTGAACTGTGCTCAGGTTGGTCTGTTCACAAAATGCAAGACCCATCCAACTGATCATCTCTCCAGTCCATCATGAGCAAAATGATAGCAAGTGTCATTGACGATGTTATCTGTTCACTGACACTAACCTTAGGTTCCATCTGGCCCCATTAGCTCCTGAACACATTACAGCCTTGGTCCAAGCATGGACCAACAAAAAACAACCGAACTCCCAGCGGTAAGTGAGAATAACTGCTAATATAAAAGCCAGCATTTGACCAAGCATTGCATCAAGACGCTCGAACAAAAGTGGAATCAAAGAAAATCAGGGGAGAAACCTATTTGTTGGAGCTGTACAAAGCTCTCATTGACATGACTTTAATGCAGGGCTTCCCCAGGATTGAATCCAAGGTCCAGAAGTGAGGATGTTTACTGATGATTGCACAATGCTGAATCCATTGTAGGGAGGGGCTGGCACATTGTAATATAATTGAACTAATATCCAGAATCCTATGCTAATAGATCCATAGAAATGGTATTGCACAGAAGGACAACATTTGGTTAATCTTGTTCATGTCAACCCAAAGAAACCCAGGGTTTCTGTTCACACCTTCCTGCACATGGCCCATAGCCCTGCAGCTCATAGGAGCTAAGGTGCCAATCCAGATATTTTGTAAAAGAGGTTAAGGTCTCTGCCTCCACCACCAACTCAGGCAGTGAACTCCAGACACCCATCACCCTCGACTTAAAAGCATTTTCCCTCACATTCCCCTCTAATCCTCTGCGGCTTGGATTGCATCTATGACGCCTAGTTTTTTTTAACACTTTGCCCAGGGAAGCAGGTTCCCTTTGTTTACTCTTGCCCTCACAATTTTGTGAACCTCAATCATGTCACCCTCAGCCTTCTAAGAAAATAATTTTCCAAGCAATCCAAACTTTGCTCATGGCTACAATTCTCCAGCCGTGGCAATATCTTGGTAAATCTTTTTTGCACTCTCTCCTGAGCATTTACGCCCTTTCAGTATTGTGGTCACCAGAATGGAATACAATGCTTTAGTTATGGCGTCACCAGTGTCTTATACAGTTTCATCAGTATGTCCCTACTTTTGTATTTACTCCTGCTTTTGTATTCGGTATTGCTGCCAATAAATGAGACCATTCCATATGCCTTCTCTATAAACTAATCTAGCTGTCCTGCGACCTTTAGGGAACCTGTGCACTTGCATGCCAAGATCTCTCAATTCTGGTGATATAGGTTCAAATCCCATCAGAGAAAATGGTGAAATTTGAATTCAACATAAATCTGAAATAAAAAGATGACAACTATGTAACCACTTTGATTATGATAAAACCACACTCATGAATGAAAACTGCTATGCTTACCTGGCCTGAGTTAGGTGTGACTGCACATACACATCAAGGTGATTGACTCTTAATTGTTCACTGGGCAATTGGGGTTGGGCAATTAGTAGAGTCATAGAGATGTGGGTAGTGGGCGGCACGGTGGTACAGTGGTTAGCTCTGCTGCCTCACAGCGCCAGAGACCCGGGTTCAATTCCCACCTCAGGCAACTGTCTGTGTGGAGTTTTCACATTCTCCCCGTGTCGGCATGGGTTTACTCCGAGTGCTCCGGTTTCCTCCAACAGTCAAAAAAAAATGTACAGGTTAGGTAAATTGGCCATGCTAAATTGCCTGTAGTGTTAGGTGCAGGGGTAAATGAAGGGGAATGCGTCTGGGTGGGTGCACTTTGCCGGGTCGGTGTGGGCTTGTTGGGCCGAAAGGCCAGTTTTCGCACTGTAAGTAATCTAATCTAATCTAATATTCTTCAGTGCTCAGGTATACAGAATGGAAACAGACCCTCCTGTCCAGCTTGTCCATGCCAAACTAAATTAATCTAGTCCCATTGGCCATGACTTGGCCCATATTCCTCTAAACCCTTCCTATTCATAAAGCCTTCCAGGTGCCTTCTAATGTTGTCATTGTACCAAACTTCTCCACTTCCTCTGGCCACTTATTCCATACACGCACCACTCTCTCTGTGAAAAAGTTGCCCCTTAGGTCCTGATTAAATCTTTCCCTCTCACCCTAAACTTATGCCTTCTAGTTCTGGCCTCCTACAACCCTGGGAAAAGACTTTGTCTATTTCCCCTATCCATGCCCTCATAATTTTGCAAACCTCTACAAGGTCACCTCTCAGCCTCTGATGCTCCAGGGAAGACAGCCCCAACCTTTTTAGACTCTCCCTACAGCTCAAACCGTCCAACCTTGTGACATCTTTGTGAATCATTCCTGAACCTGTTCAAGTTTCACAACATCCTTCCAATAGCAATGAGACCAGAATTACACGCAAAATTTCTAAACTGGCCTAACAAATGTCCTATACAGCTGCAACATGACCTCCCAACTACTATACTCAATGCTCTCGCCACAAAGAAAGTGTAGTAAACACCTTCTTCACTATCTTATCTACCTGAGACTCCACTTCCAAGGAACTATGAACCTGCACTCCAAGGACTTGTTGTTTAGCAACAATCCCCTTGAGCTTACTATTAAGTGCATAAGTCCTGCCCTAATTTGACTTTCCAAAATGCAGCATTTCACATTTATCTAAATTAAACTCCATCTGCTGTTCCTCAGCCCATTGGTCCATCTGATCAAGATCCCATTGTACTCTGAAGTAATCTTCTTTGCTGTCCACAAGAATGGGCGGCACGGTGGCACAGTGGTTAGCACTGCTGCCTCACAGCGCCTGTAGACCCGGGTTCAATTCCCGACTCAGGCGACTGACTGTGTGGAGTTTGCACGTTCTCCCCGTGTCTGCGTGGGTTTCCTCCGGGTGCTCCGGTTTCCTCCCACAGTCACAAAGATGTGCGGGTCAGGTGAATTGGCCAAGCTAAAATTGCCCGTAGTGTTAGGTAAGGGGTAAATGTAGGGGTATGGGTGGGTTTCGCTTCGGCGGGTCGGTGTGGACTTGTTGGGCCGAAGGGCCTGTTTCCACACTGTAAGTCTAATCTAATACTGAAGCAATCATGTCCAAATGTAACAAGATCTGGACAATATCAGGCTTGGGCTGAAAAGTGGCAAGTAACATTCGAGACACACAAATTTCAGGCAATAATCATCTTCAAAAGAGACATTCAAACCACTGCCCCTTAACATTCAGTAGTGTTACCATCACTGAATCCCCAGTGACCAACATGCGCAGGGTTACTGTTGATCAAAAATTGAACTGGACTCTCCATCTAAATATAATAGCTACAAAAACAGATCAGAGACAAGGAATACTGCAGCACATACCTCATTTCTGAACTTCTCACAGTCTTTCCATTATCTACAAGGCACAAGTGAGGACTGTAATGTAACACTCCCCATAGCTCCAACAACACTCAAGAAACTTGACACAATCTGCTGGTTGGCACAACATCCACAATTATTCAGTCGCTCCACCATCTACACCCAGTAGCAGCAGAGTGTGCCATTTGCAAGATGGACTGGAGACATTTGCTGAAGATCTGTTGATAGCACTTTCCAAGCTCACAACTGCTACCAGCTAGACTGACAAGGACAGGAGATGCATGGGAACAACACAACTTGTAAATTCCTCTCTTTGCAGCATCCTTGTATGGAAATATAGCACCATTCTTTTACTGTCACTCGGTCAAAATCCTGAAATACCTTCCATGAGGGCAATGTGGGTCTACCTACAGCACATGGACTGCAGCAGTTCAAGAAGGTAATTCCTCACCACCTTATTAACGACCATGAAGAAAAAGTAATACGTGTAACCAATGATGCCCCAGGAGTAAATTAAAAATGAAATATGCAGCAAGACCTGAGCAACATTCAAGCTTGTGATGAGAACTAGTAAGTAAACTCATGCCAAGTAATAGCCATCTCCAACAAGAGGGATTCTAACCATCCATGCTTGATATTCAATGGGTTCCCCATTATTAGACTGGAAACTGAACTGGACTAGCCATGTAAATACAAAGGCTACTACAGGAACAGGTCAGAGATAGCGAGTAACTCACTTACTAATTCCCGAAACCTTCTCTCCCATCTGCAACATACAATCCAAGTTGACATGGATAGAGAACCGGTTGGCAGACAGGAAGCAGAGAGTTGGAATAAATGGGTCCTTTTCAGAGTGGCAGGCAATGATGAATTGTGTGCCATATGGTTCAGTGCTGGGACCCTTGCTGTTTACAATATGCATTAAAAATTTGGACCAAGGACTTGTATGCCATCTCTCCAAATGCGCAGATGTGCTAAGTTAGGTGGGAGTGTGTTCTGTGAGGAGGATGTTAAGGGGATGCAGGGTCGACTTAGACAGATTGGCTGAGTGGGCAAATACTTGGTAAATGGAATATAATGGGGATAAAGATGAGGTCATCCACTTTGGTTAAAAAAAACAGGAAAGCAGATTATTATTTGAATTGTAACAGTCCAGGGAAAGATAAGATGCAACAAGACCTGGATGTCATGGTGGAACAGTCGCTGAAGGTTGGCATGCAAGTGCAGTGTGGAATGAGGAAAGCTGTCCTTATAGTTAATGGGTTACAATATCAGAGTGAAGATGTCTTGCTGCAGTTATACAGGGCCGTGGTGATGCCACACCTTGGGTGTGCAGTTTTGGCCTCCTAGTCCAAGGAACAACATTCTTATTATTGAGGGAGTCCAGTGAAGATTCATCAGACTGATTCCCAGTATGGCAGGACTGACATATGAGGAAAGATTGAATTGACTCGGCTTGTACTCACTGGAATTTAGCAGAATAAGGGGGGATCTCATAGAAATATATGAAATCCTGATGCAACCAGGCAGGTTAGATGAGGGATGATCTACAATGGTGATGTCATCAACAAACTTGTCAATAGAGTTGGGGTGGAACTTGGCCACACAATAGTGAGTGTATACAGAATATAGTAGAAGGGTGAGTGCACAGCCTTGCAGGGCACCACTGTTGAGAATTGTGATGGAGGAGGGGTTGTCATCAATTTCAAGGTATAAAGGATTTGAAAATTATTAAACGATGAAAGATTGCATCAAGCTACAGAGCAGAGGGATTTCGGAGCCCTCATCCATGAACCTCAAAAAGTTAGTATCGAGGTTCACCGGGTAATATGGAAGGCAAATGCAATGCTGATATTTATTTCAAAGTGAATGGTGTTTTAATGTAGGAAGATTTTACTGCTATTGTACAAAGCATGGGTCAGAACACAGTTGGAAATGTGAACAGTCTTTGACCTGTTATCGAAGGAAAGATATGATTGTCAGTTTTGGAGAGATCATTCCCTCCATGATTCTCTTGTCAGATCCATGCCCCACACCCCCCACCTCCCACTCCATTCCTGGCACCTTCCCCTGCCACCACAACAAGTGCAAAACCTACACCCACACCTCCTCCCTTACCTCTGTCCAAGGCACCAGAGGATTCTTCCACATCCAGAGAATGTTCACTAGGCTGATATCAGAAGGGGAGGGACTTTTGTTTGTGGAGAGGTTGTGGTGTTTGAAATGTACACATTGCAATTTTAAAGGTTAGTGATCTGACTAATTGAGTCTTTGAAAAGGTGATTAAACACATTGACGAGGTGAATGTAGTTGAGTGTGGTTTACATGAAATTCAGTAAAGCCTTTGTGACAAAGTCCCACATGAAAGGCTGGTCTGAATGGACAGTTTTGGAGTGACCATTCCCTCTGTGACTCCCTTGTCAGTTTTGGAGAGATCATTCCCTCCATGATTCTCTTGTCAGATCCATGCCCCACACCCCCCACCTCCCACTCCATTCCTGGCACCTTCCCCTGCCACCACAACAAGTGCAAAACCTGCACCCACACCTCCTCCCTTACCTCTGTCCAAGGCACCAGAGGATTCTTCCACATCCATCAAAGATTTACCTGTACTTCCAAACACATCATCTACTGTATCTGTTGCTCCTGATGTGGTCTCCTCTACATTGCAGAGACAGGATGCCAACCTGCGGATCATTTCAGAGAACATCTCTGGGTCACCCACAGCAACCAACCCCACCACCCCGTGGCTGAACACTTCAACTCTATTTCCCTTCAACCTCAACTTCAACACACAGGTTCTGGGCCTCCTCCATCACCAACCTAACCACCCGAAGCCTGGAGGAAGAACGCCTCATCTTGGAGCCTGCAACGACACGGGATCAATGTACACTTCGCCAGTTTCCTCATTTCCCGCTGCCCACATCTTATTCCAGTCTCAAGCCTCCAACTTGGCACTGTCCATCGTCCTTCCCTTTTATCTGCTGCACCCTCCTCTCCTAAATATCACCTTCTCCCCCACCTTCATCCACATATTGCATTCTCAGTTACTTTCTCTCAATACCCACTCCCCACCCATATGTCTCTCAGCCCCCTGGCCCACAAGCCTCATTCCTGATGAATGGCTTATGCCCAAAACATCAATTCCCCTGCTCCTTGGAGGTTGCCTGATGTGAGAGACATGTCTTTCATCTGGAGGGTGGTAAATGTAAGCAATGAGCTGCCAGAGGCAGATACAATAACCACAGTTAAGATGCATCCTGCCAGATAAATGAATAGGCAGAGGATAGAGGGATATAGACCTTGTCGAAGCAAGATCTTTAGTTTAGAAAGATATCATGTGTCTATGCGGTCTTGGCATGCCAAAAGACCGGGTCCTGTGTTGTCCTTTTCTTGGAATTTAATTGAAACTTTTATATAAAGATACAAGCATAATCATCTCAAAACTCACTAATACAAACATAAGTTACACAAACATAAGGTACAAGTGTTCAAACACTTTTATTGAAGCTTTTTGCTCAAAACATGTTTTAACAAAACTCGGAAAAATGTTAACAAACTGTAACTTGTGGAGTACAGATGGATCTTAACTATTTAAAACTTCATTAATGATTTTGTTGAAGGACCAATTGTTGCAATCAAATACAACGATAGGAAAGCACACCGTAAGGAAGGACACAAACAGCCTGCAAATAGATAAAGGTAGGTGAAGTGTGTGAGGAAATATTTTGGAAGGTAGAGCGTGATGAGGAAAAACGCAAAGGTTTTTGAATTTTTCAAGACAACTAGTGTAGGAGAGACCTGATCAGGACAAACTCCAGGAGGCAGCAGAGTTCAGGCACATAGCTGTTTAATCGAGCAATTATCTGCATTATGTCGGGAGTGGTACTCGACAATTCCACACAGCACTGTATCAAATGTACTCCACCCTCATGCAAGCTCATTCTCAGTTTATATATTTTCCTTGTCCGTCTCTGAAACCGCTGTGCACCACCACTCCTCTGTATACTATTGGTCAAAGGTGCTGTGTTGTCGAACTGTGATTGGATCCTTTTTACATCATTCTGTGCCAAGAATTGCTCGCTGCTGTGTGTTTAACTGCCAATTAATTAGATAGGAAACTTTTAAATTTCTCATTGCAGGGAATACAAAGAAATATTGATTTTTTTGATCAGTTCCAACAAATTTATGTGGTTACATAAAATGATAGATTTCTTTAAGCTGGCAAGTTGTGTCTCAATGTGTTCATTCAAACCACATTCCAATGTTTGATCATTTCTCTTTTCCCTGAAATCGGGGGCGGGGTGCATGGAGGAGCTTCTGTTGACTGAAACTGATTTGAATCTTTTTTTCTAACGCTTTCAGTGACCTTTTTGTGTGTGTGTGTATATATATATATATATCCATAATTACATTTGAATCTATATCTATCATTATCTGAAGGATTTAATTATAACTTACCCTTAATGTTGTATCAGATTGATGAAATAATTCAAGAGAAATAACTGATTAGTGTGAACTATCCTTATTATGTAAGCCATTGCAGCTGCACATTCCATCCCAGCTAGTAGCCTTCATTACACAGACCTGCTATTGTTCCACTTGTAGAGACTTCATGAAGAAAATATTGCCAAAGCTCCCTAACTCCTGTTAGCCATGTTCTGCAGAGCTAGAGGGGCATCTGTCAGCCATTTTGTGCTGCTCGGTTATGGGCAGCTTTAACAAATAGAAAAGCAGAACAGAATTAGGGAGACTGAAAAATGTTGCAATACAGAAAGTTTTGAGTCTCCTCATGCATGAACACGATCAGAAATATAAGTTTGTGTTGGGGAACAAGTAAATAACAAGGCAAATGGAATGTTCCCCTTTGCTATAAGAGGAACAAGGATTTATTTTAAGGAGGGAAGTGTCACAAATCTGGTTGCTTTTTTTTCAAAAAGCAGTTCCTTTTCTCAAGGATATGCTGGCCTTGATTTTTTTTCCAGAGAGATGATAAACCAGGCTGGGCTCCAATCAGACTGATTTGGTACAAGATGAAAAGGAATTTTGAGAGGCTATTTGTTTAAATGTAAAAAGGTGAGACTTCAGGCCAAAGTGGAAATGACCTGTATAATGAAAGGGGAGTGGTCAGCTCTCCAGATGAGTGGTTCAGTTCAGTCGAGAATTAGTTGTGCATTCAACAGCGAGCTGTATGGAAATACTGTCTCTCCTTCTACCTTCAACCTGTAAACATCTGTTTTTTTTAAGTGTGTTTCAAGAGGGTTTGCTTCTGGGACTATTGTGTATATTTGGAACAGCATAATTAAGTCTAGTTTGGATAGACTGAGCTCTGTAGGGGTTCTTTATTCTGTTCTTTGTAATGTTACAAAGAGCATTACGTAACATTGTGAATAGATTTATGTCTGTTGTAAAACCTGGTAGTCATCCTAGCTACCTTGCTTCAGGTAATCTTCACTGCACACTTGCTGAAACAAATTGCAAAGTTATGGTCTGTGTTGTTTGCTCAAGAATATTTTGAGTGGTTTAGCCTAGTCCACAACAGTCATTGCTCAATCTTTGTGGTCCATCTTTTTGTCAGTATTTCGAAAGATAGTTACTGCTCTCATCAATAGAGACTCCAATTTCCAATGCATCCCATGAAGCGGTCAGTGACGAGAGGTTTCTGATGTGCTGTGTTATGGACTGGGCCAGATCCCCTCAAAATATTTTAAGAAGTAGTCTCAATGCTAATGATTTCTTATTTTAAAGGCAGATGTGAAGTGGATATTCCAGGTGTGATACAACTGGTCAAACCACTCGACTTTAAGCAAAGTGAAATTTATTTAAACACTACAGTTGGAACATAAGCAGAATTTAGAATAACTTCACTATTGGAAATCTTAACCAACCCAAAGCATTAGCTCAACTTGTTAACTGCTCCAACATAGCAATATGCTGTAAACACATCCCTTAGCAAAAAGGTAAATTCAAACGCAGATTCTTGCAGGTGGGAAAGATCACCATCAAAAGAGATTTTACAGAAAGTCATTTAGAAATCATTTACTGAATCTTGCAACCCTTCTGGTACTCAAAACATCTTGTGACTGCTACAGCTAAAAACAACAGAAAATTCTGAACTGGGAGAACTGGCCACTCCCTTTCCATTACTGAACTGTTTTAGCATTGGAGCTCCCCAGACACTTCTCCCCTGCCTTTGCAACCTCTCGGCAAAAAAAGAACAAAATTATATTTTTAAAGTAATAGGATTGTCAATGATACTTGTTTCGGACCCAAATTGGACAGAAGATTGACCGCTTTACTTGCACGGAGTTTTAGAGCCCAACAGGTTCAGTGTGTTGAAGTCATTAACAGACAATGTCTGTGAAACCAAAGCAAGTCTGTGAATTAGACACATTACAGACTCCGAATAGTACAACATTTATGGGAGAAATCAATAATTCTGGAAACAAATTCTAAAATACGTTAAGCTATACCACTTTAAGCAAAGCTTCATACCACTGAACGGTGAACGAAGAAAACATTGCAATGTTCCTCAATTAAACTACGGGGAGTTGGAGGAAATTAATTCAAAATGAAGGGCCACATCACATCGAAGTTTAGATTCAAAAGTAAGGGAGTCTCAGTTTCACATCCAAAATCAGAAATGTTCCTATGCTTGATGAATGAATGAATGCATGCTAAAAGATGATATTAACTCACGAGATCAGCTGCAGATTCAAGATCATGATTTTGGATGGGAATTCCCAAGATATTTGTTAGGTTGTGGAAATTTGAAGTTCGAATATCACATTGCCTTAAAGAGAATATTAAACCAATTCACTTTCACACTGCAAAGGTTGCATTCAGTTCTCTGCACACTTTAAAAACTATCATCTGCTCAGACAAGGTGCAATTTCACTGGTTACAATTTCGAGGGGATGACGTTCAGTAATGGCTGCAATTCCTAAATCTCATGGGGCTATAATAATCTGAACCTAAAGCAATGACTTTTTCGAAAATCTGACGGTCCACTGCTTTATTTAATTAATTAAGCACACATTTTAAATTTTCAGATTTCTTTGGGGGATAGTCTAGCTAGATAACATTCTTCACCAACATGGATTCAGTTACAGTTTTCAGCTACACTCCTTTATAATGATTTCAGAAATCTGACTACCTTTGTCTCACCATTTAAGGTGATATCAATTAAAGAGGTCACATATTTATTTTTAAATAGCGTATGTCCCTGAAATTTCTCAAAGCATGCCTACAAGCAGACGGGAATGCGTTAATACCGAAATGTGCAACATGTATGATATGGTGCCACCACAGAAGAACATGGCTGAAGAGTTAACGCAGTCAGAGTAAAGCTTCACAATGCAGTCCAACATTGAATAAGAAGCACGGGTTTGCGCAGACTCACAGCTCCAGGTATCCCAGTCAACCCGTAGAACACCACGACTAATAAAGATTTTCCATCACCATCAAATTCCTAAGTTTCAAAGATTCCCTTGAATGTAAACCAGGTGGAAACGTTGTCACGAAATGTAGGAGAACTAAATTGGCCTTCGAGATGGGGAGCACACTTGGGTTAACAGTGAAATGAGTGATTAAATCCAACAATTCTGGCATATACTAATCCACAGCTTGTGACCATCAGAACACCCAATGTATCTTCAGCGGGTTTGGGGACAGTACTCTGTCAGGTATAGGAAGATGAAAATCAGAAGCTTTCTGTATCACTCATTGAGACGGGCCAGCAACATGTAAGGATCGAAGTGGAGATTTTAGCGTAGGCACGCAATAAAAATCTGACTATGTACTAAGACTGCATTTTAACATTAAAATCGGCTATAAACCATTGGTCACTCTGCCGAATACAAAATAGATGCAGCCCAGAAGTCAAGAGCTCAGGTTGAGGCTGATGAGATATGGCTTAGCCATTGAATTGGTGCAGGTGAAGTACTAGACATCATTCAGGCTAACAGTAATTACAGGGTGAAAACAAATTTCACCTTCACTTAGGAGGCTGAAGGCTAAATCTCAGAAGTCACAAAGGATTTACCACTGACAGAAAGAAAACCAAATATTTCAGGAAGCTCAAAAATGTGATGTTGAATGTAACTTGATAATTACGTAGAATGCGTTTTAAGTATTTGACGAAGTTGTTCGGGCAATATAATCAATGTTCCCACCTTCTGCCAGGAGCTGGAGCAATGTCGACACTTCCCTTTTATCAATGGCTTTCCAATCTCTGAAGGGTAATTGGTGATACTAGGAGCAACAATACCTGAAATTCTTCAGATAACTCACCTGGATTATTTAGTCATTACAAAGTGTCATTCAAGAGTGCAACTGTCAGTATGGTGACCAGAGGTTTCTTAAGACACAACAAAATATTTGTTTTTAAAAATTGAAAAGGGCTAGGAGTGAAGCAGCAACATTTTGGAGACTAACTGCAGTTAGATACCATGCAGACGAATAAAAGCAAAGGTCATATAGAGGGTAAGTCTGCACTCGTAACATATCCATGAGGTTATGGATACAATTGAAGGTTTCAACCTTCATGCTGGTGATTTTTGTTTGTAACTCTTTGTGATACAATAAATATGAGAAAGACAGAAGAAAGAAAGAAATTTGCCTTGATTATGCAACATTCTAAAGGTATTTAATCCCTCCAGTGCGGAAAAGGGTCTTTTGGTCCAACAAGTCCACACCGACCTCCAAGGAGTTACCCACCCAGACCCTAACCTATGCATCCCTGAACACTGTGGGCAATTTAGCATGGCCAATTCACGGAAGCTGCACATGCTTGGGTTTGGGATGAAACCCAAGGCTGGAAGCAAACCTGGGTACCTGATGTTGTGAGGCGTAAGTGCTCACCACTGAGCCACTGCACCACCCACAATATAGCTCCAAATAGTTGAATAGCTTTCTGATATTCCTGAGTAATAACTTCAAGGAAAATTTGAATAGTCCCCCCTTTTCGGGGACAAATCCAATAAGAATAAATGGTGGTTCTTCCTGCCCCAGATCATAAGGGCTGAATATCCTCTTCCTCCATCTATCTTCTTGTGGAACCTTGGACAAGACGCAAGTGTATTTTATTGATTTGGAGAGGCCAGTGTTGGACTGGGATTGACAAAATTAAACATCACACAACACCAGGTTATCGTCCAACAGTTTTATTTGAAAGCACTAGCTTGTGGGCTAATTCCTGCTGCCCCTGGCCTTATTGACCTTTTGCAAATCTCCCAAAGTCACCAAATCTATTTCCAGAGAACTTTTGGTGGCTGAAGGAGCCACCAAGATTTGTCTACATAACCTTGAAAAAAAAAACAAAACAAGGACGACTTGCTGCTAAAATCCTGCAAAGTGCCCCAAATCTGTTATGGACTGGGCCAGACCACTCAAAACATTCTGAAGTGGTCAGCCCAGACCACAGCTTTACAATTTGTTTTGGTAAGTGTGCAGTGAAAATTACCCGGAGTAGGTTAGCTAGGATGACCAAAAGGTCTTAAAACAGACAAAACTTTATTCACAAAATTACAGAATGAAACAAAAAGAACAGAATGAAGAACACCTGCAGGGCTCATTCTACCCAAATTAGACTTCATTATGCTGTTCCGAATATGCACAACAGTCCCTACAACCAAGCCCCTTAAACACAGTCAAAATGAAACAAAAGCTTACAGGTCGAAGTTAGAGGGACAGAAGGGGAGAGAGAGTTCAGTAGCTTGTTTCCACACAGTTCACTTCTGAACTGACTTGAACTTAACTTCAGTTTTCAGGACTGGCCACTTCCCTTTCATTATCCAGGCCACTTCTAAAAACATAAAAGCTTTGGCCCAAAGTCACATCTGTTTACGTAGAAACAAAATGGCCTCTCAATACCCTTTTATTGTTGTACCAAATCAGTCGATATGGAGCCCTGCCTGTTTATGGCCCCTCTGAGATAACCCAAGGACACTGTATCCTTGAGAAAAGGAACAGATTTTAGAAAAAAAGTACAAGCACAGAGTCATAGAGATGTGCAGCACAGAAACAGACCCTTCGATCCAACCCATCCATGCTGACCAGATATCCCAACCCAATCTAGTCCCACCTGCCAGCACCCAGTCCATATCCTTCCAAACCCTTCCTATTTATATCCCATCGAAATGCCTCTTAAATGTTGAAATTGTACCAGCCTCCACCACTTCGTCTGGCAGCTCATTCCATACACATACCACCCTCTATGTGAAAAACTTGCCCCGTACGTCTCTTTTATATCTTTCCCGTCTCAATCTAAACCTATGCCCTCAGGGACCCCAGTGAAATTACTTTGTCTATTTACCCTATCCATACCTCTCATAATTTTGTAAACCTCTATAAAGTCACCCTTCAGCCTCTGACACACCAGGGAAAACAGCCCAGCCGGTTCAGCCTTTCCCTATAGCTCAAATCTTCCAACCCTGGCAACATCCTTGTAAATCTTTTCAGAACTCTCTCAAATTTCACAACATCTTTCCCATAGGAAGGAGACCAGAATTGCATGCAATATTCCAACAGTGGCCTAACCAATATCCTGTACAGCTACAACATGACCTCCTAATTCCTGAACTCAATACTCTGACCAAAAAAGGAAAGCATACCAAACACCTTCTTCGTTATCCTATCTATGTGCAACTCCACTTTCAAGGAGCTAAAAACCTGCACTCCATGATCTCCTTGTTCATCGACACTCCCTAAATGTATAAGTCTGCTAAGAATTGCTTTCCCAAAATGCAGGACCTCACATTTATTGGAGTTAAAAATGGGTGGCACAGTGGTTAGTACTGCTGCCTCACAGCGCCAGAGACCCGGGTTCAATTCCTGCCTAAGGTGACTGACTGTGTGGAGTTTGCACATTCTCCCTGTGTCTGCACGTGGGTTTCATCCGGGTGCTCTGGTTTCCTCCCACAGTCCAAAGACGTGCGGGTCAGGTGAATTGGCTATGCTAAATTGCCCGTAGTGTTAAGTAATGGGGTAAACGTAGGGGTATGGGTGGGTTGCACTTCGGCGGGTCGGTGTGGACTTGTTGGGCCGAAGGGCCTGTTTCCACACTGTAAGTAATCTAATCTAATCTAATCTAATCTAAAGGTTAGGTAAATTGGCCATGCTCAATTGCCTGTAGCCTTTGGTACATGTAGGGGTAAATGTAGGGGAGTTGGTTGTGGGTCAGTGTGGACTTGTTGGGCTGAAGGGCCTGTTTCCACACTTGTACGTAATCTAATCTAATTCCATCTGGCACTTCTTAGTCCATTGGCCCATTTGGTCAAGATCCTGTTGTGTCACAACAACAAGAGATGGGAGCAGCCATTTCTCCCAGTTCAGGGATTTACTACCTTGGTTTTGGGTACAGCTGGAGACACAAAGAGAGAGCTCCATGCTGATACCCTCCATCTCTGACATTTCTCTCCTGAAAGAACCTGTGTTTGAATTTACCTCTTTGCCAAGGGATGTGTTTATGGAATGTTGCAGGAAAATCAGAACAGCTCTTTGATAAGTTACACTTTTGTGTCAGTTGGGTTTTCAAATAGTTATGGTTATCGTCAATTCTGTTTTCTTTTGTTCATGTGTAAATAAATTCTGGTTTGTTTAAAACAAAGTGGTTTGACCAGCTGTGTTGTTCCTGGAATATTCACCTTAAATCGCCTTCGAACCATTAGAAACGTTCAGATTGGGACTACCTTCTTAAAGTGAAACATTTCAACAAAATATCGAGTTTTTATTTCTGAAACAAGCTGTTTTGTTGATTCAGAATGGAAGATGAACTCAACAGGGAGCTTTTAATTTTCAACCCTAATTAGTCTTATTCAGAGATCGTGAGCTGTCTTCTTGAGACAATGCAGCGAATTTGGTATTGATACTCCCACAAAGCAGTAAGACAGGGAAGTAGGAGTATGCACAGCGACTGCAAGAAACATCAACATATTTCTGCATCCAGATGGAAATTTCTTTGGAAGAGATTTGCTGGCAGCATTTTCCCATGTCTGTTGCACTTGTCTTTCCAAATGATTCTCCAGGGTACTTTTATAGTGCTGAGAAGGAACCTTGGAGAATTTCTTCCACTCAGCTTATGTATGAAACTTACCGTCGCTATTGTTCATCAGTGCTGGAGGTGGTGATCGTTTACCAATCATTTGGTTTAATGAACTTGGCCAGGGACATGGCAAGTTGTGTTCTGTAACACATCAGGATAATTATCAGAATATTGACAGTGTCCCTCAAATTTGAGTACTCAGTACCTTCAGCACTTTCTTGACACTCAGGTTGAGTGAATCTAATGAGCAGAAGATATTGGCAACCTCAGAAGAATTCCAAGATCAATCCTTTCTGCACACATTTGGATGAAAATTGTTCCAAATTCTAAAGCCTTAAGTTTTGCACTGATAAACTGACATCACCATTATTGCAAATGTGGGATGTCTTGAGTTATTCTCAAAGGAGAAAGTGAGGTCTGCAGATGCTGGAGATCAGAGCTGAAAATGTGTTGCTGGAAAAGCGCAGCAGGTCAGGCAGCATCCAAGGAACAGGAAATTCGACTTTTCGGGCATAAGCCCTTCTTCAGGAATGAGGAAAGTGTGCCCAGCAGGCTAAGATAAAAGGTAGGAGGAGGGACTTGGGGGAGGGGCGATGGAGATGCGATAGGTGGAAGGAGGTCAAGGTGAAGGTGATAGGCCAGAGTGGGGTGGGGGCGGAGAGGTCAGGAAGAAGATTGCAGGTTAGGAAGGCGGTGCTGAGTTCGAGGGATTCGACTGAGACAAGTGTGGCGGGGGGGGGGAAATGAGGAAACTGGAGAAATCTGAGTTCACCACTTGTGGTTGGAAGGTTCCCAGGCGGAAGATGAGGCGCTCTTCCTCCAACCGTTGTGTTGTTATGGTCTGGCGATGGAGGAGTCCAAGACCTGCACGTCCTTGGTGGAGTGGGAGGGGGAGTTAAAGTGTTGAGCCACGGGGTGGTTGGGTTGGTTGGTCCGAGTGTCCCAGAGGTGTTCTCTGAAAGGTTCCACAAGTAGGCGGCCTGTCTCCCCGATATAGAGGAGGCCACATCAGGTGCAGCGGATGCAATAGCTGATGTGTGTGGAAGTGCAGGTGAATTTGTGGCGGATATGGAAGGATCCTTTGGGGCCTTGGAGAGAAGTAAGGGAGGAGGTGTGGGCGCAAGTTTTGTATTTCTTGCGGTTGCAGGGGAAGGTGCCGGGAATGGAGGTTGGGTTGGTGGGGGGTGTGGACCTGAACAAGGGAGTCACGGAGGGAGTGGTCTTTTTGGAATGCTGATAGGGGAGGGGAGGGAAATATATCCCTGGTGGTGGGGTCCGTTTGGAGGTGGTGGAAATGAGGGCGGATGATACGCTGTATATGGAGGTTGGTGGGGTGGTAGGTGAGAACCAGTGGGGTTCTGTCCTGGTTGGAAGGGTGGGGCTCAAGGCCGGAGGAGCGGGAAGTGGAGGAGATGCTGTGAAGGGCATTGTCCACGTCTGGGGGGAGTCTGCGATCTTTGAAGAAGGGGGTCATTTGGGCTGTTGATTCAGTCGCCCAAGATAGAAGTGGAAAGGTCTAGGAAGGGGAGGGAGGAGTCTGAGACAGTCCAGGTGAATTTGAGGTTGGGGTGGAAGGTGTTGCAAAGTGGATGAACTGTTCAACCTCCTTGTGGGAGCACGAGGCAGCGCCAATACAGTCATCAATGTAGCTGCCTCTTCGTAGGATATGTGGAATAGTCCATCTTCTGCAACTGCACTGGCACCACCCCCCACCTTTTCCTCCACTACATCGATGACTGAATTGGCGCTGCCTCGTGCTCCCACGAGGAGGTTGAACAGTTTATCCACTTTACCAACACCTTCCACCCCGACCTCAAATTCACCTGGACCGTCTCAGACTCCTCTCTCCCCTTCCAAGACCTTTCCATTCCTATCTCGGGTGACCGAATTAACACGGACAACTGCTATAAACCGACTGACTCCCACAGCTACCTAGATTACACCTCCTCCCACCCTGACCCCTATAAAAACGCCATCCCAATTCCTTCATCTCCGCCGCATCTGCTCCCAGGAGGACCATAGAACATAGAAAACAGAAAAAGACAGCACAGTACAGGCCCTTCGGCCCTCGATGTTGCGCCGATCCAAGCCCACCTAACCTACACTCGCCCACTTTCCTTCATATGCCTATACAATGCCCGTTTAAATGCCCATAAAAAGGGAGGGTCCACCACTGTTACTGGCAGGGCATTCCATGAACTCACGACTTGCTGAGTAAAGAATCTACCCCTAACATCAGTCCTATACCTACCACCCCTTAACTTAAAGCTATGCCCCCTCTTAATAACTGACTCCATACGTGGAAAAAGGTTCGCATGGTCAACCCTATCTAAACCCCTAATCATCCTGTACACCTCTATCAATTCACCCCTAAACCTTCTTTTCTCCAATGAAAACAGCCCCAAGTGCCTCAGCCTTTCCTCATATGATCTTCCTACCATACCAGGCAACATCCTGGAAAACCTCCTCTGCACCCGCGGATTCCTGATGAAGGGCTTATGCTCGAAACGTCGAATTCTCTATTCCTGAGATGCTGCCTGGCCTGCTGTGCTTTGACCAGCAACACATTTGCAGCTGTGATCTCCAGCATCTGCAGACTTCATTTTTTACCCGTTCCAGTGCCTCCACATCCTTCCTATAGTATGGCGACCAAAACTGCACACAATACTCCAGCTGCGGCCGCACCAGAGTCTTATACAACTGCAACTCAGGACTCCGGAATTCAATTCCTCTACCAATAAAAGCCAGTACGCCATATGCCTTCTTCACAGCACTATTTACCTGGGTGGCAACTTTCAGAGATCTGTGTACATGGACACCAAGATCCCTCTGCTCATCCACACTACCAAGTATCCGACCACTAGCCCAACACTCCATCTTCTTGTTACTCTTACCAAAGTGAATCACTTCACACATAGCTACATTGAACTCCATTTGCCACCTTTCTGCCCAGCTCTGCAGCTTATCTATATCCCGCTGTAACCTGCCACATCCTTCCTCACTGTCAACAACTCCACCGACTTTCGTATCATCTGCAAACTTGCTCACCCAACCTTCTAGCCCCTCCTCCAGGTCATTTATAAAAATGACCAACAGCAATGGTCCCAAAACAGATCCTTGCAGAACACTGCTGGTTACTGCACTCCAAGATGAACTTTTACCATCAATTACTACCCTCTGTCTTCTTCCAACCAGCCAATTCCTAATTCAAACCTCCAACTCACCCTCAATGCCATGCCTCTTTTTTTGTAGCAGCCTACCATGGGGAACCTTATCAAGCGCCTTACTAAAATCCATATACACCACATCTACCGCTTTACCCTCATCCACCTCCTTAGTCACCTTCTCAAAGAATTTAATAAGGCTTGTGAGGCATGACCTGCCCTTCACAAAACCATGCTGACTATCCTTGATCACATTATTCCTATCCAGATGTTCATAAATCCTATCCCTTACAATTCTCTCTCAGACTTTGCCAACAACAGAGGTAAGACTCACCGGCCTATAGTTACTAGGGTTATCCCTACTCCCCTTCTTGAACAAGGGAACCACATTTGCTATCCTCCAGTCTTCTGTCACTATTCCTGTAGATAGAGGACATAAAAATCAAGGCCAATGGCTCTGCAATCTCCTCCCTTGCTTCCCAGAGAATCCTAGGATAAATGCCATCAGGCCCAGGGGTCTTATCTATATTCACCCTTTCCAGAATTTCCAACACCTCTTCCCTACATATCGCAAAGCCATCCATTCTAATTAATTGTGACTCAACATTCACAGCGGCAACAATGTCCTGTTCCTGAGTGAATACTGACGAAAAGTATTCATTCAGTGTCTCCCCAATTTCTTCAGCCTCCACATGCAACTTCCCACTTGACTGGACCTATTCCTACCCTAGTCATTCTTTTATTCCTGACATACCTATAGAAAGCCTTTGGGTTTTCCCTAATCCTACCAACCAAGGACTTTTCATGTCCCCTCCTTGCTGCTCTTAGCTCTCTCGTTAGATCCTTCCTGGCTACCTTATAACTCTCAATCGCCCCAATTGAACCTTCACGCCTCATCTTTACATAGGCCGCCCTCTTCCCTTTAACAAGGGATTCCTATTCCTTATTAAACCATGGCTCCCTCACACGACCCTTTCCTCCTTGCCTGACAGGTACATACTTATCAAGGACACTCAATAGTTACTCTTTGAACAAGCTCCACATATCGATTGCACCCTTCCCTTGAAGCCTACTTTTCCAAGCCACACATCCTAAGTCATGCCTCACTGCATCATAATTTCCCTGCCACAGCTATAACTCTTGCCCTGTAGTGCACACTTATCCCTCTCCATCACTAAAGTAAAAAGTCACCGAATTGTGGTCACTGTCCCCAAAGTGCTCACCTACCTCCAATTCTAACACCTGGCCTGGTTCGTTACCCAGAACCAAATCCAGTATGGCCTCACCTCTTGTTGGCCTGTCTACATATTGTGTCAGGAAACCCTCCTGCACACATTGGACAAACACCGACCCATCTAACGTACTCGAGCTATAGTTTCCCCAGTCAATATCTGGAAAGTTAAAGTCCCCCATAACAACCACCCTATTACTTTCACTCTTCTCCTGAATCATCCTCGCAATCCTTTCTTCTACGTCTCTAGGACTATTAGGAGGCCTGTAGAAAACTCCTAACAGGGTGACCTCACCTTTCCTATTTCTAAGCTCAGCCCAAACTACCTCAGATGGCGAGTCTTCATCCATCGTCCTTTCCACTGCTATAATACTATCTTTGACAAGCAATGCCACACCTTCCCCTCTTTTAACCCCACCTCTGACCCTGCTAAAACATTTAAACCCTGGAACCTGCAACAACCAATCCTGACCAGTTCCAATACCGTACATCCCAGATGGCCTCCTTCTTCAAGGACCGCAGATTCCCCCCAGACGTGATCGACGATGCCCTCCACCGCATCTCCTCCACTTCCCGCTCCTCTGCCCTTGAGCCTCGCCCCTCCAACCGCCACCAGGACAGAACCCCACTGGTTCTCACCTATCACCCCACCAACCTCCATATACAGCGTACCATCCGCCGTCATTTCCACCACCTCCAAACGGACCCCACCACCAGGGATATATTTCCCTCCCCTCCCCTATCAGCGTTCTGAAAAGACCACTCCCTCCGTGACTCCTTTGTCAGGTCCACACCCCCCACCAACCTAACCTCCATTCCCGGCACCTTCCCCTGCAACCGCAAGAAATGCAAAACTTGCACCCACACCTCCTCCCTTACTTCTCTCCAAGGCCCCAAGGGATCCTTCCATATCCGCCACAAATTCACCTGCACTTCCACACACATCTATTGCATCCGCTGCACCTGATGTGGCCTCCTCTATCTCAGGGTGACAGGCTGCCTACTTGCGGAACGTTTCAGAGAACACCTCTGGGACACTCGGACCAACCAACCCAACCACCCCGTGGCTCAACACTTCAACTCCCCCTCCCACTCCACCAAGGACATGCAGGTCCTCGGACTCCTCCGTCACCAGACCATAACACGACGGCTGGAGGAAGAGCGCCTCATCTTCCACCTGGGAACCCTCCAACCACAAGTGATGAACTCAGATTTCTCCAGTTTCCTCATTTCCCCTCCCCCCCCACCTTGTCTCAGTCGAATCCCTCGAACTCAGCATCGCCTTCCTAACCTGCAATCTTCTTCCTGACCTCTCCGCCCCCACCTCAGTTCGGCCTATCACCCTCACCTTGACCTCCTTCCACCTACCGCATCTCCATCGCCCCTCCTCCCTACCTTTTATCTTAGCCTGCTGGACACTTCCCTCATTCCTGAAGAAGGGCTTATGCCCGAAACATCGAATTTCCTGTTCCTTGGATGCTGCCTGACCTGCTGCGCTTTTCCAGCAAGACATTTTCAGCTTTGAATTATTCTCAGTCAATGATTTGCGTATTTGTCAGGGACTATTCATGCCTATTGTGGCAGGACAGAAAAACTTTGAACTGAGTCATCAGGTCTGTCTAATTCTTACTGGTTCTTTTGTTGTCACACTGTTCGGCCTTACTTTGTGGCTGCACCTGCTGGATACTTCATTTTAGGAATGCTGCATGGTATTTCAGTTGCTGCACGCCTTCCAACTTTCATAGTCAGATGGCATGCTTGTCTTCATTGTTTGTGGCACACAGAGTACAGGAGTTGGCAAACCATGTTGCAGCCATCTAAAACCATGTTAGGCAGCATTTGGAGAACTGTGTGCAATTTTCAACGCCACATTACCAGAAAGACGTGGCAGCTTTGGACAGAGTGCAGAGAAGGTTCACCAGGATTTTGCCTGGTCTCGAGGGGATTGGTTATGAGGAACGGTTAACAAGTGTAGGATTATTTTCACTGTAAAGATAGTGGCTAGGAGAACAATTGATAGGACTCTACACAATTATGAGAGGCATTGTTAGAATGGATAGTCAAAGACATTTTCCTAGGATTGACTTTCCACTTACAATGAGCACAGGTTCAAGGTAAGAGGGAGCAAGTCTGAGGGAAGCTTTTCATACAGAATGGTAGCAGCCTGGAACACACTGCCAGATGAGCTAGTGGAAGCAGTCACTAGGTATCTAGATGGTTACATAAATGATGAGCGATTAGAGGGATACTAACTGACTGAGGGCATAAGCTTTGTTCTTTAGTGTAGTTCACCATGATAATTGACAGGCTTGGAGGGCCGAAAGCCCTGCTCCTGTGCTGTACTGCTCTTTTGCTAGTTTATTTTGGTCTGGACTATCACAGGCCCTGCCATTAATTGTATAAGCCCTGCCATTGTTTGCTGTAGCAAAATGCAACACCTCACATTTATTCAGATTGAGCTGCATCTACCATTATTCAGCCTGTCGACCCATTTAATAAACATCAATTTGGAATCTGAGAAAACCTTCATTGTCTAATATGCCACCAATTTTAGTGACATCCAAAAACTCACTAATCATGCCATCTATATTCTCATCCAAATCACTTATATAAATCACAAACAAAAGGGGACCAAGAACTGATCCCTGTGGATCATAGCTGGTGACAGGTCTCCAATCCTAAAATCGACCCTCCACCATCGCTCTCTATCACCTGCTGTTAAACCAATTATGCATCCAATAGGCAAGCCTACCCTGAATCCTACGTGACCCAACTGTACTAATTAGCCTTCAATCCGGAACCCTTATTGAAGTTTTTACGAAAGTCCAAGTGAAGTTCTGCCCTCATTAATCTATTTAGCTATTTGCTTGAAAAACACAACCAAGTTTGTGAGTCATAAGTTTCCTCACATAAAACCATGCTGACTATCCCTAATCATTTTTTGCCTCTCCAAATGTCCAGAAATCCTATCTTTTAAAATCACCTCCAACAATTTACCCCCAACTGAAGTCAGACTCACAGGTTGAGAATTATCTGGATTCTCCTTCCAAACTTTTGTAAAGAAAGATACAACTTTAGTCAGTGGGCACCTCACCTGTAGTTACACGTGATGAAGATATTTTTTCAAGGGATCTTGCAACTCCTTCCCTTACTTCCCACAATGTTCTCAGATACATCACATCAGGTCCCAGAGATTTATCCACCAAATGTTCTCCAAGACCTCCAATACTTCCTGTTCACTCTTAATATTAACTGTTTTTAAAACATTAAATGTTTATTTCTCTGTATTCCTCGACTCCATTTCTTTCTCTGCATTAAAACCTGATGGGAAATATTCAGTTAGTATCTCTCCCATCTCCCAGGGTTCAACACAAAGACTACCTCTTTGATCTTTAAAGGGCCCTACCCTCTGTCTAGTTAGCCTTTTGCATTTAATGCATCTGTAGAATCTGGTTGGATTATCCTTAAACATATCTGGCAATGCTATCTCACAAAGGGGGCAGGAATACATCACAGAGCCCCATGCATATAAGGCCCCTGCTCCCAGAAGAACAGACTGCCACAAATGAACCCCAAACCCAATATGTAATGTAATTCTGGCCAAAGTGGCCATTTCCTTTGGGACTGCTGGGAAATAAGATTTCGACCTAGAAATGGGAGGTCTGGAGAAAGGGGCTAACACCCAGAGTATCATCCTAGCAGCAGTAACAGGAGCGAAAACCGGCTGTGGTTTATCCATGGAAACTGACAGAGACAACCCCACGTTGGAAATAGATTTAATGATATTTCATATGCACATCATGACCCTGAACAATTACTGAAGCGCTGGGATACCTATCACACTAGTGGGTCTCTCCGATTTGAATCTAAGAAAAGGCAGGGGGTTAGTTCCTTATGCTAGTGTGAACTACTGCTAACAAATTCTCAGTGAATTCGATGAATAACTTCAGTACCGGTTGCCTGGTCAGTCCAATATTTGAAGCAATATTTCTGCTGTCTTTCTGTCGTGATGATATTTGAAGCCCTTAATACAGGCTGATAAGGATTATTCCTCCTTCGCCTTCCGTATTCTCATTTTCTGTGAGCCCACATGCTTCCTGGACTTCGGGGTTTCCGCCTGTAAATGAAACACAATACCTTCTGGTTTCAAAGTGGTTCCTGTCCTTATGTGCCAGATATCCTGTTCCCGAGCCCAACATCTACATAAAACTCACCAAATTGACTCTTCCACCCACACCCAAATCCATTACTCTCTCTGGATTACACCCAATCCGGAACCGAATTTGCTCTGTCTCCTGAATTTTGCCTTGACTTCCTGTTTACATTTGGATCTGCATGATACATAATTTTTAAAGCATTGCCTGCTTGCGTGCTTCGTTTCAAAATGGTCCAATCAAAACGATTATTACACTTACAATAAATCGAGCATCCAATAACAGTATCCTCTTGACTAAACAAAATAGGCAAGCCTACCCTGAATCCCATGTGACCAACTGTACTAATTACCCTTCAATGCGAAACCCTTATTGAAGACTTTACTAAAGTCCAAGTGAAGTCTACTGCTCTGCCCTCATTAATCTATTTAGTTATTTCCTTGAAAAAAAACAACCAAGTTTGTGAGTCATAGCTTTCCTCACATAAAACCATGCTGACTATCCCTAATCATTTTTTGCCTCTCTGAAAGTCCAGAAATCCTAGCTTTTAAAATCACCTCCAACAATTTACCCCCAACTGAAGTCAGACTCACAGGTCGAGAATTATTTGGATTCTCCTACCAAACTTTCGTAAACAAAGATACAGCTTTAGCCACCCACCAGTCAGTGGGCACCTCACCTGTAGTTATACATGTAAATATTTCTGCAAGGGATCTTGCAATTCCTTCCCTTACTTCCCGCCATGTTCTCGGATACATCACATCAGGTCCCAGAGATTTATCCGAGGAGAAAGTGAGGACTGCAGATGCTGGAGATCAGAGCTGAAAATGTGTTGCTGGAAAAGCGCAGCAGGTCAGGCAGCATCCAAAGAACAGGAGAATCGACGTTTCGAACATGAGCTGAAGGGCTCATGCCCGAAACGTCGATTCTCCTGATCTTTGAATGCTGCCTGACCTGCTGCGCTTTTCCAGCAATACATTTTCACCAGAGATTTATCCACCAACATGTTCTCTCAGACCTCCAAAACTTGCTGTTCTCTGTTAGTATGAACTGTTTTTAAAACTTTAAATGTTTATTTCCCGACTCCATTTCTTTCTCCACATTAAAACCTGATGGGAAATATTCAGTGAGTATCTCTCCCATCTCCCAGCGTTCAACACAAAGACTATCTCTCTGATCTGTAAAGGAGCCTACCCTCTGTCTATTTAGCCTCTTCCACTTAATCTACTGTAGAATCTGTTTGGATTATCCTAAAACATATCTGGCAATGCATTCTCACAAAAGGGGACAGGAATACACCACAGAGCCCCAGGCAGACTTACCCTCCATATAAGGCCCCTGATCTCAGAAGAACGGACTGCCACAAATGAACCCCAAGCCTAATATGTACTGTAACTCTGGCCAAAATGACCATTTCCTTTGGGACTGCTGGGCAAGTAAGATTTCGACCTAGAAGTGGGAGGTCTGGAGAAAGGGGCTAACACCCAGAATACCATCCTGGCAGCAATAACAGGAGCGAGAACACGCTGTGGTTTATTCATGGAAACTGACACGGACAACCCCATATTGGAAATAGATTTCATAGAACATAGAACAATACAGCACAGAACAGGCCCTTCAGCCCACGATGTTGTGCCGAACATCTATCCTAGATTAAGCACCCATCCATGTACCTATCCAATTGCCGCTTAAAGGTAGTCAATGATTCTGACTCTACCACTGCCACGGGCAGCGCATTCCATGACCCCACCACACTCTGGGTAAAGAACCCACCCCTGACATCTCCCCTATACCTTTCACCCTTCACCTTAAATTATGTCCCCTTGTAATACTCTGTTGTACCCGGGAAAAAAGTTTGACTGTCTACTCTATCTATTCCTCTGATCATCTTATAAACCTCTATCAAGTCACCCCTCATCCTTCGCCGTTCCAACGAGAAAAGGCTGAGAACTCTCAACCTGTCCTCGTACGACCTATTCTCCATTCCAGGCAACATCCTGGTAAATCTTCTCTGCACCCTCTCCAAAGCTTCCACATCTTTCCTAAAGTGAGGCGACCAGAACTGCACACAGTACTCCAAATGTGGCCTAACCAAAGTCCTGTACAGCTGCAACATCACTTCACGACTCTTGAATTCAATCCCTCTGCTAATGAACGCTAATACACCATAGGCCTTCTTACAAGCTCTATCCACCTGAGTGGCAACTTTCAAAGATCTATGTCCATAGACCCCAAGATCCCTCTGTTCCTCCACCTGACTAAGAACTCTACCATTAACCCTGTATTCCGCATTGTTATTTGTTCTTCCAAAATGGACAACCTCACACTTGGCAGGGTTGAACTCCATCTGCCACTCCTCAGCCCAGCTCTGCATCATATCCAAGTCCCTTTGCAGCCAACAACAGCCCTCCTCACTGTCCATAACTCCACCAATCTTCGTATCATCTGCAAATTTACTGACCCACCCTTCGACTCCTTCATCCAAGTCATTAATAAAAATTACAAACAGCAGAGGACCCAGAACTGATCCCTGCGGAACTCCACTTGTAACTGGGCTCCAGGCTGAATATTTACCATCTACCACCACTCTCTGACTTCAACCAGTTAGCCAGTTTTCAATCCAATTGGCCAAGTTTCCCTCTATCCCATGCCTCCTGACTTTCCGCATAAGCCTACCATGGGGAACCTTATCAAATGCCTTACTAAAATCCATGGACACTACATCCACTGCTCTACCCTCATCCACATGCTTGGTCTCCTCCTCAAAGAATTCAATAAGACTTGTAAGGCAAGACCTACCCTTCACAAATCCATGCTGGCTGTCCCTAATCAAGCAGTGTCTTTCCAGATACTCAAATCCTATCCCTCAGTACCCTTTCCATTACTTTGCCATTACACAGAAGTAAGACTAACTGGCCTGTAATTCCTGGGGTCATCCCTATTCCCTTTTTTGAACAGGGGCACAACATTCGCTACTCTCCAGTCCCCGGTACCACCCCCGTTGACAGTGAAGACGAAAAGATCATTGCCAACGGTACTGCAATATCCTCTCTTGCTTCCCACATAATCCTAAGATATATCCCATCAGGCCCAGGGGACTTGTCTATCCTCAAGTTGTTCAAAATGTCCAACACATCTTCCTTCCTAACAAGTATCTCTTCTAGCTTACCAGTCCATTTCACACTCTCCTCTTCAACAATACGGTCCCTCTCGTTCATAAATACTGAAGAAAAGTACTCGTTCAAGACCTCTCCTATCTCTTCTGACTCAATACACAATCTCCCACCACGGTCCTTGATCGGACCTACCCTCGTTCTCGTCATTCTCATGTTTCTCACATACGCATAAAATGCCTTGGGGTTATCCTTGATCCTATCCGCCAAGGATTTTTCATGCCCTCTCTTAGCTCTCCTAATCCCTTTCTTCAGGTCCCTTCTGGCTATCCTGTATCCCTCCACTGCTCTGTCTGAACCCTGTTTCCTCAACCTTATGTAAGCCTCCTTCTTCCTCTTTACTAGACATTCAACCTTCCTCGTCAACCAAGGCTCCCTCACACAACCATTTCTTTCCTGCCTGATCGGTACATACATATCAAGGACGTGTCGTATCTGCTCCTTGAAAAAGTTCCACATTTCCACCACATCTTTCCCTGACAGCCTATGCTCCCAACTTATGCTCCTCAAATCCTGTCTTACAGCATCATAATTTCCCTTCCCCCAATTGTAAAATCTACCCTGTTGTGCGCACCTATCTCTCTCCATGACCAAGGTGAAAGTCACAGAATTGTGGTCACCATCACCAAAATGTTCACCCACTAACAAGCCCATCACTTGTCCCGGCTCATTAACGAGTACCAAATCCAATATGGCCTCCCCTCTGGTTGGACAATCTACATACTGAGTTAGAAAAGCTTCCTGGACACACTGCACAAACACCGCCCCATCCAATCTACTTGATCTAAAGAGCTTCCAATCAATATTTGGGAAGTTGAAGTCACCCATGACTACGACCCTGTGGCTTCTGCACCTTTCCAAAATCTGTTTCCCAATCTGTTCCTCCACATCTCTGCTGCTATTGGGGGGCCTATAGTAAACACCCAACAAGGTGACTGCACCTTTCCTATTTCTGACTTCAGCCCATACTATCTCCAAAGGCAGATCCCCCTCAAACTTCCTTTCTGCAGCCGTTATACCATTTCTAATTAGCAATGCCACCCCCCTCCATTTTTACTACCCTCCCTCATCTTACTGAAACATCTGTAACCAGAAACCTCCAACAACCATTCCTGTCCCTCATCTATCCACGTTTCCGTGATGGCCACAACATCATAGTCCCAGGTACCGATCCATGCCTTAAGTTCACCCACCTTATTTCTGATACTTCTTGCGTTGAAGTATATGCACTTTTGCCCCTCTGTGTCTGCAAATATTCCCTGTCAGTGCTACGTTCTCCACAGCCTCCCTACATTCTTGGACATCCTGAAACACAGCTAGCTTACTTGCTGGACTACAAGTCCGGATCCCATCCCCCTGCCAAATTAGTTTAAACCCCCCCGAAGAGTGCTAGCAAACCTACCCCCCAGGATATTGGTGCCCTTCTGGTTCAGGTGCAACCCGTCCTGTTTGTACAGGTCCCACCTTCCCCAGAATGCAGTCCAATTTTCCAAATACCTGAAGCCCTCCCTCCTACACCATCCTTGCAGCCACGTGTTCAACTGCACTCTCTCCCTATTTCTTGCCTCACTGTCACGTGGCACCGGCAACAACCCAGAGATGACGACTCTGTCTGTCCTAGCTTTTAGCTTCCAGCCTAACTCCCTGAGTTCTTGAATGACCTCCCCACCCCTCTTCCTACCTATGTCGTTGGTGCCAATGTGCACCACGGCTTCTGGCTGCACACCCTCCCCCTTAAGGATTCTGAAGACACGGTCCGAGACATCTCAGACCCTGGCACCCAGGAGGCAACAAACCATTCAAGAGTCTCGCTCATGTCCACAGAACCGCCTGTCCGTACCTCTAACTAGAGAGTCTCCTATAACTAGCGCTCTCCTGCTCTCCCCCTTTCCCTTCTTAGTCTCAGAGCCAGACCTCACGCCACTGACCCCTTCACTGCAAATTACACCTGCAAGGCTGTCCCCTCCAACAGTTTCCAAAGCTGTATATCTATTTTTTAGGGGAACGACCACAGGGGAACCCTGCACTGCCTGCTTCTTCCCCTTCCCACCTCTAACTGTTACCCAGCTACCTCTGTTCTCTGGTGTAACTATGTCCCTGTAGCTTCTATCAATCACTCTCTCAGCCTCTCGAATAATCCTCAGTTCATCCAACTCCAGTTCCAGTTCCCTAACTCGTTCAGTGAGGAGCAGGATCTGTCTGCATTTCCTGCAGACTAAGTCGGCAGGAGTATCGGTGGTCACCTCTACCTCAAACATCCTGCATGAAGAACATTCCACTGCCTGCGCTGCCATGACTGTACAGTTTGTCTCCAAAACAAGAACACTGAGTCAATAACACAGTCGCTTAACTGTGGACTATAAAGTTAGGTTAGAGGAGGAGGGTGGGAGGGTGGCTAGGAAGCGGGGCCTGGGGTCTAGAACACATCCAATCAAATACTACTCACTCACCTTCCCGACCAGCTCTGCGCTCCGACCTCACTTCCGCCCGGCTCGCGCCGCTCTCCGCAATGAAAAAAAAGAGAAATTTATTTAATGATACTTCATATGCACAAGAGTGCACATCTGGATGTGCACCATGACCCTGAACAATTACTGAAGCGCTGGGATGCAGATAACACTGGGGGTCTCTCCGATATTATTCCAAGAAAAGGCAGGTGGTTAGTTCCTTTTGCTAGTGTGAATTACTGCTAACAAATTCTCAGTGAATTTGATGAATAACTTCAGTACCGGTTGCCTGGTCAGTCCAATATTTGAAGCAATACTTCTGCTGTCTTTCTGTCGTGATGATATTTGAAGCCCTTAATACAGGCTGATAAGGATTATTCCTCCTTCGCCTTCCGCATTCTCATTTTCTATGAACCCACATGCTTCCCGGACTTCGGGATTTCCACCTGTAAATGAAACACAATACCTTCTGGTTTCAAAGTGGTTCCTGTCCTTATGTGCCAGATATTCTGTTCCCGAGCTCAACATCTACATAAAACCCACCAAATTGACTCTTCCACCCACATCCAAATCCATTACTCTCTCCTGTCCCCAATCCGGAACCGAATTTGCTCTCTGTCTCCTGAATTTTGCCTTGACTTCCTGTTCACATTTGGATCTGCATGATACATAATTTCTAAAGCATTGCCTGCTTACGTGCTTTGTTTCACAATGGTCCAACCAAAACGATTATTACACTTACAATTAATCGAGCGTCCAATAACAGTATCCTATTGACTAAACAAAATAACTGTCTGCTTTGATGTGAGGATTTAGCAGAGACTGCGATACAGTATAACAATCACATTATTGAACCGGGGGAAATTTATTTTTAGAAACACAAGGGAACACTGAATCTTCAAGAAATGACACAAACCCTTTACAATGTATAAATGCAGCGTGTATTATGTTATCTTGAACACATACGTTTAGGCAGAAAAACATCAGGAAGTCAGAATTTGCTCACCACTTTCAGTTCAAATGACATATTGTGCTGACTTGCAACTTACTTGCAACTAGTGAAGTAGAACTGACACCAATACATCACAAAGTTGCAAACCTCTCTTCTCACACTCTCTCACAGCATGCAATCATGCTTTGTTGTCTGGTTGCAACGTTCCTGCAGCTTGCCATATTGTGAGCAACAAATATCAATCATCCTCCATTCGCTTTGCAGTTAAATCGTGTGACTGCGTATATGTGATCAGAACATGCACTCTTTTAGGTTCTTTGAAAATGATATTCCTCAGCAGACATTTCTCTGCATTAATTTCCATCGGCGGATTTCCTTCTCTTCTGGTCCTCTGCTCAAGTTCCCTTGAACATCTATTTGCATTGGCATCAGTGATTGTCATTCACAAAATTTGGAAAATGATGATTTTGCTGATGTAGGAATGATCAGTGTACGTTGTGCCCAGCAGTGGTGCCGGAACTGATACTTGTCTTACAACAGTTTCCCCATCTACAACTCAGAAAAACTATTGTGTAACTCCTTGTGGGGATATATAAGGATGCCTGCATGCTGTGAGAGATAGTGAGAAGAGAGGATTGCAACCTTGTGATATATTGGTATCAGTTCTACTTCACTCGAGAGCTATTGTTTGCCTTTACACCATACAGGGACAAAAGAGAAGTCCAGAAAGCATGTGGTTTCAGAGAAAATGTGTATGAGGAAGGCGAAGGAAGAATAATCCATATCAGCCTGTATTAAGGCTTCTCAGGTGAATGAGACCTTTGTCCTGCAATGCTCCAGCCAGGAAAATATTTCAGACTCGGAGAGAAATGTAGCCACGTCTCAAAACTGATCTATTGCAGGGGAGATGGATTGACAAAGAATGGAGAGAATGTATATAATTAAGACAGCGAAATGATTGGGTAGAGCTAACGGCAATTGCAGCATTCCTGAAGGAGATCCTGCAGTGCAATTTTGGCAGTACACGTGCATTATCTTGGTGCAACTGTACACTCTAAGTGCAACTGAACACCAGAAACCGATTCATACTTTCACAAAGGAGTCCCATGCAATTAGCAATTGAGTGTTAAGTGTGGGAATGTAGCTGATCAATCTGGATGACTGGGCTTTCATCCTTTTTAACTGCCAATTCTTTGCCTGGGCCTCGCGCATTAACCCACTTTCCAGGATTACTCGATGCTGGCAAAGTGTGCATATTCTGTGAGTCACCCTGCGGAAGAAACGCTCAGTCACTGGCAAAACGTAAATACAACATCGAGGTGACAACTTTGTGACTGAGCCCAGGAAGTATTCACGCTGGGGCACTCATCGGAAATGTCACACTGAGGCGAATGGCTGTTTCATTATTACATAACTCCCCCAGATTAATTCTTATTATAAATTGAGACTCCTACATTAGAAGTCATACAATCTCCACATTTGTGTTTTAGTTGAAGAGATAGTGATACAGTAGGCAGTAAATACCTTCCACAGAACATCGGAGGTAAAAGTGTATATGGCACCATTCACTTTCAAAGTGTCGTCACAGTCGTTCACAACCAGTGGAACATATTCGAAGCATGGCGTTGCGTATTGTTAACCCACAAAACACAATTTAAAATTCCAAATGGAAATGTAATTAGTTACGTGCTTGCAATGTTGATTGGGACTTCAGAAAAAGTGCTTCGAATTTGCTTCAGAACCATGCTTTAGAATATGTAACCTCTATCTGAGAAAGAAAATGCAAGATTTCTATATTGTTCCATTTGAGAGATGTATTCTTATAAGACAAGAAATTTCTACATGACTGGCAGGAATAGAATGGGAACCTGGAACAGCCTGATTTAAAACCAAGCATAGAAACAACAGTGCCACAACTCATCCAGATGCACCAAACATCAGCAAATCAGACAACAAAACCAAGAAAATCCCCTTCATTGTGTAAATTTAATACATTTGAACATTACAGCAAAAGGATATATTAATGCATTCATTATCTGTATTCTGAATTTACTCTGGGTCACTGCGTATATACAAGTATTTGTGCAACAACTCAGGAGCTGAAGCATCAATCCGAGCTCTCGTACAAAAGGTGGTAAATATATATACTGATATCCCAAATATAACATACGAAGCCACATATAGTATAACATAAATATTGCCCATAACAAAATGAAATTCCCAGAGATAGCAAACAATAAAATGATGGATTTTCTTCTGTTCTGCAACTCTGGATCTCTGGGGCTTACTCCACTGCTGTCACTCCGGATTTTTCTGCGCGCTCTGCTGGTTAATAAAATACATCTAACAATCAAGGCATTAAGCAGCATAATCATGGCAAATGGTACACAAGGGTTCAGAACATAATGAAGCAGTTCGACAACAATCCACAGCTTTGAATACAAAACCCACCATTTTGCATAGCAGAACCACGGGCATTTGATAATTTGTAGACACTTCGGAACAAAAAATACCAGAAAATATTTTTTAAACAGCTCAACATGGTTACTATTCCAGTGATAACAACTGCAGCTTTTTGTGTGCAATACCTGATTTTCTGCTTATGGCAGCAAATCGCCACAAATCTATCAAAGGTGAAACTGATAGTGAGCCACACAGAACAATCTGTGCTGGCATAAAGCAAGACTGCATGGATATTACAGATGGGGACGTTCCAAAGCAAGGAAAACTGATTCCAGTATGTAATTGGAATCTGCCTTAAGATTTGATCAAACATGGCAACCAGTAGATCCGCTGCTGCCATGGCCACTAGGTAGGAAATGACACATCTGGAAAGACCACAGTTGTCCCGTGAAAGGATCACCACCGTCAGAATGTTAACTGCCACATAAAGAGGCGAAAGATTATTAACACTCGAACAGTAAAACAAAAAAAAACGGGAGATTGATGAGGATCTAGGGAAACATTCAGCCATCTAGCATGCAGGTAATTAAATGATGCATTTCACCCACATTGTCTATCTGAAGCACATATTCAATCCCAATCTCAGATTGTCTATCTGTAACAAATCCTTCATATTTGTGGGTGGAGAGGGTCAAATTTGTGGCCCTCACGATATTTTTTTTGAGGGACCATTAACGTGGTTCTCCTTGTCTTCTCAGGTTGGGATTGCAAGCTTTGTGTTGAAGCTTTGCACAACAGATATCCCTCTTTCTCCTCCATGTTGTAGGCATCAATGAGATCAGTTGGATGCAGAGATGGTTTGGGATATAGAGTGATGTTAACAGTGCTTGTTTAGTTCTGGGACTGGCTGTGATTGCGTGAAAGTGTCTCTTTCTCAAACCCTTCAGCGATGCAATAATTTTCTTTTTATTAAATGGGTGGCATGGTGGGTCAGTGATTAGCACTGCTACCTCACAGCACCAGTGTCTCAGGTTCAATTCCAGTCTCGGGTGACTGGGTGAAGTTTGCACATTCTCCCCATGTCTGTATGGGTTCCACCGAGTTCTCTAGCTTCCGCCCACAGTCCAAAGATATGCAGGCCAGGTGAATTGGCCATACTAAATTGCCCATAGTGTTAGGGAATTGGGTCAGGGTAGGTTACTGTTCGGAGGATCAGTGTGGACTGGTAGGGCTGAAGGGCCTGTTTCCACACTGAAGGGAATCTAATCTAATCTATCAAAAAAAACGCCGCCAGTATTTTCTCTGTAGTGTGAGATCAGTTCTCCTGATTGTGTTGTCCTTTGTAAACTTGGCTATTATCTCTGAAACACTATCCTTTCGGCATCACAATGCTTACCAGCAGAAAAATGTTTGTGATGACATGCTCTGTTCCTACCTGCATGTGTTTGATCACGTGCAAAAAGATCTCCAAAGTTTTGCCACTTGATTATAATGGCAGTCTTCACTGAATTAGATGTTGATCAGAGCCTTTCCCCAAATGTGGTCTCAATGCTTTTGAGTTAGCTTTCTGTTTCTCTATATTTAAAGCACAGAATCTTATCCAGCCCTCTAGAAATTAATGAAGTTCCCCTGTCCCAATGGGTTTCCTTTTCGATACAAAATTTAGCATGTTATCTTTACATGAGTGCAGAGCCTTCCATGTTATAACTGAAGCATACGCTTTGGGAAAACAATGCAAAATAAATGTAACTAACAGAAGTAAAATATTTCGTAATACATTGCTTAATTTCAAGCCATTCATCGTGTGTGCTTGACTCTATTTACAGCAAGCTATTGCGGAAAACCTGGCTGAGAGTTTGATTCTGTACACAGATTGTGCAATATTTGCACATTTCACAAAATATCAAGGTTCTCAAATCGGTGCAAATTTTGGCACACTTTGTTACGTTGAATGGCTTCTCCAATAAATGTCAGTTACATTTATTTCAGACACGTGAAAAATGCTGCAAGTTTTTCATTGACAACTTGAAAAATGTAATACCATGTTTCGGTCTTCACCAAACTGTCGTCTCTCGCTTTCCTGACATGGAGGTTCCGTCAGGTTCATTGCACGTGAATGAAAATTACCTGCTGTAATTGCTAGTCAAGTTGACGTAGCAATATAATGTAAAAAAAAGTGTATAAAGACCAACAGTTCGTGCAGTCAGTGCAAATTCTGAAGCACTCTCACAAATTGTTCATAACAGCACAATTTTATGGCTGTTTTCTTAAATTCTGAAGAAAACCTGATATTTCCAGAGATGCTGATATTGTGTGTAAATACTGAAATCCATCAAGCATCAGGCAATGGAAGCGTTGTGTATAAACTTTGTAAGACTCAATGCCATGCATTTAAAGATTGACATCCTCCAAAGATTTTCATTAAATAGTCAAAGGTACTGGCAATGTTTCCAAACGAAAATGTCTTAAACGTTGTGTATCAGGAAAAATAAGTTGTCTTGCATGTTTCCAAATCGCATGGATTCAATATAAATTTGCAGACTTCCAGGGAGAAATGTCTGCATTGTAGTTTCTATTAATAAATCTGTTTCGTGTTATTAGTAATATAGCAATTCTATTGTTTCTATTGCTCTAATAGATGAGTGGCATTTAGTTCCGACATCTAATTGCACTTACATAGTAAGTCGGCTTCTCGAGTCACTGCGATGCCAATACATTAACATTGCTGTTCTAAAGTAACATTTAAGATTTTAAGTTCTGAAGCTCTTTCAGGTTGATTTAGGAACGCAGGACAAGTTGGTGCATTGATTATAAAAAAATTGCATTCTGCCATTTGATAGCATGAAATATAATTTTAATTTACCTGCTGCCGATGAAAATCCATCATAGATGTACAGCTCAGAAACAGGCATACTGAAGGATAATGTGATAACGAAAGAAGATTTACTAAATTATGATCGCCACCTGGGCACCTTGGTATCTATTACTCAGCCATCATTTTTTATCGCTGAAAATGTGTTGCTGGAAGACTGCAGCAGGTCAGGCAGCATGCAAGGAGCAGGAGAATCGATGTTTCGGGCATGAGCCCTTCTTCGGGAATCCTGAAGAAGGGCTCATGCCCGAAACGTCGATTCTCCTGCTCCTTGGATGCTGCCTGACCTGCTGCGCTTTTCCAGCAACACATTTTCAGCTCTGATCTCCAGCATCTGCAGTCCTCACTTTCTCCATCATTTTTTATCAGCATGATCAGACTCCAAGGCATAGTCGGAAATACCAAATATACCAAGGATTAAGCGTTACACTAATGTACTGATGTACTGATATTCCAAACACGATCTGCATATGCTAAAATAATATTGACGAAGTTTCCAAACACTAACTCCTAAGGAGATTCGGTGAATGTTGAATGTTACCATGAGGATATTTAAGCATATTCACCTATAAATACAAAGTCTCTGAGAAATATCTGTAGGTACTTAAAACAGACATAGATAATTGCATTTGTTTGACGCAAAGGATTTAGTGAACGTTCACAATAATTCATAGGACATTTGTAAACAGTAACACGCATCAATATTTGTGTATACACTTTACTATGCTCCCAGTCTCTGGTGAACTCGACACATTCCGAACATTCTGTGGAGTTTGAAACAGGTCTATAAATACGCATTCTGCACAGATTCTCCGAAAGTCCTGGAAAACATACAAAACGTTCTTTTTGGAAATACTAACTGACTACTGAGGTACTGCAAAATGTTTGAAGCACGCTATTTATACTGACAGCAGTATTAAAAATCCAGTCACAGGATCAATGTCTTCGTCATTGCTGGTGGATTCTGTAGTTGTCTGATTTTTCGGACAATTTAATTAGTGTGTGATTAAGACCGAACATTTCAATGGTCGCTTGTGGATATTTGAATAATGGAAGTGAAATTGTTGTCAGCCTTGGTGTACTAATGCTCACTAGAAAACTAATTGTGTCGCGCAATAGTTTTAATCGTCAAATCCAATATGCAATTTGCAGCACACGAAGGTTTCCTGTACATCCACACTACATGTGTTGAATCTCAATAAACTGTACTATCCATTGATGTGGAAATCCAAACTGAGCTTAGCTGATAAAGCAATCATAAGTGCGATTCATTTTGAATATTTTTAAAAGACAGAACTGATTATGAAAATTTCTGCATAGATTTAAAAGACAACTAACAAAAAAAAGGTAGTACCAGGTTTCACATGTATTTCATAACATCCACAGAATGACAAGCAGAATAACAACAATATATTGTTAATATAATGGATATTTGAATATTGAGGCTTACTTGGAATTGCAACAGTGGCGAGTAGGGGGTAGTATAACTTTTGAATGTCATAAAGAACATCTTCTATTTGGAAGATCAGATTCCAGTTCATTATTTCACAATCAGGAGATTCTTCACACTCATCAGTCGGGACTCCAGAGAGTGTGTGCAACTACCAGGAAGCGACAGAGGTTTTATCCTGCTGAGGAATGCTCCAGCCCATGGAGACTGGAATTCATTACAGCCACTGAACAAACATGTTCACCTTACAATGTATTACAGCAAACGTACATTCAGCAAGTTGTAGGATCATGAGCATGGATATTGCCCAAAACTATTCAGAGAAACGGAAAATCTGAGACCTGAATCTACATCCTGTGATACTAGACTAACCCCTGCATAAATCTGAAGCAGTTAAAATGCTACCCCAACGTGTGCAGATAATGAAGCTACAGCACTGATATTCACCTTCATTAGATACAACTGAAAGCTGCCGATTTTTTTTTTGCTCTGAATATACACACTGGCATGATCACATTTTACTCAACAAATGAGTCTGATGAATTACAGAAACTTTATACATCTCAATGTTGACTACAATTTTGACTGATGGACACAGCACAATGCTTTGTGATATCATATCCATTAGAGTGATGTTTCTTATAGCATTTTTAAAATAAATCTGTTACTGAGCACCAACATGTTATTTTCACTTCTCTAAAAATGTTCAGGACAGAGTATCTCAGATTTCGTGCCAAAAATTACCCTTCGCAATTTAATTGCTACCGTGCATAACACATTAATTCAACTATTTCAAGCAACATTTATCTCTGGATCGTTGTGACATACAGGAAGTTGGTTGTAATCAGCCAAGGCATTGCTGAAAAGCTCAAAACCCAGTGATCAATATTGGATGCAATTTTGGAATTACGGACATCCGCTACCTAATCCTGAGTGCATGAAAGAGTACTGGCAACCAAATTAATTTCCTGATCCTGCTAACGTTAAAGTGCAGTTGGACGGCATGGAAATTACATATATGAATATAAGTACCTGTGTTCTTCATAGATGGGTGGAAAATATACAAAATGTGCCTTAATTAACACAACAAAACACAGTACATTCATCCTCTCGTTCATTTCCCGGGACAATCCCTTGAAAAATGGTGGTCGAACTGCCCACCTTCAAGCCCCAACTGAATCTAACATTAACCCGAATTCGTCATCTGATAAATTCACCACAGAAATGCAGCAAACATTTGCATTCCAATTTTATTCTCTAATATGAGTTAATGTTCTTCTCCATCATTTATTTTGAAGGAAAACTAGAGGACTGGGAATGTTAACTTTGTTTCTCTCTCAATGATGCTGTCAGACCTGCTGAGTTTCTCCTATGTGTAGCCAAGCTGCTCCTTTAACAGGGTTATTCTGTCTGTGGTTGTTTATCAAAAGGCAGAGGTGCCAAAATGTCTGAATTAGCTATTTTAATAATGGCTAACAGATGCTGCCTAAGTCAACAACCAGAAAGGGTTTTAGGTTTTTTTTTTAAAAAAGCATTTGCACAATGAAATGGGGAATTGGTTTAGCTCAGTTGGCTGGATCAATGTTTTGGAGAACAGTGGGATACCAACAGCATGGGTTCAATTCCCATCACCGGCTTGTGGTTACCATGAATGACTTTCGTTCTCAACCTCGTCACTTGTCTGAGGTCTTGTGGCCCTCACAATAAATCACAACCAGTTGCTTCTCTCTAATATAAGACTATATGGTCTGATAAGACTATGGTGACACAGCAGTGTTATGGAGTAGGCCACATCTTTCAAAACATGCTTAATCTGGCAGCCTAGACCATAATTTTGCAATTTGTTTTGGTAAGTGTACAGTGAAAATTACCCAGAATAAGTTAGCTCTGTTGACTACTAGGCTTTTAGCCGACAAAACTTTATTCACAAAATTATAGAATAAAACACAAAGAACAAAGAACACCTACAGAACTCAGTCTACAAAAATTAGGCTTAATTATGCTGTTCAGAATATGCACAACAGTCCCAATAAACAAACCCCAGTCAAAACAAAACAAAAGCTTACAAGTCGAAGTTAGAAGGACAGAAGGAACACTGCATTGACACATCACTGGCATCAATAGCCTCTTTGAAAGACTTTGTGTAACCCAGAGTGGCTAAGACTGGGGCAGTGGTTAACACAGTGTTTAGGCTGTCAAAGGTCTTTTGACAGTCCACTATCCACTGAAACGTCTTGCACTTTTTTTTAACAATTCGGTGAGTGGAGCAGCCACACTGTTAAAATTCGGCAAAAACTTTCAGTAAAATCCACTCAAATCCAAGAACTGTAGGACTGCTCTTTTCATCAATGGTGTGGGAAATTCTCCAATTACTTTTGTTTTCACAATCTGTGGGGCGGTAGGGATAACCCTAGTAACTATAGGCCGGTGAGTCTTACCTCTGTTATGGGCAAAGTCTTAGAGAGAATTGTAAGGGATAGGATTTATGAACATCTGGATAGGAATAATGTGATCAAGGATAGTCAGCATGGTTTTGTGAAGGGCAGGTCGTGCCTCACAAACCTTATTGAATTCTTTGAGAAGGTGAATAAGGAGGTGGACGAGGGTAAAGTGGTAGATGTGGTGTATATGGATTTTAGTAAGGTGTTTGATAAGGTTCCCCATGGTAGGCTACTGCAAAAAATACGGAGGTATGGCATTGAGGGTGAGTTGGAGGTTTGGATTAGGAATTGGCTGGCTGGAAGAAGACAGAAGGTAGTAGTTGATGGTAAAGGTTCATCTTGGAGTGCAGTTACCAGCGGTGTTCCGCAAGGATCTGTTTTGGGACCATTGCTGTTTGTCATTTTTATAAATGACCTGGAGGAGGGGCTAGAAGGTTGGGTGAGTAAGTTTGCGGATGATACAAAAGTCGGTGGAGTTGTTGACAGTGAGGAAGGATGTGGCAGGTTACAGCGGGATATAGATAAGCTGCAGAGCTGGGCAGAAAGGTGTCAAATGGAGTTCAATGTAGGTAAGTGTGAAATGATTCACTTTGGTAAGAGTAACAAGAAGATGGAGTACTGGGCTAATGGTCAGATAATTGGTAGTGTCCATGTACACAGATCTCTGAAAGTTGCCACGCAGGTAAATAGTGCAGTGAAGAAGGCATATGGTGTACTGGCTTTTATTGGTAGAGGAATTGAGTTCTGGAGTCCTGAGGTCATGTTGCAGTTGTATAAGACTCTGGTGCGGCCGCATCTGGAGTATTGTGTGTAGTTTTGGTCGCCATACTATAGGAAGGATGTGGAGGCACTGGAATGGATGCAAAGGAGGTTTACCAGGAAGATTTGCCTGGTATGGTAGGAAGATTGTATGAGAAAAGGCTGAGGCACTTGGGGCTGTTTTCATTGGAGAAAAGAATGTTTAGGGGTGACTTGATAGAGGTGTACAAGATGATTAGGGGTTTAGATAGGATTGACCATGAGAATCTTTTTCCACGTATGGAGTCAGATATTACGCGGGGGCATAGCTTTAAATTAAGGGGTGATGTTGGGGTAGATTCTTTACTCAGCAAGTCGTGAGTTCATGGAATGCCCTGCCAGTAACAGTGGTGGACTCTCCCTCTTTGTGGGCATTTAAACGGGCATTGGATAGGCATATGGAGGAAAATGGGCTAGTGTAGGTTAGGTGGGCTTGGATCGGCGCAACATCGAGGGCCGAAGGGCCTGTACTGCGCTGTATTTTTCTATGTTCTATGTTAAAACAATTATACACTGGTGTGAGTGCATTTACCTTGCATAAGTAATTATAATTGCAGAAGTAACACTACTTTACCTATATCCCACATTAAGATACAACAAAATATTTGTTTTTAAAAATTGAAAAGGGCTAGGAGTCAAGCAGCAGCATTTTGGAGACTAACTGCAGTTAGATACCATGCAGACAAATAAAAGCAAAGATCATATAGAAGGTAAGTCTGCACTCGTAACATATCCATGAGGTTATGGATTCAATTGTAGGTTTCAAACTTCATGCTGGTGATTTTTGCTTGTAACTGTTTGCGATATGATAAATATGAGAAAGACAAAAGAAAGAATAGAAGAAAGAAAGAAATTTGCCTTGATTATGAAACATTCTGAAGGTGTTTAATCCCTTCAGTGTGGAAAAGGGTCTTTTGGTCCAACAAGTCCACACCGACCCTCCAAAGAGTAACCCACCCAGACCCTAACCTATGCATCCCTGAACACTGTGGGCAATTTAGCATGGCCAATTCACATAAGCTGCACATGCTTGGGTTTGGGATGAAACTCAAGGCTGGAATCAAACCTGGGTACCTGATGTTGTGAGGCATAAGTGCTCACCACTGAGCCACTGCACCACTCACAATATAGCTCCAAATAGTTGAATAGTTTTCTGATATTCATGAGTAATAACATCAAGCAAAGTTGAATAGTTCCCACTTATCCAGGACAAATCCAATAAGAATAAATGGTGGTTCTTCCTGCCCCAGATCATAAGGGCTGAATATCCTCTTCCTCCATCTATCTTCTTGTGGAACCTTGGACAAGACACAAGTGTATTTCATTCATTTGGAGATGCCAGTGTTGGACTGGGGTCGACAAAGTTAAACATCACACACACCAGGTTATAGTCCAATAGTTTGATTTGGAAGCACTAGGTTGTCGGCTAATTCCTGAAGGCTGGCATTAGTGACCTTTTGCAAATCTCCCAAAGTCACCAAATCTACTTCTAGAGAACTTTTGGCAGCTGAAGGAGCCATTACCAAGGTTTGTCTCCACAACTGAAAAAAAATAAAGGCACTAGCACTGACCACTTGCTGCTAAAATCCTGCAAACAACCCCCAATCTGTTATGGACTCAGCCAGACCACTCAAAACATTCTGAAATGGTCAGCCCAGACCATAAATTTACAATTTGTTTCTGTGAGTGTACAGTGAAAATTATCCAGAGTAGGTTAGCTAGGATGACTACCAGGTCTTAAAACAGACAAAACTTTTTCCACAAAATTACAGAAAGAAACAAAAAGAACAGAATAAAGAACACCTACAAGACTCATTCTACCCAAAATTAGACTTCATTATGCTTCATTACCCTTTTATTGTTGTACCAAACCAATCAATGTGGAGCCGGGCCTGTTTACAACGCCTCTGAGAAAACTCAAGGACATAGTATCCTTGAGAAAATGAGCAACCTTTAGGAAAAAGGACCAACATAGGGTCATAGAGATGTACAGCACGGAAACAGACTCTTCGATCCAATTCGTCCATGCCGACCAGATATCCCAACCCAATCTAGTCCCACCTGCCAGCACCCAGCCCATATCCATCCAAACCCTTCCTATTCATCTATCCATCCAAATGCCTCTTAAATGTTGCAATTGTATCAGCCTCCAACACTTCCTCTGGCAGCTCATTCCATACATGTACCATCCTCTGTGTGAAAAAGTTGCCCCGTAGGTCTCTTTTATATCTTTCCCCTCTCACCTATGCCCTTTAGTTCTGGACTCCCGGACACCAGGGAATAGACTTTGTCTATTTACCTTATCCATGCCCCTCATAATTTTGTAAACATCTATAAAGTCACCCCTCAGCCTCCGACACTCTAGGGAAAATAGCCCCAGCCTGTTCAGCCTCTCCCTATAGCTCAAATCCTCCAACCTTGGTAACATCCTTGTCAACCTTTTCAGAACCCTTTCAAGTTTCACAATATCTTTCCTATAGGAAGGAGACCAGAATTGCATGCAATATTCCAAAAGTGATCTAACCAATGTCCTGTACAGCTGCAATATGACCTCCCAAATCTTGTACTCAATATTCTGACCAATAAAGGAAAGCATACTAAGCATCTTCTTTGCTATCCCAACTATGTGACTCCGCTTTGAAGGCACTATGAACCTGCCCTCCAAGGTCTCTTTTTTCAGCAACACTCCCTAGGACCTTACAATTAAGAGTATAATTCTACTAAGAGTTGCTTTCCCAAAATGGGCAGCACAGTGGCACAGTGGTTAGCACTGCTGCCTCACAGCGCCTGAGACCCGGGTTCAATTCCCGACTCAGGTGACTGACTGTGTGGAGTTTGCACGTTCTCCCCGTGTCTGCGTGGGTTTCCTCCGGGTGCTCCGGTTTCCTCCCACAGTCCAAAGATATGCAGGTCAGGTGAATTGGCCACGCTAAATTGCCCAAAGCGTTAGGTAAAGGGTAAATGTAGGGGTATGGGTGGGTTGCGCTTCGGCGGGTCGGTGTGGACTTGTTGAGCCGAAGGGCCTGTTTCCACACTGTAAGTAACCTAATAAAATGCAGCACCTTGCATTTATCTGAGTTAAATTCCATCTGACACTTCTCAGTCCATTTGCCCATTTGGTCAAGATCCTGTTGTGACACAACAACAATGAGATGGGGGCAGCCATTTCTGCCAGTTCGGGGATTTACTACATTGGTTTTGGGTTCAGCTGGGGACACAAAGAGACAGCTCCATGCTGATCTCTTCTATCTCTGACATCTCTCTCCCGGAAGAACCTGTGTTTGAATTTACCTCTTTGTTAAGGGGTGTTTATGGGATGTTGCAGGAAAATCAGAACAGCTCTTTGTTAAGTCACATTTTTGTGTCAGTTGGGTTTTCAGATAGTTATGTTACCGTCAATTCAGTTTTCTTTTGTTCATGTGTAAATAAATTCTGGTTTGTTTAAAACCGAGCGGTTTGACCAGCTGAGTTACTTCTGGAATATTCACCGTAAATCACCTTTGAACAGGTAGAAGCGTTCAGGTCTGGGATACCTTCTGAAAGTGAACCATTTCAACAAAATATTGAGTTTTTATTTCTGAAACAAGCTGTTTTGTTGATTCAGAGTGGTGGATGAACTCAATAGGGTGCTTTTAATTTTCAACCCTAATTAGTCTTATTCAGAGATCGTGAGCTGTCTTCTTGAGACAATGCAGAGAATTTGGTATTGATACTCCCACAAAGCAGTAAGACAGGGATCTGCAGGAGTTTGCACAACGACTGCAAGAAACGTCGACATATTTCTGCATCCAGATGGCAATTTCCTTGGATGGGATCTTGTCGGCAGTATTTTTCCATGTCCGTTGCACTTGTCTTTCCAAATGATTCTCCAGGGTACTTTTATAGTGCTGAGAAGGGACCTTGGAGAATTTCTTCCACTCAGCTTACATATGAAACATACCGTCACTATTGTTCATCAGTGCTGGAGGTGGTGATCGTTTACCAATCATTTGGTTTAATGGACTTGGCAAGGGACATGGCAAGTTGTGTTCTGTAACACATCAGGATAATTATCAGGATATTGACAGTGTCCCTCTCAAATTTGAGTACTCAGTACCTTCAGCACTTTCTTGACACTCAGGTTGAGTGAATCTAATGAGCAGAAGATATTGGCAACCTCAGAAGAATTCCAAGGCCAATCCTTTCTGCACACGTTTTGATGAAACTTGTTCCAAATTCTAAAGCCTTAAGTTTTGCACTGATAATATGGGACATGACCATTATTGCAAATGTGGGATGTTTTGAATTATTCTCAGTCAATTATTTGCGTATTTGTCATGGATTAAACATGCCTATTGTGGCAGGACAGATAAACTTTGATCTGAGTCTTCAGGGATGTTTAGGTATGTCTAATACTTACTGATTCTTTTGTTGTCACACTGTTCGGCCTTACTTTGTGGCTGCACCAGCTGGATACTTCATTTTAGGAATGCTGCATGGTATTTCAGTTGCTGCACGCCTTCATCCTTTCATAATCAAACTAAAGTTGATCTGGCTTGAGGGTGATGGTACAGTGGGCATGTGCTAGGTCATGAATTCACATTTTCCGGACAAATGTAGGGTGTTGCATGTTGGAGGATCAAATTTTGGTGTGAATTAGCCTGTGAATGGTGGCAGAATGTTTAGGAATATAACCGTACAGATGGATCTGGACATGCAGGTTCACAGTTCCCTAAAAGAAGGAACACGAGTGGCCAAGGCGATTAAGAAGGTATGTTTGTCTTCATTGTTTGTGGTACAGAGTACAGGAGTTGGCAAACCATGCTGCAACCATCTAAAACCATGTTAGGCCGCAATTGGAAAACTGTGTGCAGTTTTCATTGCCACCTTATCAGAAGGACGTGGCGGTTTTGGAGAGAATGCAGAGAAGGTTCACCAGGATTTTGCCTGGTCTCGAGGGGATTGGCTATGAGGAATGGTTAATAAGACTAGGATTATTTTCACTGTAAAGATAGTGGCTGAGAGGAAACTTGATAGGACTTTGCACAATTATGAGAGGCATAGTTAGAGTGGATAGTCAGAGGCATTTTCCCAGGATTGAATTTTCAATTGCATTGAGCACTGGTTCAAGGTGAGAGGGGGCAAGTCTGAGGGAGATATGAGAGGGAAGTTTTTCACACAGGGTGGTAGCAGCCTGGAACACACTGCGAGATGAGCTAGTGGAAGCAGTCACAAGGTATCCAAATGGTTACATAAATAACGAGGGATGAGAGGGATGCTGTCTGAATGAGGGTAGAAGCTTTGTTCTTTAGAGTAGTTCGGCATGATAATCAGCACAGGCTTGGAGGTCCGAAAGCCCGGTTCCGGTGCTGTACTTCTCTTTTGTTAGTTTGTTTTGGTCTGCATTATCCCAGGCCTTGCCACTAATTGTATAAGCCCTACCATTGTTTGCTGTAGCAAAATGCAATATCTCACATTTATTCAGATTGAACTGCATCTACCATTATTTAGCCTGTTGACACATTTAATCAACATCCATTTGGAATCTGAGAAAACCTTCATTGCCTACTATGCCACCAATTTTGGTGATGTCCACAAACTCACTAACCATGCCATCTATATTCTCATCCAAATCACTTATATAAATCACAAATAAAAGAGGACCAAAAACTGGTCCCTATGGATCATAGCTGGTGACAGGTCTCAAGTCCTAAAAGTGACCCTCCACTAACGCTCTGTATCACCTGCTGTTAAACCAATTGTGCATCCAATAGGCAAGCCTACCCTGAATCCCACTTGACCCAACTGTACTAATTACGCTTCAATGCAGAACCCTTATTGAAGACTTTACTAAAGTCCAAGTGAAGTCTATTGTTCTGCCCTCATTAATCTATTTAGTTATTTGCTTGAAAAACACAACCAAGTTTGTGAGTCATACGTTTCCTCACATAAAACCATGCTGACTATCCCTACTCATTTTTTGCCTCTCCAAATGTCCAGAAATCCTATCTTTTAAAATCATCTCCAACAATTTACCCCCAACTGAAGTCAGACTCACAGGTTGAGAATTATCTAGATTCTCCTTCCAACCTTTCATAAACAAAGATACAACTTTAGTCACTGGGCACCTCACCTGTAGTTACACATGATGTAGATATTTCTTCAAGGGATCTTGCAATTCCTTCCCTTACTTCCTGCAATGTTCTCAGATGCATCACATCAGGTCCCAGAGGTTTATCCACCAATATGTTCTCTAAGACCTCCGAAACTTCCTGTTCACTCTTAATATTAACTGTTTTTAAAACATTAAATGTTTATTTCTCTGTGTTTCTCCACTCTATTTCTTTCTCTGCATTAAAACCTGATGGGAAATATTCAGTTAGTATCTCTCCCATCTCCCAGCGTTCAACACAAAGACTATCTCTTTGATCTGTAAAGGGCCCTACCCTCTGTCTAGTTAGCCTTTTGCATTTAATGCATCTGTAGAATCTGGTTGGATTATCCTTAAACATATCTGGCAATGCTATCTCACAAAGGGGGCAGGAATACATCACAGAGCCCCATGCAGACTTACCCTACATATAAGGCCCCTGCTCCCAGAAGAACAGACTGCCACAAATGAACTCCAAACCCAATATGTAATGTAATTCTGGCCAAAGTGGCCATTTCCTTTGGGACTGCTGGGAAATAAGATTTCGACCTAGAAATGGGAGGTCTGGAGAAAGGGGCTAACACCCAGAGTATCATCCTAGCAGCAATAACAGGAGCGAAAACCGGCTGTGGTTTATCTATGGAAACTGACAGAGACAACCCCACGTTGGAAATAGATTTAATGATATTTCATATGCACATCATGACCCTGAACAATTATTGAAGCGCTGGGAATCCTATCACACTAGTTGGTCTCTCCGATTTGATTCTAAGAAATGGCAGGAGGCTAGTTCCTTATGCTAGTGTGAACTACTGCTAACAAATTCTCAGTGAATTCGATGAATAACTTCAGTACCGGTTGCCTGGTCAGTCCAATATTTGAAGCAATATTTCTGCTGTCTTCTATCGTGATGATATTTGAAGCCCTTAATACAGGCTGATAAGGATTATTCCTCCTTCGCCTTCCGCATTCTCATTTTCTATGAACCCACATGCTTCTCGGACTTCGGGGTTTCCGCCTGTAAATGAAACACAATACCTTCTGGTTTCAAAGTGGTTCCTGTCCTTATGTGCTAGATATCCTGTTCCCGAGACCAACATCTACATAAAACCCACCAAATTGACTCTTCCACCCACATCCAAATCCATCGCTCTCTCCTGTCCCCCATCCGGAACCGAATTTGCTCTCTGTCTCCTGACTTTTGCCTTGACTTCCTGTTTACATTTGTATCTGCATGATACATAATTTTTAAAGCATTGCCTGCTTGCGTGCTTCGCTTCACAATGGTCCAATCAAAACGATTATTACACTTACAATTAATCGAGCGTCCAATAACAGTATCCTATTGATTCAACAAAATAACTGTCTGCTTTGATGTGAGGATTTAGCAGAGACTGCGATACAGTACAACAATCACTTTATTGTATCGGGGGAAATTTATTTTTAGAAACACAAGGGAACACTACATCTTCAAAAAGTAACACAACCCCTTTACAATGTATAAATGCAGCGTATATTATATTATCTTGCGTTTAGGCAGAAAAAATCAGGAAGTCAGAATTTGCTCTCAACTTTCAGTTCAAATGTCATATTGTGCTTACTTGCAACTAGTGAAGCAGAACTAATACCAAAACTTCACAAAGTTGCAAACCTCTCTTCTCACACTCTCTCACAGCATGCAATCATGCTTTGTTGTCTGGTTGCAATGTTCCTGCAGCTTGTCACATTGTGAGCAACAAATATCAATCGCCCACCATTCTCTTTGCAGTTAATCGTGTGACATGTGATCAGAACCTGCACTCTTTTAGGTTCTTTGAAAATGATATTCCTTATTAGACATTTCTCTGCATTAATTTCCATCGGCGGATTTCCTTCTCTTCTGGTCCTCTGCTCAAGTTCCCTTGAACATCTATTTGCATTGGCATCAGTGATTGTCATTCACAAAGTTTGGAAAATGATGATTTTGCTGATGTAGGAATGATCAGTGTACGTTGTGCCCAGCAGTAGTGCCGGAAGTCTTGCAACACTTTCCCTCATCTACAAGTCAGAAAAACTATTGTGTGTAACCCCTTGTGGGGATATATAAGGATGCCTGCATGCTGTGAGAGATCGTGAGAAGAGAGGATTGCAACCTTGTGATGTACTGGTATCAGTTCTACTTCACTCGAGAGCTATCGTTTGCCTCACCACGATACTGGGACAAAAGAGAAGTCCAGAAAGCAGATGGGTTCAGAGAAGATGAGTATGAGGAAAGCGAAGGAGGAATAATCCATATCAGCCTGTACTAAGGGCTTCTCAGTTGAATGAGAGTTTTGTCCTGCAATGCTCCAGCCAGGAAAACATTTCAGACAGAGAGAAATGTAGCCACGTCTCGAAACTGGTGTATTGTAGGGGAGATGGATGGATCAAGAATGGAGAGAAGGATCTATATCATCAAGACAGCAAAATGATTGGGTAGAGCTCACGGCAATTTCAGCATTCCTGAAGGAGATTCTGCAGTGCAACTTTGGCAGTACACATGCATTACCTTGGTGCCACTGTACCCCAGGAGCCGATTTATACTTTCATAAAGGAATCCCGTACAATTAGCAATTGAGTGTTAAGTGTGGAAATGTAGGTGATCAATCTGGATGACCGGGCATTTATCCCTTTCAACTGCCAATACTTTGGCTCTCGCGCATTAACCCACTTTCCAGGATTACTCGATGCTGGCAAAGTGTGCATATTCTGTGAGTCGCACTGCAGAAGAAACGCCCAGTCACTGGCAAAACGTAAATACAACATCGAAGTGACAACTTTGTGACTGAGCCCGGAAAGTATTCACGCTGGGACACTCATCGGAAACGTCACACAGAGGCTAATGGCTGTTCCATTATTACAGCACGCCCCCAGATTAATTTTAATCATAAATTCAGACTCCTACATTAGAAGTCATACAGTCTCCACATTTGCGTTTAAGTTGGAGAGATAGTGATGCAGTAGGCAGAAAACACATTCCACAGTCCACAGGAGGTAAAAGTGTATATGGCACCATTCACTTTCAAAATGTCGTCACAGTCGTTCACAACCTGTGGAACATATTCGAAGCATGGCGCTGTTTATTATGAACCCGCAAAACACGATTTAAATTTCCAAATGGAAATGTAATTAGTTACGTGCCTGCAATGTTGATTTGAAGAATATAGATTGACCAGGACTTCATAAATGCAAATGTGTTGCTGGTCAAAGCACAGCAGGCCAGGCAGCATCTCAGGAATAGAGAATTCGACGTTTCGAGCATAAGCCCTTCATCAGGAATAAGAGAGAGAGAGCCAAGCAGGCTAAGATAAAAGGTAGGGAGGAGGGACTAGGGGGAGGGGCGATAGAGGTGGGATAGGTGGAAGGAGGTCAAGGTGAGGGTGATAGGCCGGAGTGGGGTGGGGGCGGAGAGGTCAGGAAGAGGATTGCAGGTTAGGAGGGCGGTGCTGAGTTGAGGGAACCGACTGAGACAAGGTGGGGGGAGGGGAAATGAGGAAGCTGGAGAAATCTGAATTCATACCTTGTGGTTGGAGGGTTCCCAGGCGGAAGATGAGGCGCTCCTCCTCCAGCCGTCGTGTAGTTGTGTTCTGCCGGTGGAGGAGTCCACCGCAATGTAAAACTTGCGCCCACACCTCCACACTCACTTCCCTCCAAGGCCCCAAGGGATCCTTCCATATCCGCCACAAGTTCACCTGTACCTCCACACACATCATCTATTGCATCCGCTGCACCCGATGTGGCCTCCTCTATATTGGTGAGACAGGCCGCTTACTTGCGGAACGCTTCAGAGAACACCTCTGGGCCGCCCGAACCAACCAACCCAATCACCCCGTGGCTCAACACTTTAACTCCCCCTCCCACTCCACCGAGGACATGCAGGTCCTTGGACTCCTCCACCGGCAGAACACAACTACACGACGGCTGGAGGAGGAGCGCCTCATCTTCCGCCTGGGAACCCTCCAACCACAAGGTATGAATTCAGATTTCTCCAGCTTCCTCATTTCCCCTCCCCCCACCTTGTCTCAGTCGGTTCCCTCAACTCAGCACCGCCCTCCTAACCTGCAATCCTCTTCCTGACCTCTCCGCCCCCACCCCACTCCGGCCTATCACCCTCACCTTGACCTCCTTCCACCTATCCCACCTCCATCGCCCCTCCCCCAGTCCCTCCTCCCTACCTTTTATCTTAGCCTGCTTGGCTCTCTCTCTCTCATTCCTGATGAAGGGCTTATGCTCGAAACGTCGAATTCTCTATTCCTGAGATGCTGCCTGGCCTGCTGTGCTTTGACCAGCAACACATTTGCAGCTGTGATCTCCAGCATCTGCAGACCTCATTTTTTACTCCAGGACTTCATAAATAATTAGATTAGATTAGATTACTTACAGTGTGGAAACAGGCCCTTCGGCCCAACAAGTCTACACTGACCCGCCGAATAGCAACCCCCCCCCAAACATATTCCCCTACATTTACCCCATCACCTAACACTATGGGCAATTTATCGTGGCTAATTCACCTTACCTGCACATATTTGGACTATGGGAGGAAACCGGAGCACCCGAAGGAAACCCATGCAGACACGGGGAGAATCCTTCGAATTTGCTTCAGAACCGTGTTTTAGAATATGTAACCTCTATCTGAGAAAGGAAATTCAAAATTTCTATATTGTTCCATTTGAGAGATGCCTTGTTATAAGACAAGAAATTTCGACATGACCGGCTAGGAATGGAATGGGAACCTGGAACAGCCCGATTTAAAACCAAGCATGTAAACAATAGTGCCACAACTCACCCAGATGCACCAAACATCAGCAAATCAGACAAAAAAAACATGTACTTGCGGGCAAGAAAATCCCTTCATTTCGTAAATTTAATAAATTTGAACATTACAGCAAAAGGATATATTAATGCGTGCATTATCTGTATTCTGAATTTACTCTGGGTCACCGCATATATACAAGTATTTGTGCAACAACTCAGGAGCTGAAGCATCAATCCGAGCTCTCGTACAAAAGGCGGTAGATATATGTACCGATATCCCAAATATAACATACGAAGCCACATATAATATAACATAAATATTGCCCATAACAAAATGAAATTCCCAGAGATAGCAAACAATAAAATGATGGATTTTCTTCTGTTCTGCAACTCTGGATCTCTGGGGCTTCCTCCACTGCTGTCACTCCGGATTCTTCTGCGTGCTCTGCTGGCCAATAAAATACACCTAACAATCAAGGCATTAAGCAGCAATATCATGGTAAATGGTACACAAGGGTTCAAAATATAATGAAGCAGTTCGACAACAATCCACAACTTTGAATCAAGAACCCACCATTTTGCATAGCAGAACCATGGGGCATTTGATAATTTGTAGATACTTTGGAATATAAAATACCAGAAAATATTTTTTAAACAGCTCAACATGGTTACTATTCCAATGATAACAGTTGCAGTTTTTTGTGTGCAATATCTTATTTTCTGCTTCTGGCAGCAAAGCGCCACAAATCTATCAAAGGTGAAACTGATAGTGAGCCACACAGAACTATCTGTGCTGGCGTAAAGCAAGACAGCATGGATATTACAAATGCGGGCATTCCAAAGGAAGGAAAACTGACTCCAATATGTAATTGGGATCTGTCTTAAGATTAGATCAAACATGGCCACCAGTAGATCAGCTGCTGCCATGGCCACGAGGTAGGAAGTGACACATCTGGAAAGACCACAGTTGCCCCGTGAAAGGATCACCACCGTCAGGATGTTAACTGCCACATAATGAGGCAAAAGATTATTAGCACTTGAACAGTAAAACAAAACACAGAAGATTGATGAGGAGTTGGGGAAACATTCAGCCATCTAGTATATAGGTTTTCAAATGATGCATTTTACCCACAATTTCTGTCTGAAACAGATGCATTCAGTCCCAATCTCACATCTTCTATCTGTAACAGATATAGTCAGTCACACATATTTGTGAGTGTAAAGGTCAAATTTGTGACCCTCAAGACTATTATCTTTTTGATAGAACCATTAAATAGGTTCTCCTGGTCTTCTCAGGCTGGGATTACAAGCTGTGTCTTAAAGCTCTACACAACAGATATCCCGCTTTCTCCTCCATATTGTAGACATCAATTAGATCAGTTTGGTGCACAGATGATTTGGGATGTAGAGTGATGCTAATAGTACTTGTTCAGTTGTGGGGCTGGCTGTGATTACCATGAAAGTACCTCCTTCTCAATCTCTTTCGATGCCCAAGATGCAGTTGCATCTACCAGTCTTCTCTCTGTAATGTGAGATCAGTTCTCCTGACTGTGTTGTCCTTTGTAAATCTTGTTATTATCCCTGAAACAGTGTCCTTTCAGCATCACTTTGCTCACCAGCAGAAAAAAAAGTTTAAGATATGCTCTGTTACTGCCGGTCATGTGTTTGTCTTTTGCAAAATGATCTCCAAAGTTTTGCCACCTGATTATAACGACAGTCATCACTAAATTAGATGTTGTTCAGAGCCTTTTCTCAAGTGTGGTCTATATGCTTTTGATTTAGTTTTCCGTTTTCTATAGTTAAAGCCCCAAAATCCCATCTAGTTCTTTAAAATTCATCAAGTTCCCCTGTCCAAATAGGTTTCATTTTCTATACAAAATTTAGGATGTTATCTTTATACGAGTGCAAAGCCTTCCATGTTGAGACAGCTTTTAACTGAAGCACGCATTGTAGGTAAACAATGCAAAATAAATGTAATTAACAGAACAAAAATATTTTGTAATACGTTGCTTCATTTCAAGTCATTCACTGTGTGTGCTTGACTCTATTTACAGCAAGCTGTTGCGGAAAACCTGGTTGAGAGTTTGATTCTGTACACATAATGTGCAATATTTGCACGTTTCACCAAATATCAAGGTTCTCAAATCGCTGCAAATTTTGATATTGATCTCTGCACACTTTGTTAGGTTGAATGGCTTTTCCAATAAATGTCAGTTGCATTTATTTCAGACACATGAAAAATGCTTCAAGTTTTTCATTGACAACTTGAAAAATGTAATGCATGGATACCATGGTTCGGTTTTCATCAACTGTCGTCTCTTGCTTTACTGACAGTGAAGATTCCAGTCAGGTTCATTGCACGTGAATGAAAATTACCTGCTGCAATTACTGGTCAAATTGACTCAGCAATACAATCTAAATAGGTGTACGAAGACCGACATTTCGTGCAGTCAGTGCAAATCCTGAAGCACTGTCAGAGATTGTTCATAACAGCACAATGAAAGGTTTTCTTTTTCCTTAAACTCTAAAGAAAACCTGATATTCCCAGACATGATTCAAAAATTGTGTGTAAATACTGAAATACATCAAGCATCAATTGTAAGTAATCAGACAATTGTGAATAAACTTTGGAAGAATGGCATCCTCCAAGGATTTTGATTAAATATTCAAACGCACCTGAGAGGTTTCCAAAAAAAATGTCTTAAACGTTATGTATCAGGAAAAATAAGTTGCCCAGCATATTTCCAAATTGCATGGATTCAATATAAATGTGCTGACTTCCCAAGAGAAATGTCAGCATTGTAGTTTCTATTAGTAAATCTGTTAGTGCTACTAGTAATATAGCAATTCTGTTGTTTCTATTGCTCTGATAGACGAGTGGCATTTATTTTCGACAACTAATTGTACCTACAAAGGCAATAGTAAGTCGTCTTCTCGAGCCACTACGATGCCAATACATTAATATTGTTGTTCTAAAGCGACATTTAAGATTTTAAGTTCTGAAGTTCTTTCAGGTTGATTTCGGAACGCAGGACAAGTCAGAACGCATTGATTATAAAAGAATTGCATTCTGCCATTTGATACCATGAAATATATTTTTAATTTATCTGTTCAAACACACCTCTGCTGCCGATTAAAATCCATCGTAGATTTGTAGCTCAGAAACAGGCATACTGGAGGATAATGTGATAATGAAAGAAGATTTACTGAATTATGGTCGACACTTGGGCATCTTGGTACCTATTAGGCAGCCATCAATTTTTATCGACATGATCAGACTCCAAGACATTCTCGGAAGTACCAAATAAACCGAGGATTATACGTTACACTTTTGCAATACTGATATTCCGAACACTCTCAGCATATGCTAAAATAACATTGACGAAGTTTCCAAACATTAACTCCTAAGGACATTCGGTGAATGTTGAGTGTTACCATGAAATTATGTAAGGATATTCACCTATAAATACAAAGCCTCTAAGAAATATCTGCACGGACTTAAAACAGACACAGATAATTGCATTTGTATTATTCAAACGATTTAGTGAACTTGCACAATAATTCATGGGACATTTGTAAACAGCAACTTGTGTTTGCACTCTACTATGCTCTCAACCTCTGGTGAACTCGACGCATTCCAAGCATTTTGTGAAGTTTGAAACAGTTCGATAAATACGCATTCTACGCAGATTCTAAAAATATGCTTTCTGCACAGATTCTCCGAAGTCCCAGAAAACGTGGGCTAGCATTGTTGCCTCACAGCGCCAGAGACCCGGTTTCAATTCCCGCCTCAGGTAACTGTGTGGAGTTTGCATATTCCCCGTGTCTGCGTGGGTTTCCTCGGGTGCTCCGGTTTCCTCCCACAGTCCAAAAATGTGCAGGTTAGGTGAATTGGCCATGCTAAATTGCCCCTAGTGTTAGGTGAAGGGGTCAATGTAGGGGAATGGGTCTAGGTGGGTTGCTCTTCGGAGGGTCGTGGACTTACTGGGCCGAAGGGCCTGTTTCCGCACTGTAAGTAACCTAATTTGTAAAAAAGCACGCAAAACGTTCTTTTTGGAAATACTAACTGACTACAGAGATTCTGCATCAAGTTTGAAGCACACTATTTATACTGAGTTCCAGATAGCAGTCTTAAAAATCCGGTCACAGGATCAGTGTATTCGTCATTGCTGGTAGATTCTGTAGTTGTCTGATTTTGCGGACAATTTATTTAGTGTGTGATTAAGACCAAGCATTTGGGGCGGCACGGTGGCACAGTGACACAGGGCCTGTTTCCACACTGTAAGTAATCTAATCTATTCATTTCAACGGTCGCTTGTGAATATTTGAATAATAGAAGTGAAATTGTTATCAACCTTGGCGCACTAATACTCACGAGAAAACTAATTGTGCCGAGCATTAGTTTTAATAATCAAATACAATATGCAATTTGCAGCACACGAAGGCTTCCTGTATATACACACTACATGTGTTGAAACGTAATCAACTGTACACTCCATTGATATGAAAATCCAAACTGAGGTAAGCTGCTATAGCAATCACAAGTGTGATACATTTTGAATATTTTAAAAAATATAACTGATTATGAAAATTTCTGCATAGATTTAAAAGAAAACTAATAAAAAACATGTAGTACCAGGTTTCACGTGTATGTCATAACGTCCACAGAATGGCAAGCAGAATAGCAACAATATATCGTTAATATGATGAATATTTGAATATTGAGGCTTACTTGGAATTGAAATAGCGGCGAGTAGCGGGTAGTATATCTTTTGGATATCATAAAGAACGTCTCCTATTTGGAAGATCAGACTCCAGTTCATTCTTTCACAATCAGGAGATTCTTCACATTAGTCGTCGGTCGGGACTCCAGAGAGTGTGTGCAACTACCAGGAAGCGACAGAGGTTTTATCCTGCTGAGGAAGCCCCAGCCCATGGAGACTGGAATTCATTACAGTCACTGAACAAACATGTTCACTTTAAAATATTTTACAACAAATGTATATTCAACAAGTTGAAGGATCGAGAGCATGGATATTGCCCAAAACTGTTCAGAGAAACGGAAAATCAGAGACCTGAATGTACATCCTGTGATATTAGGTAAAAACAATGACTGCAGATGCTGGAAACCAGATTCTGGATTAGTGGTGCTGGAAAAGCACAGCAGTTCAGGCAGCATCTGAGGAGCAGTAAAATTGACGTTTCAGGAATACAGACAGTGCCTGAAGGGTGGAGAGATAAATGAGAGGAGGGTGGGGGTGGGGAGAAAGTATCATAGAGTACAATAGGTGAATGGGGGAGGGGATGAAGTGATAGATCAAGATGGAGTGGATGGGTGGAAGAGCTTCACGGCAGAGGAAATTACTTGGGAGTTGCAGTGGGGCTCCCTGAGATTCTTATAGAGAGAGGATTGCAGATGCTGGATTTGCAGTAGGGTTAAAATCAACTAGGTAAAGACAATGACTGCAGTCATTGTTTTTACCTGGTTGATTTTAACCCTACTGCGAATCCTCTTGCAAGGATGCCTGCCTTGAAGAGGTTTTCCGCCTCTCTCTCCAAGAATCTCTGGGAGTACCTCTCCCACTGCAACTCCCAGGTTATTTCCTCTGCCCTAATGCTCTGTTTTTTCTCAGAGGGGTCATAAACAGGCTAGGCTCCAAATCGACTGGTTTGTTACAACAGTAAAAGAGTATTGAGAGGCATTTTTGTTCATATGTAAACAAATATTGCTTATAGCGTTTCAAAAATAAATCTGTTGAATGCAGTACTGAGCAACAACATGTTATTTCACTTCCTAAAAATTTTCAGTTTGATCTGAATAGTTTCTAATACCTGATCATTTCAGGACCGACTATCTCAGACTTTGTGCCAAAAATTGCACTTTGCACTTAGTTGCTACAGTGCATAAGACATGACCTCAATTATTTCAAACAACATTTATCTCTTGATCTTTGTGACACACAGGAAGTTGGTAGTGATCAGCCAAGGTATAGCTAAAAAGCTCAAAACTCAGTGACCAATATTGGATGTAATTTGAAATTGTTGAACTTCTGCTAAATAATCCTGAGTGCATGAGAGTGCTGGCAACCAAAGTAGTCAACTGGTCTAGCTAACCTTGAAGTGCAGTTGGACATACAGGAAGCTACATGTATGAATAAAAGTACCTATGTTCTTCATAAATGGATGAACTTTAACTCAACAAAATGCAGCGCATTCATTCTCTTGCTCATTTTCCAGGACAATCCCTTGACAAATGGTGGTCTAACTGTCTGCTTTTAAGACTCAACTAAACATTAACCCTCATTCATCATCTGATATGTTCACCACAGCAACCATTCACATTCCATTATCATTCTCTCATGTGATATAAATATTATTCTCTGTTGTCTCTTTTGAAGGAAAATCATGCAGGACTGGGAACATTAACACTGTTTCTCTCTGCACTGATGGTATCAGACCTGATGAGTCCCTCCAATGTGGTGCTCCTTTATCAAGGTTATTCTGTCCAGTGTTGTTTTTCAAGATGAGTCACAAAGGCAAAGATACCAAAATGTAATTGGCTAGTTTAATAATGGCCAACAGATGCTGCCTAAGTCAACAATCAGAAAAGATTTTAGCTTTGTACTTTTAGTGAAACACTTGTATAATGAGATGGGGAATTGGTTTAGCTCAGTTGGCTGGATCAATGGCTTACAGAACAGTGTGGTACCAATAGCATGGGCTCAATTCTCATCACCGGTTTGAGGTTGCCATGAACAACTTTCCTTCCCAACCTCTTCTGTCACCTGAGGTCTAGTAGCCAGTAAGAGAGCAGCCGCTATGGTCTGGTAAGAATATGGTGACACAGCAGTGGACTAGACCAGACCACTCTAAACATTTTTCAGCAGGCAGCTTAGACCTAAAGTTTGCTATTTGTTTTGGTAAGTGTACACTGAAAATTACCCAGAGTAAGTTAGCTCAGTTGACTACTAGGCTTTAAAACAGACAAATATTTATTCTCAAAATTACGGAATGCAACACAAAGAACAGAATAAAGAACACCTACAGAACTCAGTCTATCCAATTGAGACTTAACTATGCTGTTCTGAATGTGCACAACAGTCCCAATAAATAAACTCCTTAAACACAATCAAAATGAAACAAAGGCCTACAGGTCGAAGTTAGAGGGGCAGAAGGAGAGAGAGTTCAGCAGACTGTTTCCACACAGTGCACTGCTGAACTGATTGGAACTTAACTTCAGTTTCCAGGATGGTCACTCCCCTTTCATGATGCAGGTCTCTTCTAAAAACATAAAATTTTTAGCCTAAAGTCTCATCTGTTTATGTATGAACAAAAAGGCCTCTCAATACCCTTTTATTGTTGTACCAGTCGATTTGGAGCCCAGCCTTTTTACAACCCCTCTGAGAAAAATCAAGAACACAGTGTCCTTGAGAAAAGGAACAGCTTTTAGAAAAAAGGACCAGCATTATCACACAACAACAATGAGATGGGAGCAGCCATTTCTCCCAGTTCAGGGATTTACTACTTTGGTTTGGGTTCAGCTGGGGACAGAAAGAGACAGCTCCATACAGAAGGTCTGTTTCTCTGACATCCCTCTCCGGGAAGAACCTGTGTTTGAATTTACCTCTTTGCCAAGGGGTGTGTTTATGGGATGTTGCAGGAAATCAGAACAGTTCTTCATTAAGTTACATTTTTGTGTCGGTTGGCTTTTCAAGTAGTTATCTTATCGTCAATTCGGTTTTTTTTTGTTCATGTGTAACTAAGTTATGTTTTGTTTAAAACCGAGTGGTTTGACCAGCTATGTCGCACCTGGAAATTCACCTTTAATCGTCTTCAAACAGCTAGAAACACTAGGGTTTGGTCTACCTTCTTAAAGTGAAACGTTTCAACAAAATATCAAGTTTTTTATTTCTGAAATAAGCTTTTTAATTGATTCAGGATGGGGGATGAACTCGATAGGGAGCTTTTAATGTTCAACCATAAATAGTCTCATTTAGATATCATGATCTGTCTTCTTGAGACAATGCAGCTAGTTTGGAATAGACAAAGCTGTAAGGCAGGGATTTGCAGGAGTTTGCACAGCGTCAGCAAGAAACGGCATTATATTTCTCCTTCAAGATGATGATTGCCTTGGAATGGATCTTATAGGCAGCATTTTCCCATGTCCGTTGCACTTGGCTTTCCAAGTGAAACTTGAGGGTGCTCTTAAAGTGCTGAGAAGGAACCTTTGAGATTTGCTTCCACTCACCTTCTGTATGAAACATACTGTTACTATTGTTCATCAGAACTGGAGGTGGTGATCATTTACAGTTGCAGCACTAATCACTTGGTTTGAAGGACTTGGCCAGGGAGATGGCCAGTTGTGGTGTGTAACACATCAGGGTAATTATCAGAATATTGTCAGTGTCCCTTAAATTTGCAGTCCTTAGTACATTCACCACATTCTGGATACTCAGATGGAGTGAATCTAATGAGCTGAAGGCAAACGCTTGTAATGTTGCGAACCTCAGAAGAATTCCAAGACGGATCCTTTCTCCAGACATATGGATTTCAAATTCTAAAGCCGTAAGCTTTACACTGATAACATGGGACTTGACCATTATTACAAATGTGAGATGTCTTGGATCCTACTCAGTCAATGATCTGTGTATTTGTCAGGGATTATCCATGCCTACTGTGGCAGGACAGAAAACTTTTGATCTGAGCCTCCAGTTGTCAGGATGTTTAGTTCTGTTAAATACATACTCCTTCTTCTTGTTGTCACACTAGTTGGCCTTAATTTGTAGCTGCACCAGCTGGACACTTCATTTTAGGAATACTTAATCGTATTCCAGCAGCTACATGCGTTCCTCCTTTCATAATCGAACTAAGGTTGGTTCAGCTTGGGGGCAAGAGTACAGTGGGCATGTGTCAGGTCATGAATTCACATTCTCCCAACAAATATAGGGTGTTGCATCTTGGAAGTTCAAATTTTGGTGTGAATTATCCTGTAAATGGCAGAACACTTAGGAACATTACCATACAGATGGATTTGGACACGCAGGTCCATAGTTCCCTAAAAGGAGCAACACAGGTTGCCAAGGTTAAGAAGGCAGATGGCATGCTGGCCTTCACCATCCGGGATATGGGGTACAGGAGTTGTCAAACCATGTTGCAGTCATCTAACACCATGTTAGGTCACATTTGGAGAACTGTGTTTAGTTTTCATCACCACATTATCAGAAGGACATGGAAGCTTTGGAGAGAGTGCAAAGAAGATTCAACAGAGCTGTTACCTGGTCTCGAGGGGATTGGCTGTGAGGAACAGTTAAAAAGACTAAGATTGTCTTCACTGGAAAGACCGCAGCTAAGAAGAGACCTGATAGAGTTCTACACAATTATGAGAGGCATCGTTAGAGTAGATAGTCAGAGATTTTTTTCCAGTATTGAAGTTTCAATTACAAGTAGGCACAGGTTCAAGGTGGGATAGGCCAACTTTGAGGGAGATGTGCGAGGGAAAAGTTTCACACTGAGAGCAGTAGGAGCCCAGTAAACACTGCCAGATGAGATAATGGAAGCACACACAATGGTTACTTTTAAGAGGCATCTGGATGGTTACATGAACAATGAGGGATTAGAGGGATATTGAATGAGGGTAGAAGTTTTGTTCTTTAGTGCACTTCGGGCACAATGATTGGCGCAGGCTTAGAGAGCTGAAGGGCCTGTTCCTGTACTATTCTTCTCTTTTGTTATTTTGTTTTGGTCTGTACTATCCCAGACCTGGCTGCTAATTGTACAAGCACTTTCCTTATTTTTTGTACCAAAATCAATATCTCACATTTATTCAGATTGAACTGTACCTACCATTATTCAGTCCATTGATCAACATCTATTTAGAATCTTAGAAGACCTTCTTCATTGTCTACTATGCCACCAATTTTGGTGATGTTCACAAACTCACTAATCATACCTTCTATATTCTCATCCAAATCACTTATATAAATCACAAACAAAAGGGGATCCAGAACCCATCCCTTTGGATCACAGGTCTCCAGTCCAAAAGGTGACCCTCCACCATCACACTTTATCACCTGCTGTTAAACTAATTATGTATCCAAAAGGCAAGCTTAGCCTGAATCCTATGTGAGCCAAATGTACTAATTAGCCTTCAATGCAGAACCCTGATTGAACACTTTAATAAAGTCCAAGTGAAGTCTACTACTCTGCCCTCATTGATCTATTTAGTTATTTCCTTAAAAAAACTTAACCAAGTTTGTGAGTCATAATTTTCCTCACATAAAACCATGCTGACTATCTCTAATCAATTTTTGCCTCTCTCAATTCCAGAAATCCTATCTTTTGAAATCATCTCCAACAATTTGCCCCGGGTCGGTGTGGACTTGTTGGGCTGAAGGGCCTGTTTCCACACTGTAAGTAATCTAATCTAAACTGAAGTCAGACTCACAGGTCAAGAGTTCTCTGGATTCTCCTTCCAACCTTTCTTTAACAAAGATACAATGTTAGCCACCCACCTCCCCTGTAGTCACACATGATATAAATATTTCTTCAAGGGGTCTCGCAATTTTCCCTTACTTCCCACAATGTTCTTGGATACATCACATCAGGTCCTGGAGGTTTATCCATCTTTACGTTTTCTAAGAACCCCCAAACTTCTTATTCTGTACCATTAACTGGTTTTAAAACATTAAATGTTTATCTCTACGTATTCTCTCTACTCCATTTCTTTCTCCACATTAAAACCTGATCAGAAATATTGATTTAGTATCTCTCCCATCTCCCTTGTTAAACACAAAGACAATGTCCTTGATCTGTAAAGGGCCCTACCCTGTCTAGTTAGCCTCTTGCGCTTAATGTATTTGTAGAATCTCTTTGGATTATCCTTAAATTTGTTTAGCAATGCAATCTCACAAATGGGGGCAGGAAAAACCACACAGCCCCAGAAAATCTCCCCCTCCATATAAGACCCCTGCTCCTAGAAGAACAGACTGCCACAAATGAACCCCAAACCCAATATGTACTGTAACTCTGGCCAAAGCAGCCATTTCATTTAGGACTGCTGGGCAAATAAGATTTCAACCTGGCAATCAGAGGTCTGGAGAAAATGGCTAACACCCAGAGTACCATCCTGGCAGCAATAAAAGGAGCGAGAACAGGGAGTGGCTTATCCATGGAAATTGACAGGGACAACCCCATGTTAGAAATATCTTTAACGCTATTTCTTATGCACAAGAGTGAACATATAGCTATGCATCATGACCCAGGCCAATTACTGAAGCACTGAGATAAATATCTCACTGGTGGATCTCTCTGCTTTGATTCCAGGAAAAGGCTGGAGTCTATTTCCTTATGCTAGTGTGAATTACTGCTACCAAATTCTCAGTGAATTCTATGAATAACTCCAGTACCAGTTGTCTGGTCAGTCCAATATTTGAAGCAATATTTCTGTTGTCTTTCTGTCTTGATGCTATCCATCCATCTCTCCATTCTTTATCCATCCATCTCCCCTGCAAATATATTACAGTTTCTGGACGTGCCTACATACCCCTCCGAGTCAGAAGTGTTTTCCTGGCTGGAGCATTGCAAGCTAAGTCACTCATTCATCTGAGAAGCCCTTAATACAGGCTGATAAGCATTATTCCGCCTTCCTCATCTTCTGCGAACCCACATGCTTTCTGGACATCCGAGTTTCTGCCTGTAATTCCAACTCAATGCCTTCTGGTTTCAAATTGGCTCCTGTCCTTATGTGCCAGGTAGCCTATTCCCGAGACGAACATCAGCAAAAACCCACCAATATGACCCCCCCACCAACATCCGCCGCCCCCCCCCCCCCCCCCCCCCCACCTTCCCAACATATCCGTCTCCACTGTCCCCAATCCGGAACCGAATTTGCTCTCCTGAATTTTGCCTTGACTTCCAGTTTACACCTGGATCTGCATTTTTAAAGCATTGCCTATCTATGTGCTTCGTTTTCACAATGCTCAATCAAAACAATTATTAAACTTACAATTAATCGAACGTCCAATAACAGTGTCCTGTTGTCTAAACAAAATAACTGTCTGCATTGATGTGAGGATTTAGCAGAAACTGCAATACAGTACAACAACCACTTTATTGCCTCGGGGAAAATTTCTTGTTTAGAAATACAAGGGAACACGAGATCTTCAAGAAGTAGCGCAAGCCCTTTACTATGTATAAATGCAGCATGTATTATATTATCTTGCACGCATACGTTTAGACAGAAAAAAATCAGGAAGTCAGAATTTGCTCTCAATTTTCAGTTAAAATGTCATGTTGTGCTTACTTGCAACTAGTGAAGCAGAACTGATACCAATACATCACAAGATTGAAATCCTCTCCTCACATTCTCTCACAGCATGCAATCATACTTTGTTGTTTGGTTGCAATATTCCTGCGCTTGTCACATTGTGAACAACAAACATCAATCGTACACCATTCTCTTTGCAGTTAATCGTGTGACTTAATGGTGAATTTAATCAAAACAATGGTGCTTGTGAAAAGGAGGAAGAGAAACAAAGACAGAGATTAGTGATTCAAAAACTTACACCGATGTGACCCAGCAGTGATTTTGCACAGCTGCTGTCTTTACTGTTTAAGTACAGGACACTGGAGTTTGTCCTAAGGATTCGCTCAGACTCTGCTGTCTACACCTGACATGATTCATTTTTTTCCTTGATCAAAACCCGAATATCTCTACTCATTCAGCATAATCTTCACCTACCAGCCTTGACCTTCACCCCAATATGAACATACTGTCTCTGGACTCTTATTATCTCAATTGTGAAGACTTCCCATTTGTGACAATGCTGTCGCTTTAGAAAGGTTATTTTGTCCTGCGTTTCTTTTTTGAAAAGAGGTTGTAAAGGTAGAGCTGACAAGGAGTCAAGTTAAAAAAAAAGTTCAACAATGGAAGGGGAATGGCCAGTTCTCCCAGTTCAGGAATGTCTAGGTTTTTTTAGCTGAAGCAGTCACAAGATGTCGGAGTCCAATTTCGGTAAATGATTCCTAACTGACTTTCCCTGAAATCTGTCTGGAGGTTGTTCCCTCCAGCCTGTAAGAATCTGAATTTGAATTTACCTTTTTAACAGTGGTATATTTCTGGGATTCTACTATATTAGAACAGTTAATTAGTTAAGTTATTTTAAATTCTGCTTTTGTTTGCTTGTTTTTTAACTGTAGAATTTAAATGTTTTACTTAAAGCCAAGTGGTTTAACCAGCTGCATCACACTTGGAACACTCACTTTACATCTACTTTTAAAATAAGAAAATGTTCGGGTCTAGGCTACATTCTTAAATAATTTTGAAGGGGTCTGGCCTAGTCCATAACACCATTTTCCAGCTGTCCCTTTGCCTGCAAGCATCCATCCCAAATCATCGTTCAAATGTTCTTGCCTAATACCATAAAAATTGTCCTTCCTCCAATGTAGAACTTTAATTTTTCGATCCGGTGTATCCTTTTCCATCACTGTTTTAAATAGAATTATGGTCTCTAGCCCCAAATGCTCCCTCACTGATACCTCAGTCACCTGCCCTTCCTTATTTCCCAAGAATAGGTCAAGGTTTGCACCGTATCTGGTAGATATGTCCTCAAACTGAGTCAGAAAGGTTTCTTGTACACATTTAACAAATTCCTTTCTGTCCAAGCCTTTTACTCTATGGCAGTCCCAGTCTATTTTGAAAAGTTAAAATCCCCTATAATAACCACCCTATTATTATTACAGTTAAATGGCATCTCCCTAAAAATTTGTTTCTCAATTTCCCTCTGACTACAGGGGGAATTGAGAATACAGTCCTCTATTAGGATTGTACGATAGACAATTTCTCAGTTCCGCCCAAATATCTTCGCAGGATGTATACACGGGAATTTTCTCCCTAAGGATAGCCATTATGTTATCCCTAATCATAAACACCACTGCCCACCCCTCTTTTGCTCCTCTTTAGAACATAGAACATGACAGCACAGCACAGGCCCTTCGGCCTTCGATATTGTGCCGACCTGTCATACCAAGTCCATCTAACCTACACTATTCCATGTACGTCCAAATGCTTGTTCAATGACGACTTAAATATTCTTAAAGTTGGCGAATCCTACTACCGTTGCAGTCAAAGCATTCCACCCTTACTACTCTCTGAGTAAAGGAACTACCTCTGACATCTGTCCTATATCTATCACCCCTCAATTTAAAGCTATGCTCCCTTATGCTCGCCATCACCATTCTTGGAATCCACCCTATCTAACCCTCTGATTATCTTATATGTCTCTATTAAGTCACCTCTCAACCTTCTTCTCTCTAAAAAATAACAGCCTCAAGTCCCTCAGCCTTTCCTTGTAAGACCTTTCCTCCATACCAGGCAATATCCTAGTAAATCTCCTCTGCACTCTTTCCAAAGTTTCCACATCCTTCTTATAATGTCAGAATGTACACAATACTTCAGGTGCGGCCGCACTAGAGTTTTGTACAGCTGTAACATAACCTCATGGTTCCGAAACTCGATCCCTCAAGCCTGTCAACCTGGGTGGCAACTTCCAAGGATCTGTGTACCTGGACACCGAGATCTCTCCGCTCATCTACACTACCAAGAATCTTACCATTAGCCCAGTACTTTGCATTCCGGTTACTCCGACCAAAGTGAATCACCTCACACTTGTCCGCATTAAACTCCATTTGCCACCTCTCAGCCCAGCTCTGCAGCTTATCTATGTTTCTCTGAAACCTAAAACATCCTTCGTCACTATCCACAACTCCACCGACCTTAGTGTTGTCTGCAAATTTACTAACCCACCCTTCTACACCCTCATCCAGATCGTTTATAAAAATGAAGAACAGAAGTGGACCCATCACTGACCCTTGCGGTACACCACTGGTAACGACTCCAGGATGAATATTTTCCATCAACCACCACCCTTTGTCTTCTTTCAGCTAGCCAGTTGATGATCCAAACTGCTATATTTCCCACAATCTCATTCCTCCGCATTTTGTACAATAGCCTATTGTGGGGAACCTTATCAAACATCTTGATGAAATCCGTATACACCACATCAACTGGTTTACTCTCATCTACCTGTTTTGTCATCTTCTCAAAGAACTCAATAAGGTTTGTGAGGCATGATCTACCCTTCACAAAACCGTGCTGACTATCCCTTACCAAAGTATTCTTTTCTAGATGATTATAAATCTGATCTCTTATAACCTTTTCCAACATTTTACTAAGGCTCACTGGTCTATAATTACCAGGATTGTCTCTACTCCCCTTCTTGAACAGGGGAACCACATTTGCTATCCTCCAGTCTTCTGGCACTATTCCTGTAGATATCGAGGACATAAAAATCAAGGCCAATGGCTCAGCAATCTCCTCCCTGGCTTCCCTGAGGATCCTAGGATAAATCCCATCCGGCCGAGGGGACTTATCTATTTTCACACTCTGCAGGATTTCTAATACCTCTTCCTTGTGAACCTCAGTCACACCTAGTCTAGTAGCCTGTATCTCAGTAATCTCCTCCACAACATTGCCGTTTACTAGAGTGAATACTGTTGAAAAATATTCATTTAGTGCTTCCCCTATCCTCTGAGTCCACACACAACTTCCTTGATTGGCCCTAATCTTACTCTCGTCATTCTTTTATTCCTTAAATTCCTACAGAAAGCCTTAGGGTTTACCCTGATCCTATCCGCCAACAACTTCTCATGTCTCATAGAACATAGAACATAGAACATAGAAGGATACAGCGCAGTACAGGCCCTTCGGCCCTCGATGTTGCGCCGACCGAGTCCTACCTAACCTATACTAGCCCAATAACTTCCAAATGCCTATCCAATGCCCGCTTAAATGAACATAAAGAAGGAGAGTTCACCACTGATACGGGCAGGGCATTCCATGAACTCACAACCCGCTGTGTGAAGAATCTACCCCTAACATCTGTCCTATACCTACCACCCCTTAATTTAAAGCTATGTCCCCTAGTAACACCTGACTCCATTAGCGGTAAAAGGTTCTTAGTATCTACCCTATCTAAACCCCTAATCATCTTATACACTTCTATCAGATCTCCCCTAAACCTTCTCTTCTCCAATGAGAACAGCCCCAAGTGCCTCAGCCTTTCCTCATAAGATTTTCCTACCATTCCAGGCAACATCCTGGTAAACCTCCTCTGCACTCGTTCTAAAGCTTCCACATCCTTCCTATAGTATGGCGACCAAAACTGCACACAATACTCCAGATGAGGCCTCACCAGAGTCTTATACAACTGCAACATGACCTCAGGACTCCGGAACTCAATTCCTCTGCCAATAAAGCCCAGTACACCATATGCCTTCCTCACAGCACTATTTACCTGGGTGGCAACTTTCAGAGATCTGTGTACATAGACACCAAGATCCCTCTGCTCATCCACACTACCAAGTAGCCTACCATTAGCCCAGTAATCCATCATCTTGTTATTCCTACCAAAGTGAACGACTTCGCACTTAGCTACATTGAATTCCATTTGCCACATTTCCGCCCAGCTCTGCAACTTATCTATATCCCGCTGTAACCTACCACTTCCTTCCTCACTATCCACAACTCCACCGACTTTCGTGTCATCCGCAAACTTGCTTACCCAGCTTTCAAGTCCTTCCTCTAGATCATTTATAAAGATAACAAAAAGCAATGGTCCCAAAACAGATCCTTGTGGTACACCGCTAGTAACTGCTCTCCAAGATGAACATAATCCATCAACTACTACCCTCTGTCTCCTTCCAGCCAGCCAATTCCTAATCCAAACCTCTAATGTATCCTCAATGCCATACCTCCGAAGTTTTAGCATTAGCCTACCATGGGGAACCTTATCGAACGCCTTACTAAAATCCATATACACAACATCTACTGCTTTACCCTCATCCACTTCCATAGTCACCTTCTCAAAGAACTCAATAAGGTTTGTGAGGCACGACCTGCCCTTCACAAAACCATGCTGGCTATCCCTGATCACGTTATTCCTACCCAGATGTTCATAAATCTTATCCCTTACCATTCTCTCTAAGACTTTGCCCACCACTGAAGTCAGACTCACTGGCCTATAGTTACTAGGGCTATCCCTACTCCCTTTCTTGAACAATGGGACCACATTCGCTATCCTCCAGTCCTCTGGTACTATTCCCGTTGACAATGACGACATAAAAATCCAGGCCAATGGCTCTGCTATCTCCTCCCTAGCTTCCCATAGGATCCTGGGGTAAATGCCATCAGGCCCAGGAGACTTATCTATATTCATCCTTTCCAATATTCCCAAAACCTCTTCCCTGCATATTTCCAGGGCATCCATTCTAATTATTTGTGATTCCATATTCACATCAGCAACAGTGTCCTGTTCCTGAGTGAATACTGATGAAAAGTACTGATTTAATGTCTCTCCAATCTCCTCCGCCTCCACACACAACTTCCCACTACTATCCTTGACGGGACCGATACCTACCCTAGTCATCCTTTTATTCTTGACATACCTATAGAAAGCCTTTGGGTTTTCCCTAATCCTACCAGCTAAAGACTTTTCATGTCCCCTTCTCGCTTTTCTTAGCTCCCTCTTTAGCTCCTTCCTGGCTACCTTATAACTCTCAATCGCCCCTACTGAACCTTCACGCCTCATCTTTACATATGCCGCCTTCTTCCCTTTCACAAGGGACTCCAATTCCTTACTAAACCACGGCTGCCTCACAAGGCCCTTTACACCATGCCTGACTGGTACATACCTATCGAGGACACGCAGTAGCTGCTCCTTGAACAATCTCCACATCTCATTAGTGTTCTTCTCTTGAAGCCTGTTTTTCCAATCCACACAACCTAAGCCATGCCTCACTGCATCATAATTTCCCTGCCCCCAGCTATAGCTCTTGCCCTGCGGCGCATGATTATCCCTCTCCATCACTAAAGTAAAAGTCACCGAGTTGTGGTCACTGTCCCCGAAGTGCTCACCTACCTCCAAGTCTAACACCTGGCCTGGTTCATTACCTAGAACCAAATCCAATATAGCCTCCCCTCTTGTTGGCCTGTCGACATATTGTGTCAGGAAACCCTCCTGCACACATTGTACAAACACCGACCCATCTAATGAACTCGAGCTATAGCTCTCCCAGTCAATATCTGGGAAGTTAAAGTCCCCCATAACAACCACCCTGCTACCTTCACTCTTTTCCTGAATCATCCTCGCAATATTATCCTCTACTTCTCTAGGACTATTAGGAGGCCTGTAGAAAACACCTAACAGGGTGACCTCACCTTTCCTATTTCTAACCTCAGCCCAAACTACCTCAGATGGCAAGTCCTCTTCCATCGTCCATTCCACTGCTGTGATACTGTCTTTGACAAGTAATGCCACGCCTCCCCCTTTTTTACCCCCATGTCTGATCCTACTAAAACATTTGAACCCTGGAACGTGCAACAGCCATTCTTGTCCCTGTTCTACCCACGTCTCCTCCTGGCTCTTTTGAGCTCTCTCTTTAGGTCTTTCCTGGCTACCTTGTAACCCTCAAGCGCCCTAACTGAGCCTTCACATCTCATCTTAACATAAGCCTTCTTCTTCCTCTTGACCAGAAATTCCACTTCCCTCGTAAACCATTGCTTCAGCTTCCTCCCTTCCTGACAGGTGCATACTTATCTAGGACACACAGTAACTTTTCCTTGAATAAGCTCCACATTTCTAATGTGCCTCCCCTGCAGTTTCCTTCCCCATCCTATGCTTCCTAAATCTTCCCTAATTGCATTGTAATTGCCTTTCCCCCAGCTGTAACTCTTGTCCAGTGGTATACACCTAACCCTTTCTATCCCTAAAGTAAACATAAAAGAATTGTGGTCACTATCACCAAAGTGCTCACTTGCTTCTAAATCTAACACCTGGCTGGGCTCTTTAACCAGTACATCTAATTCGGCTTCACCCCTTGTTGGCCTGTCTACATACTGAGTCAGGAAGCCCTCCTGCATACACTGGACAAAAACTGACCCACCTATAGTACTCGTAGCATAGTGTTCCCAGTAAATATTTGGAAAGTTGAAGTTCCCCATGACAACTACTCTGTCTCTCTCACTTCTATCGAGAATCATCTTTGCTATCCTTTTCTCTACATCTCTGGAACTATTCGGAAGCCTATAGAAAACTCCCAACAGGGTGACCTCTCCTTTCCTGGTTCTAACTTCAGCCCATACTACCTCAGTTGATGAGTCCCCAAATATCCTTTCCGCAACTGTAATACTGTCCTTGACCGACAATGCCACACCTTCCCCTCTTTTACCATCTCCTCTGTTCTTACTGAAACATCTAAATCCTGGAACCTGCAACATCCATTCCTGTCCCTGCTCTAACCATGTCTCCGAAATGTGCACAACATTGAAGTCTTAGGTACGAACCCATGCTGCAGGTTCACCCACCTTATTCCGGATGCTCCTGGTATTGAAGTAGACACACTTCAAATCAACTTCTTGCTTGCCGGTGCCATCTTGTGTCCCTGAAACTTGATTTTGGACCGCCCTACTCTCAACCTTTTCTATATTCGAACTACAATTTTGGTCCCCATTCCACTGCTGGCTTAGTTTAAATCCACCCCAATAGCTTTAGCGAATTTCTCCCACCCCCCCCGGATATTGGTACCCCTCTGGTTCAGATGAAGACCATCCCACTTGTAGAGGTCCCACCTACCCCAGAAAGAGCCCCAATTATCCAAGAATCCAAAACCCTCCCTCCTGCACCATCCCTGTAGCCACGTGTTCAACTCGTCTCTCTCCCTCTTCCTCACCTCACTAGCACATGGCACCGGAGCAAACCAGAGACAACAACTCTGTTCGTCCCAGCTCTAAGTTTCCATCCTAGCTCCCTGAATTTCTGCCTTAAATCCCCATCTCTTTTCCTACATATATCATTGGTGCCTATGTGGACCACAACTTGGGGCTGCTCCCCCTCCCCCTTAAGGATCCCAAAAACATGATCAGAGTCATCACAAACCCTGGCACCTGGGAGGCAACACACCAACTGTGAGTCTCTCTCGTCTCCACAAAACGAGACCCCCTATCTGTCCCCCTAACTTTGGAGTCCCCAATGACTACTACTCTGCTCCTCTTCCCCTTTCCCTTCTGAGCAGCAGGGACACTCTGTGCCAGAGCCCTGTACCCCACTGCTTTCCCCTGGTAAGTCGTCTTTCTATCCTTCCTATTGCATTTGTACTCTGGGAGCATTAAACTGCCAGCCCTGCCAATCCCTGATCCATGTGTCTGTAATTGCTATGATATCACAGTCTTGTGTTCCCAACCATGCCCTGAGCTCATCTGCCTTACCAGATAGGCCTCTTGCATTGAAGAGGTTGAACAGTTCATCACATTCACCAACACATTCCACCCTGACCTTAAATTCACTGGACCATCTCTGACACCTCTCTCCCCTTTCTGGACCTCTCAATTTCCATCAATGGTGACTCACTCAACACTGACATTTTTTACGAACCCACTGACTCCTACAGCTACCTGCATGATACTTCCTCCCACCCTGCCTCCTTATTCCCAATTCCTAACTCCTCCGCCTCTTCCACATCTGCTCCTGGGAAGACAAGCTCCACCGCAGAACACACCACATGGCCTCCACCTATAAAGACTGAATGGTTAATGATGCCCTCCAGTTTATCTCATCCATGTCCCACACCTCTGCCCTCGAACCCCACCGCAACAAGGACAGAACCCCCCCACCCCCACCCCCACCCCCAACCCCAGTCCTCACCTTCCACCCCACCATTTCCGCCACCTACAAATAGACCCCACCGCCAGAGATATATTTTCCTCCCCACCTCTATCTGCTTTCTGTAAAGACCGTTCCCTCCGCAACTACCTCATCAGGTCCGCACCCACCATCCCACACTGCCCTCCCACCACCTTCCCCTGCCACCACAGGAATTGCAAAACTTGCACCCACACCTCCCTCCTCACCTGTGGTAGCTGTTTGTAATCATATTCTAATGTAGCTTTGTTTGTGGATGTTGGGATGGCTGCTTCTGTAGTTCAATATTTGGTCTGTATGTGTTGATTTCCTGTAGACGCTGGTTTGAAGTTCCCAATTGGCTGTTCATTCTACTGCAACATCTAGGAATGACAGTTTGTTGTTTTCCTCCTCAGTGAATTTTATGTCAGTAAGGGTATTATTGATGGTCTTGAAGGTTTCCTCTAATTTGTTTCATTTAGTGATGACCAAGGTGTCATCCACAGAGTGGACCCAAAGTTTGGATTGGATGGTTGGCCGAGATGTTTGTTTGAGTCTCTGCATTACTGTCTCTGCTAAGTACCCTGATATTGGAGATCCCCATGGGTGTTCCGTTGGTTTGTCTGTAGGTTTTGTTATTGAAAGTGAAGTGGGTGATAAGGCATAGGTCCATTAGTTTGATGATACTGTCCTTGCTGATGAAGTTGGTGGTGTCTGGTGTATGTGTCTTTGGCCTTTGGATTGACATGGACAAGGCACATTGACTTGGACCCCATTTACCACCCCCTGAGAAAAAGAACAGGAAATGACATCACCATAGGAAATGATGTCACCACAGAAAATGACATCACTAACCAAAGGAAACTCAAACGTATAATAGAAAGTTGGCTACACCACCAGTGCTTCATTCGGAGGCTAACTGAAGGTGTTACCTAGTATCGTGACAAAGCACCTGAAAACGAACCTTCCAGCTCAATGAGCAAACATACATCCAGAACCTCAACCTAAGCTATAAATCTTCTCAAAACTTGTTATTATCTCAGAGTACACTGGGATTTGGATCAGATGGGTCAATGGGCCGAGGAGTGGTGGATGGAGTTTAAAAAAGATTTATGAGGTGCGGCATTTTGGACGGATTTACACACTTGGTTGGATCTTGTGGAGTGTTGCTGAACAAAGAGACCTTGGAGTGTAGGCTAATAGTTCCTTGCAAGTGGAGATGCAGGTAATGAAGAAGGTGTTTGGTATGCTTTCTTTTATTGGTGTGTAGGAGTTGGGGGAGTCATGTTGAAGCTGTACAGGACATTGATTAGGTCACTTTTGGAATAATGTGTGCAATTCTGGTCTCTCTGCTATATATGTGAAACTTGAAAGGGTTCGGAATGGATGTAGAAGGATGTTGACAGGGCTGGAGGATTTGAGCTATAGGAAGAGATTATATAGGTTGGGGTTATTTTCCCTGGAGTGTTGGAGGCTGAGAGGTGACCTTATAGAGGTTAACAAAATCATGAGAGGCATGGATTGGATAAATGAACTGAAAGTCTTTTCCCAAGGGTGGGGGAGTCCAAAACTAAAGGAAATAGTTTTAAGGGGAAAGATTTGAAAGGGACGCAAAGGGTCAAATTTCTCACACAGAGAGTTGGGTGTGTATGGAATGAGTTGCCAGAGGAAGTGGTGGAGGCTGTTACAATTGCAACACTTAAAAGGTCTGAGTGGGTATATATGAACAGGAAGGTTTAGAAAGCAATGGGACAAATGGGACTAGATTAATTTAGGATATCTGATCAGCATGAATGAATTGGATCGAAGGGTCTGTTTCTGTGCTGTACATCTCTATGCCTCTCTAAGTCCACACTGACTCTACAAAGAGCATCCCACCCAGACTCTCACCATCTCTGTGGCTCTGCATTTCCCATGGCTAATCCATCTAATCTACACATCCCAGGACACTATGGGCAGTTTAACATGGCCAAACCACCTGTGGAGGAAGCCAAATATGAATATGAGAACTCCACACAGAAAGTCGCCTGAGACTAGAATGAAACCTGAGTACCCAACGTTGTGAGGCACGCAACCAGAAAGTGGCTAGGCATACCATAACCAGGAGGGACACAGTAACTGGCAGGTACACAGTAACCAAGAGATGGTATGGGACCCAGCAACTGGCAGGGTCACAGTAACCAGAATGTGGGGATGGACCCAATAACTGGCAGGGTCACAGTAACCAGAATGTGGGGATGGACCCAGTAACTGGCAGGGTCACAGTAACCATAGTGTAGGGAGGAACCCAGAAACTGAAAATGTGTTGCTGGTTAAAGCACAGCAGGTTAGGCAGCATCCAAGGAACAGGAAATTCGACGTTTCGGGCCAGAGCCCTTCATTCCTGATGAAGGGCTCTGGCCCGAAACGTCGAATTTCCTGTTCCTTGGATGCTGCCTAATCTGCTGTGCTTTAACCAGCAACACATTTTCAGCTCTGATCTCCAGCATCTGCAGACCTCACTTTTTACTCGAAGAGGAACCCAGAAACTGGCAGGGTCACAGTAACCAGAATGTGGAGATGGACCCAATAACTGGCAGGGTCACAGTAACCGGAATGTGGGGATGGACCCAATAACTGGCAGGGTCATGGTAACCATAGTGTAGGGAGGAACCCAGAAACTGGCAGGGTCACAGTAACCAGAATGTGGAGATGGACCCAATAACTGGCAGGGTCACAGTAACCGGAATGTGGGGATGGACCCAATAACTGGCAGGGTCATGGTAACCATAGTGTAGGGAGGAACCCAGAAACTGGCAGGGTCACAGTAACCAGAATGTGGAGATGGACCCAATAACTGGCAGGGTCACAGTAACCGGAATGTGGGGATGGACCCAATAACTGGCAGGGTCATGGTAACCATAGTGTAGGGAGGAACTCAGAAACTGGCAGGGTCACAGTAACCAGAATGTGGGGATGGACCCAATAACTGGCAGGGTCACAGTAACCACAATGCGGGGATGGACCCAGTAACTGGCAGGGTCACAGTAACCAGGAAGTGGGGAGGGACCCAGTAACTGGCAGGGTCACAGTAACCAGAATATGGGGATGGACCCAGTAACTGGCAGGGTCACAGCAACCATATTGTAGGGAGGGACCCAATAACTGGCAGGGTCACAGTAACCAGAATGTGGGGAGGGACCCAGTAATTGGCAGGGTCACATTAACCAGAATATGGGGATGGACCCAGTAACTGGCAGGGTCATAGTAACCAGAATGTGGGGATGGACCCAGTAACTGGCAGGGTCACAGTAACAATAATGTGGGGAGGGACCCAATAACTGATGGGGTCACAGTAACCATAATGTGGGGCGGGACCCAATAACTGGTGGGGTCACAGTAACCATAATGTGGGGTGGACCCAGTAACTGGCAGGATCACAGTAACCATATTGTAGGGAGGGACCCAATAACTGGTGGGATCACAGTAACCATAATGTGGGGAGGGACCCAATAACTGGCAGGGTCACAGTAACCAGGAGGTGCAGAGGGACAGAATAACCAAGAGGGATATAAATTGTTAAACTATTTGAATGGCTCGTCCCACTGAGTGCTATATTTTATTGACAAATACTGCTTGTTTTAAAAATGTGCCAACATTTTATTGAGGAGAAAGTGAGGTCTGCAGATGCTGGAGATCAGAGCTGAAAATGTGTTGCTGGAAAAGTACAGCAGGTCAGGCAGCATCCAAGGAGCAGGAGATTCGACGTTTCGGGCAAAAGCCCTTCTTCAGGAATGAGGAGAGTGTGGCATAAGCCCTTCTTCAGGAATGAGGAGAGTGTGCATAAGCCCATCTTCAGGAATGAGGAGAGGAATCACACTCTCCTCATTCCTGAAGAAGGGCTTATGTCCAAAACGTCGAATCTCCTGCTCTGTGGATGCTGCCTGACCTGCTGCGCTTTTCCAGCAACACATTTCCAACATTTTACTGAGCATTATTAGAAGTTTGATTGTTGCTTGTCTCACAAAGTTATACCATTTACTGACATCTACTACTAATATTAGGAAACTGCCACCATTTTGGACAAGATTGTTAAAGGCTTTGATTACCTTGTGGAAAGTTGCTGAGTTCATCAAGTTATGAACACTACTGACATACTACTGATTTTAAGAATATTCCAGCATCTTAGGGAGGAGTGTTAAAAGTTTTGATTTTTTTGTACAGGGAAATGAGTGGATTGGGTTTGTACCCTATTGGATTTTAAAAGAAAGAGAGAAAACTTCATTGGGTGGATGCAGAAAGGACTTTTTCTGCGAGAGTCCAGAACTATAAAAAATAATCTCAGAATAAGGGTACAAATTAGGAGGATTTCTTTATCTGAGAATTCATATACCAAAGAATGCTGTCGAGACCAAGTTGTTAAGTAGATTGAATTTGGAGACTGATATTTTTAATTAGTAAGGGAACTGAAGCTTGTGGGGAAAAGTAGGAAAGGTAAGAAATTGGAGTTAAAAATGATCAGATCAGCCACAATCTCAATGGTCAAACAGATTCAAAGGGCTGAATGGTCTACATTTTATGGTCATAGGTTTTAAACTAGACTGGCAAGGGGATGGGATCTAGAGTTACGGATCAGATGATGGAGTAGGTAGTGAACAGCCAGATAGAGTGTGCAGACTGTCTGAGAGGAGGAATAGGCACTTGATGGGACAAAGGTGTGGTCAGTGTGATGGGTTGAAGTGTATCTAATTTAATGCAAGAAGTATCAGGAATAAGGGTGATGAACTTCGAGCATGGTTCAGTACATGGAACTATGATGTTGTGGCCATTATGGAGACTTGGATATCAAAGGGTCAGGAATAATTGTTTGACATTCCAGGGTTTAGATGTTTCAAAAGGAGTAGGGAGGGAGGTAAAAGAGATGGGGGAATGGCATTCCAAATCAGGGATAGTATCACCACTGCAGAAAGGGAGGTTGTTGAGGAGGGTTTGTCTGCGGTGTCAGTATGGGTGGACGTCAGAAACAGAAAAGGAGCAGTCACAAAATTGGGAGTTTTCTGCAGGCTCCCCAACAGCAACAGAGATCTGGAGGAGCAGATTGGAAGGCAGACTTTGGAAAGGTGCAGAAGTAACAGAGATGTTGGCCTGGGTGACTTTAAATTTCCTAATATTGATTGGAACCTCCTTAGTTCAAATAGTTTGGATGGAGCATTTTTTTGTCAGGTGTGTCCAGGAAGGGTTCCTGACTCAGTATGGAGATAGGCCAACTAGAGGAGGTGCCATATCCTATTTGATGTTTAGCAACAAACCAGGCCAGATGTCGAATCTCTTGGTGGGAGAGCACTTTGGTGATAGTGACCACAACACCCTGACCTTTACTATAATCATGGAGAGGGAAATGAGCAGATAGTATGGGGAAGTATTTAATCGGGGGAGGGGGAATTACAATGCTATTAGGCAGAAATTGGAAACAGATGTTCTCAGGAAAATTCACGACAGAAGTGTGGAGGTTGTTTAGGAAGCACTTGCAGATAATGCTGGACAGGTTTGTCCCACTGAGGCAAAGAAGAGATGGTAGATTGAAAGAACCTTGGGTGACAAGGCATGTGGAACACCTAGTCAAGAGGAAGAAGAGAGTTTACTTAAGGTTGAGAAGGCAAGGATCAGACAGAGCTCTAGAGGGTTACAAAATAGCCAGGAAGGAACTGAAGAATGGACTTAGGAGAGATAGAAGGGGACATGAAAAAAAATTGGGAGTAGGATTAAGGAAAACCCTAAGGCATTCTACACTTAGGTGAGAAACAAGATAATCACCAGAATGAAGGTAGGGCCAATCAGTGATAGTGGAGGGAACTTGTGCCTGAGAGGGATCTTAATCCTTCTGAGGACAGCGTGAAACAAACTGATATGCTTGAACAGGTTGACGTTAAGAAGGAAGATGTGCTGAAAATTTTGAAACTCATTAGGCCAGTTGGACTATACCAAGGTTAATGCAGGAAGCAAGGGAAGAGATTGCTGCACCTTTGGCGATGATCTTTGTGTCCTCATTGTTCACTGTGCCAGATGATTGGAGAGTGGCAAATGTTTTTCTCTTGTTCAAGAAAGGAAATAGGGATAATCCTGGGAATTACAGACCAGTCAGTCTCACGTCTATGGTGGGTCAAGTATTAGAGAGGATTCTGAGAAACACAATTTATAATTACTTGGAAAACCATTGTTTGATTAGAGATAGTCTGCATGGCTTTATGAGAGGCAAGTCATGCCTCACAAACTTTATTGAATTCCTTGAGGATGTGACAAAACCCATTGAAGGTAGAGTGGATGAGGTGTACTTGTATTTTAGCAAGACATTTGATAAGGTTCCCCATGGTAGGCTCATTCAGAAAGTGAGAAGGAATTTTGGCTATCTGGATACAGAATTGGCTGACCCATAGAAGACAGAGGGTGGTGGTAGATGGAAAGTATTCAGCCTGAAGCTTGTGACCAGTGGTGTTCTGCAGGGAGTGTTTCTGGGACCTTTGCACTTTGTGATTTTGATAAATGACCTGGGTGAGGGAGTGGAAGGGTGGGTTTGTAAGTTTTCTGATGACACAAAGTTTCGTGGAGTGATGGATGTGGAGGACTGTTGCTGGTTGCAATGGGACATTGACAAGATGCTGAATTGGGTTGATAAGTGGCAGATGGAGTTCATCTTGGAAAAGTGTTAAATGATTCACATTGGAAGGTCAAATTTGAATGCAGAATACAGGGTTAAAGGCAAGATTCGTGGCAGTGTGGATTTGCAGAGGGATCTTGGGGTCCATGTCCATAGATCCCTCAAAGTTGCCACTCAAGTTGATAAGGTTGTAAGGAGGCCTATGGTATCTTGGCTTTCATTACGGGGGGATTGAGTTTAAGAATTGTAAGGTTATGCTGCAGCTCTATGGAGCCCTGGTTAGACCATACTTGGAATATTGTATTCAGTTCTGGTCGCCTCATTATATGAAGGATATGGAAGCTTTAGAGAGGGTGCAAAGTAAATTTACCAGGATGCTGCCTGGACTGGAGGACATGTCTTATGAAGAAAGGTTGAGGGAGCTAGGGCTTTTCTCATTGGGGCGAAGAAGAATGAGTGGTGACTTGATAAAGGTGTACAAGATGATGAGAGGCATAGATAGAGGGGACAGCCAAGACTTTTTCCCAGGGTGGAAATGTCTGTCATGAGGAGGCATAATTTTAAGGTGATTGGAGGAACATTTGAGGAGATGTCAGAGTTAGATTCTTTACACAGAAAATAGTGGGTGCAGGGAATGCACTGGCAGTGGTGGTAGCAGACAGATACATATGGGGCAGTTGATCAACTCTTAGATAGGCACGTGGAAGTTAGTACAATGAAGGGTACATGGTTAGTCTGATCGTAGAGTAGGATAAAAGGCTCAAGGGCCTATATTGTGCTGTACTGTTTTATGTCCTATGTTTATGGTCTAAAAATCATTTAAGAAAATGTTTTACTTTTCATGCAATTGTAATGCTGCTTGACTTGGTCAAATGCGTAATTGCTTGTGTTACTGCAAGGGAAGACTATTTAAGATAAATTGCTAAAGAATCAGAGGGGTGTTTAGGAGAATGTTAACCGTGCAAATTTAGATCTGGAATGTGTGACTTGAAAAGGCGAGGGGAGGGAGGCAACAGGTGGCAACTTTTAAAAATAAACTGGATAAATGCCTGAAAATTTGATATTTAAACAGCTGCAAAAGGGGAAATGTGAAGAATTGAATTAGCTTTATAGTCACATACTCAAATTTTTGAGTCCGGTACTGTGAAAAGCTTTTTCAGAGCTCGGAGCTCTACATTCGATCGAGTGGCCGCCTCGTGGCCAGTAATTTGAATTACACTTTGAGTCTGTTCAATTCCAGCGATATTTACACATTGGAATGCAATAAAACAAGATTTATTTCATTAAAAAAAAGCAACTCAGATACAGATCAGCATGTGCAACATGAAGGGGCTAGAATTAATTACAGTTTGTATCAAAGTATATACATTGATATTTTAACAAAATCTTCGCAAAACTTATGTAAGAAAGCGACCTCCCTTAAAACGTCACAAATGAACGAGAAGGATTTCGAGCAAGTTAACAATCAGCTGGGCTATGCTGTGGACAGGTGGGGAACACTGTGTGTGGATTCAATTTGCAGCCAGTTTCTCTAAACTTTAAAAATCCACCGCTTATGCTACCTTACATGAAGGATTTACTCAGGAGAAAATAGAGCTTCATGAAGACCAGGCTTGTCAAGAAAAGGGGAACTTCTTTGGAAGTACAAAGTGAAACATGAAATCAATGCTGAAGCATGTCGTGTCACCGGCTGAACATTGCCAGGCCTTAAGGTTCTACTGATGTGAAAAGCAAGAACTTCTATTAGATAAATTCCTATAAGTAATATTAGAAAGTGGGAATTGACAAAATTCCCAAAACTGTCGAAAACGAATTACTCCTCAAAAGGCACTTCGACCTCAGACTTCATCCAACTGCAAGCCCACAAGTCCCTCAATCCGAAATAATTGTTTAAAATGAAGCTTGCTAACCCTGAAATGAGGAACGGTGGGTTTTCCGTTAAAATTATCCCAGCTCAGCTGTAACTCAGGATGCAGGATTAAACTGGAGCTCGGTGCAGCACAGTACCCACGTCCTTTTTATCAACAGGGGAGTTAACCTCCAACTCAGTCTGTATCTCAAACCTGAAGTGGACAAACATTTGTGGACTATACATCCTTGTCACATCTCCAAAGAATGTCTGTCATGTTTTAAAAAGTGGAATGTGCCACTACAAGTGTAGGTGAAGTGAATAGAATTGATGTATTTAAGGTGAAATTTGCTAAGCACATGAGGCAGATAGGAATAATATGTTCATACTTTAAGATGATTTGAGTTGCACCCTAAAGCAGGCGGGTTGTCTTTACAGGGAATAACTAAAACAAGTTATGGATCACCAACTCAATGTAAAGTAGATGTAAAGTAAATGTAAAGTCAATGTAAACTCAATGGGTATGCTGAACCCAAATTTCAATTTCACTACATAGAAACATCAAATGTTGATTATTTTATGGAGAAGTTCTATTTTCTACTTGCTGAGAGTGCCTGAGAAGCTGTGTTAATTAGGGTTTGTATTTTTGCATCAATCATGCATCAAAATGAAGAGCATTTGTGTCCAATGCAACAATTCTCAGAACAACACAATTAGAAGCAGTTTGACAGAAAATAAATGACCATCTCTTGTGAAACGAAGCTCCTGTCACCTGAAAAGTTAATGAGGAAATTTTCCCTCCTTCAGCTTTCTCTACTCATCAGGAAATTGGAATTTATCAGATGCCAACCCTCCAAGATTCCCTTGGAATCTCCAGATTTGAAGATTAATCTCCAACACATAGCAGAGAAGCAGGAGAGAAGGCTCAACATAGCAAGAAAAATAAAATCATTCAATACTTTATATCATAGTGATAAAAATGTTGGATCATTGTGAAAGCTCATTTAATTGCGGTCAACAATATTCCAATGAAATATGAAGAGTCTGATTGCTTTTCAGTGGCCTGAGAATGATCATCCAAAATGTTTGACAATAGTGGTAATGTGAGGCCAGGTCTGATGATAAAGTGACAGGATAAAGACTGCAGGAATACACCCAGCCAGAATTGGCAACTGAACGTCAGCCTTAATGTTTCAAATCATTCATTTTAATGAACCAAGACTCTCAGGCTAAAATGTTTATGTTCTGAAATGCTCCCCAGTAAGGCTGCTCAAGTAGAATATTTTGCTTCAAGTAAATTATGGTAAAGTCAACAGAAGCATCTGCAATGTTATAAACTCTAATGAATTGCCGTACCAAAGTTGTGCTCTTTTTAGTCTGAGAATTTAATTTAATACAAACTCCTACTCCAGATTAGGATTTTCTTTCAACAATTGTGCAAGCATTTCAATCAACCTGTTTAGATATGTTGTGATACAGCTTACACATATGCATTCTTGAAGGACTCACAGGCAGGTTTAACTTCACTGAGGGATATCAGTGAACTATTTGGATTTTTACCTCAATTTCTGCAAGCCTCCATGCTTATTACCATTTCTGACTGTGCATAAATTATGAAATTCATTAATTACCGGTTTAATACTTTGAACACAGTCTTGAACATGCTGATATTCATGTAAATAGGGAGCAGTCATTGTATAGTCCAGATCCATAACCTGGGAATTACCAGAGCAATGCCTCCAATATTGACGTTGATGGTGATGTGAATGTTGTTGCTGATATTCTTTGCATTTGAGGTCAATTCTCATTAGAGCTAACCATTTACAATGGCAATTAACCTTGGATTTAGACACAATCAATAACAAGATTATTTTAGGTTGATTTACAGTGAAGATTTTTCCAATGTATCAATGAGTGGAAGATAATATTGGCACAGTCAGTCAGTTCAGCTGAGATCATAAATAATCCTGGAGATTAATTGCTCAACTCACTAGGGCCTGAAGGTCTAGTCTAAATTGAGTGCAAAGCATTATGAATGATGAATGATTCTCGATTGTTGATCATTGTGGATCTCTTTTGCATATTACATTAAGAAGGTGATAGCAAATAATTCTATCTTAAACTTTAGCAAATGATTTACTCCCTTCATTGATATATGTTTGTCTTGGTGCAGGCAATTCAATGACACCCTGCACCAAGTGTATGGAAACCAAGGCTTTATAAAGAAATATGTGGCAAACAGTAAATTAATGCACAAAAGTTTAGCTTTTGTTGGGTACTCCTCTTGGGACACTTTCATAAGTATCTCAAGTCTTTCAGTGCAGCATTAACTTGACATCTAATTTTGTGGCTGAAGACAAGGCGCTCTAGTCCCATATCACAGTTGCCCACAATGAGTAGCTGCTTTACCATTTACATCTCAGATTAGAAGTTGCCAGAGGCTGTGCATAGGATTGAAGTGCACTTAGAAATGAATGTTCCATAAAATGCTGTAAACAATTCTGTTCAAATGTGCTTGCTTGTTAAGACAAATAGCCCAAGGTCCTTTGCCTATGACAGCTTTAATAGGTTGGAGTGGATGGCTCAGTCAGTTCTTTACACTGAAACAAGCTGTCATTGGTTGTCCAAAATTACTCGTTGCATCTGCTTCACTGTAATCCCTGAGGTGGATCTTGAAAATCAGAACTCGACAGGCATTCCCAGATGATTGCATCTTAATTTTGTAATAGTGCCATGGAGACAAAGCTTCCAACCTTTCTGCTATGTTACAAAGTCAATTTGCCATCCAGACGATATTATTCGTCACTCATTTATAGAGTGGACACATCTTCTTGAACCAAGATAGTGTGTAAGATTGCAAAGGTGCAGAAAGCTAACTAATATTGAAGAAATTTCCACTGATAAAAGTAGAAAGCCGCAAACCAGCACACATTTATTAGCCTAATATGTAGGCAAAAGAGGTCCAAAATAGTTTTTGACATAGGTTTATTTTTTCTGCAATTTAGTTCTGGTAGCAAAAGAGCTAGTGCATCAATTTTAGCTCTGGTACTCTTGCTGAATGACAGGGTTCAGAATCAGTGTCTGCTCAAAACTTTGCTGGTCCCAGAAAAAGATGCAAAATACTGACCCAATCATATGATCATCACATCGTTATCACTAAGCAACACCTAATGATTCATTGTGATGATTGAGAAAGTACCTCCCATAAACGAGGGTAGCCCTGTTCCAATTATACAATGGGGGCAGCTGTATTTAGATTTGCAACATAATTAAAACCAGGTGGAATCATGTCAGTGATAAGCTTAATTAGCTCATTGGCACATTTGACTTACTCTATCTGTGGGAAATTGGGGAGCAATCATACATCTTTGAGTTTAGGACCATTCAATTAGAGATGGTAACAAACTGGCTAGGAAGAGATGGGGAGTTGAATTGTAAATTAATTTTGCATTTAGCATGCTCAAATCATGGATAAATTTCAACACAATGGAGGCCATAATCTAATGGTATTATTGCTGGACTGTTAATCCAGAGACTCAGGTAATGTGTAGTACCCGGGGATCGGAGTTCAAAACCCGCCACGGCAGATGGTGGAATGTGGATTCAGTAAAAAATCTGGAATTAAGAGTCTCTTGACCATAAATGTAGATTGTCGGAAACAATCCATCTGGGTCATTAATGACATTTAGGAAAGGATACTGCCATTCTTTTGGCCTACATGTGACTCTAGGCCCATTGCAATGTGGTTGACCTCTGGACAGTTAGGGCTAGGCAATAAAGCTGGCTGAGCCAGCAATGCCCTCATCTCCTGAATGCTTTTTAAAACGTCATTTCTAATCATATCCCTGCCATATTCTTTTTAACTTGTAAATATTTTAAAAAGTAAATTCTGGAAGTGAACTTATCTCTAATTTTTTACTGTACATTTTCACATGTAATCTACAAATATTTCAGATTCCATGTGCTATTGCCATAGATACTGTGCAGTTAAACACTTCTTTTAGAAATCATGCAACTTTATTGCAACCCATATCCCCTGAATTGGTAACCCTTTGGCATTTCACCTGCATTACTTTATTTTCCATTGGGAAGCTGGGTTCAAGAGTGCACTTCTTAGCATATGCATCTCAGATCAGTGATTGCCATGATCAAAGCATCAGCATGCACAGTATTCGATATCAGCATCCAAGTACTTTTGGACTGAGGCCATTGTGATATGATATTTAGACACTGTCTCCCTCCCAACTGTGCTAGATAAAGGGATGAAAAGTGCCCGATAGAAGATAAGTAAGAGAAACTTTGAAATTCATGGCATGCAAGAAATTGGCATGAGGGATGGGTTTGTGGTTAAATTGGTTAGCTGTTTGCACTTTTCCAACTGCTGACTTGCCTTGACTGCAGGACTGTTTTGATGTTATATGGTCAAAGTGACATTGTACATTCTTTTAACAATAACATGACTTGCAGTCAGTGTCTTTGCTTGGAGATCACTTGAGTGATTATTTGAGGCAAGGTTCCTGGAAACATGAAGTGCCCAGTATCACAGATGGCTCTGTCATTTACATTCTCTCCCACACATTTCTTCCAGCTGGAGGTCCTCTGTCGCTAAACACAGCGGCGAATTGCTACTTAAGGGTACCATTGCCATTGATCGGGTACTCTCATGAGGTGGACACAAAACATAGCGATCAACTGCATTTGACTGGTGGACATCTGCCGATGTTACCACAGGTGCCTTGGAGAACTGTGAGCATGAAGCCTTCAGACTCTCCTCAAGATCACTGCCTCCAACTGCTCCCTGTTCACAGCAACTGTTTGACCTCCCACGAGCATCCTCCATGTTGACGTAAAGAATCTCCTCTGGGTCTGAAGAGGGTGGCAGGTCTTCCACAATCTTCTCTAGTTGACAGCAGATGATCTCAAAAGTTGGCCGCTCTCTTGGGTTCAATTGCCAGCAGTAGTACATCAGCTCATACCTGACAAAAGGATGTAAAAGAAATTGAGGAGTGTCTTTGTGCATTAAACTCTCTTATAAATTTACAATCCAATCAAATATTTTAACAGCAGAGTCAAAGGGTGTTTGGTTCATTGTCCCAAAAGAATCCCCGCTAAATGACATATTTACACACTTCTGAAGTTTCTTTTTCTCAGTTGCTTTTTCCCATTCTGAAAGTTTTAATAAATTCCACTCAACACCCATTTTTAAAAACACATTCTAGGTGGTAACCATTACAATGAGAATTGTTTTTGACCTATCCAGGCAATATTAGCAAAATCAAACTTCATAATCTGTTGCAAAGCACTAGACATGTACCTTCATTGTCTTGGAGAAAGTGAGGACTGCAGATGCTGGAGATCAGCGCTTAAGAATGTGTTGCTGGAAAAGCGCAGCAGGTCAGGCAGCATCAAAGGAACAGGAGAATCGACGTTTCAGGCATAAGCCCTTCTTCAGGAATGAGGAGGATGTGCATACCCTGAAGAAGGGCTTATGCCCGAAACGTTGATTCTCTTGTTCCTTTGATGCTGCCTGACCTGCTGCGCTTTTCCAACAACACATTTTTAAGCACCTTCATTGTCTTCCCTATCTGGTGTATTATATTTTGCATTCTTGGCAATATCACTTTCCCTGTATTCTGGTTGACAGGGAGAGTTATTGATGGATGGACTGTGACAAATAATGCTCACTCAATGAGATGGGAAGAAATGGGATGGCATCCAGTTCATGTCTTCAGTTTTTAGTAACTAACCATGATTTTGGATGTAAATTCATGGCATGACATTCTTCCTTTTCAGGTAATAAACCCATTTTCTCATGAGAAAGCTTTTTATGTCTCCAATGCTTCTTTTGCCAATCACCTTAAATCTGTGCCCCCTCAGAATCATAAAGCAGTCTGTCCGCGTACCATATCTAAGCTGACCAACAAATACTAATCCCATTTATCTGCACTTGCGAAATAGCCTATTATGCTCTAGCATTTCAAGTGCTCATCCAGGTGCTTAAATGAGAGAGTACCTCCTCTACCACATTCTCAGGCAGTATATTCCATATTTCTATGGCCTCTGGGTGATAAAGGTGTTCTCAGATCCCTTCTAAACCAATTACTCCTCACATTAAACTTATGTCCTCTCAGCTGACACATATCTACCATGGTGAAAAGACTCTCATGTCTACCCTATCAATGCATCTCAAAATTATGCCCTCTTATTATTCACCCGGGAGGGTCTGATTGAAGTATACAAAGGCAGGAGGTGGAGAGGGGATTTAAGGAAAGTGTTTTCACCCAGACTAAAATGGATTGTGCGGGAGGGTAGCAGTGCAGGTAATTTTTAAGTACTTGGTAAAGCACTTGAAATGTCATAATATTCCAGGCTGTGAACCATGTGCTGGAAAGTGGACATAATGTAGAGTTAGTGTAGTTTTGGCAGTATAGAAATACGGGCAGATGGACCTCTTCTGTGCTGCATGATTCTATAAAACATTTCACTTTGTTGGAAAAAGTTAAATCAGTAAACAAACCGATAGAACCTTTCAGAAACATTCATCTCTATTGGATACTCTAGAAAAATGAATCAAAATGAAATTGAAAGTACTACTTAATAAGTAAATTTAGGCAGATACCCATTGCAAAAGGTTTCAGAAAATCTCAGTTTAGGGAAAATAGTGACTTATCAACATTCATTCATAAAGAGATTCCTTACAGTGCATCCAGACAGTCTGGGGGCTGCTTCAGTCTGTTGCCTTGTCGGAGATAGTCATAGATCTCACTGTTTTCCACACCTGGATACGGAGTTTGCCCGCGAGTTGCAATCTCCCACATGGTGACACCATAGGACCACTGAAAGAAGGGAAGAGAACAATTTATACTATGATAGCAAACAGCTCAGAACTTTACTCACATCCCCAGGTAAGATTCTCAACTTTTCACTGTAATTCAATGGCCCTTCAAAAACTGAGACAACTCTCAGAAAGACTCTCAGAAAGTGTAGTGGGTATTAAGTGTTTGTGTTGGGAACATTGTAAAACAGATGTACACGTGAGTAACATGAGGTCAGAGTAGGAGGATACTTGTCTGGAATACAATCATGGGCCAGTGCATGGATTTCATGACTCTCTTTTGAATCTCTTCTGTTTCAAAATGCTTTCATTATATAAGACCGAAGGACTTAGAAACTGGAGTAGGCCATTTGTCCCTTTTAACCTGCTCTGCTATGGCTGATCTGTGGTAGTCTCAACTCCATTTTGTGGTGTACCCCATAACCTTTGACTCCCTTGGCTATTAAAAATATAGCTAGCTGAGCCCCTAAGTCCCAGTCTCCACTACCTTCTTCAAAACTGTCAGAGAGAAATATTCTCCTCATTACTAACGTTGAAGGGAGATTGTTCATTCTACAATTACTGTATATACTCGTGGAAAAGTTGATCTCATGTAAAAGTTGAACCTGCTATATTGCTTTATAAACCTCTTACAAAGGAAACTGCATTTTCCCATTCACCTACTTGAACAAAATCGCATTCATTTGTTTGTACTGGTAACTCTATTCATTGCTCTTTGTTTATTATATCATCCATCTGTCTGTCTGTCCATCCACTTAGCCACTTGGTTTATTACAGCATGTTTTGATTCATTCGTTCACTCAGACTCACTGAGTCTGTCTGTACTTGTGGCACATTCAAAAGTTAATATTGTTAAAAAGTTAATAATTTTAATTGTGCCATGATAAAAGTGAGATATATTAGCTACATATTAGATTACTTACAGTATGGAAACAGGCCCTTCAGCCCAACAAGTCCACACCGACCCACCGAAGCGCGGCGCACCCATACCCCTACATTTACCCCTTACCTAACACTACGGGCAATTTAGCATGGCCAATTCACCTGACCCACACATCTTTGGACTGTGGGAGGAAACCGGAGCACCCGGAGGAAACCCACGCAGACACGGGGAGAACGTGCAAACTCCACACAGTCAGTCGCCTGAGTCGGGAATTGAACCCGGGTCTCAGGCGCTATGAGGCAGCAGTGCTAACCACTGTGCCACCGTGCTGCCCACAGTTCTTTGACAAATTTGTTAATGTTGCAGAAGTTCCTAACATACGAGAGTAAGTGGGAGAGAAATGGAAGAACTTGTCAGAAAAGCCATTTACACATTCAGAATTTAATAAATATTTCATTTTAAGTTTGTTATTACACCAGGCTATGTTGAACAGTCTGATTTTTCAGGATTTCAATGAATCTTTGACATGTTAAATTTTCGTGCCGATATGTATAAATTAAATTTATCAGCAATCCCCTTCTTGTTACTTTTGCTTTTATCTGGTAATTACCTTTACCGTAATTTGTTGTGTTTTTCTTCTTTACCACGATTAGTTGTGATCAAATCGACTTCTGTTAATCGTACGGTATTTCGAACTGAAGCATGAATTTCACAGTACCTGTGTATTAGTCAATCCTATAAATTGAACCTTTAAAAGTAGTCCAAAAAATTTGACTTTTACATGAGTATATACAGTATGTCCACTAATTTTAATTTCCCTATTTAAAGGAAACATCCTACCTAATTCATGCAAGATCTTATTTTTTTTGAGAATCACCTTCTTTGAACTGCTAATGCAATTATATTTATTTCAAATAATAAGGCTGTTTGTGTGATTGGAGGCCAATGTCCAGTGATGTACCACAGGGATCAGAGCTGGGCCTGTTATTGTTTGCGCTAGATATAAACTATGTAGTTAAGCATGTGGGTGGATATGATAAATACGTTTGTGGGTGACACAAAGATTGGTTGGGTGATTGGCAGTGAGGAAGTAGCTGTCAGATTGCAGGAGGATATAAATAAATTAGTAAGATAGGATTTAACCTTGATAAGTATGAGGGTCGCACTTTGGAAAAAGTAAAAAGATAAAGGCGCACTCAATAAATGGTACGAGACTAGGAAGCTTGAAGGACTCTTGAAGTGCATGTCTTCAGATACATAAGGGTGGCAGGATGGGTTAATACAGTAATTAAGGAGGCATACGGGACACTTGTGTTTGTCAGTTGAGGCATAGATTTTAAGAGCAAGAAGGTTGTGCTGGAGTTGTACAGGACTTTGATTAGGCCTCAGTTGGAGTGCTGCACACTCTTCTGGTTTCTGCACCATAATAAGAATTTGACCACACTGAATGGAGTGCAGAGGATATGCACCAGGAGGTTTTTTCGGATTGAGCACTTTGCTTGGGAAGAGAGGCTAGATAAGCTTGGGCTGTTTTCTTTGGAACAGAGAAGGCTGACAGGGGATCTGCCTGAGGTGTATAAGATTGCGAAGGACCTGGGCAAAGTGAATAGAAAGCAGCTGCTCCCTTAGTTGAAGGGTTATGGAGTCATACAGATCTACATTACAGAAAAATTGAGTCTGCTCTACAATTTTATCATGACCAATGTGTTTGTCAATTCCATTCTCCTGCCTTCTCCCCACAACACGTGATCCCTTTACTATTCAAGAACCTATCACTCTCTTTCTTAAATGCACTCAATGACTTGGCCTCCACAGCCTTCTGCAGTAAGTTCCACAGATTCACCATCCTCTCGCTGAAGAAATTCCTCCTTATCTCAGTTCTAAAGGGTTGTCCCTGCACTCTGAGGTTGTGCCTCGGGTCCTAGTCTCTCCAATTAGTGGATGCCTGTTTTCCATGTCCACTCCAACCAGGCCTTTCAATCTTCAGTGAGATTCCCCTCATCCTTCAAAACTCCAAGTACAAACCCACAGTCCTCAATCACACTTCATTTTAAAAGCCCTTCATCCCCGAGATCATACTTGTAAATCTCCTCTGGACCCCCTCTCATGCTAGCATATTCTTCCTTAGATACAGGATCCAAACCTTCTCTCAATATTCCAAATGCGTTCTGACCAAAGCCTTAAAACAGCCTCAGCAGTACACCTCTGCACTTGTATTGTAGCCCACTTGAAATGGATGCTGTTATGGACTGGGGTAGACTCCTCAAAACATTTCAAGAATGTAGCTCAGACCCTTACTCTGATAGTTATTTTAAGCAGCTGTTATTTTAAGTGGATATTCCAGGAGAGGTGCCTCTGTTCAAACCATTTAGTTTTAAACAAAACAGAATTTATTTGCAATATTACCAAATTAAACACCAACAAAAGAGAACAGAATTCAAAATAACTTAACCTGTCCGAAAACCCAACAGGTCATCAATTTAATGCTGTTCCAGATACTTTCCCCATAAACACCCTGTGGCAAAAAGGTAAAATCAAACCCAGTGTCTTACAGGAGAGATAATACCAGCCTGAACCTGCTTCTTTGGGTTCAGCAACGTTTTCAACACTGCTCTTAAAAACCAAACCAAACCAGATGGAAGCTGAGCTGGGAGAACGGGCCACTCCCCTTTCATTGTACAAGATTTTTTAAAACGTGAAAGCCTTTTGCCTAAGGCAGCATCTGTTGGATATAATCAAACTTGTCCTAAAACCCTTCAACCCTGGACTTTTCGGAATCTGTGTCCTTTACGACCTCTCTGGGGGAAAAAAAAGCCAAGGACAACATAACCATGTTAGGGGAGCAGCATCATCACGACGCTAACATTATATTTGCCTTCCTAATTCCAACTGAACCTGCATGTTAAGAGAATTCTGAACTAACACCCCCTCGTCCCTATGTGCTTCACATTTTCAAAGCTTTTCCCCCTTTAGAAAATAGTCTATTCTTCCTACCAAAGTGCACAATCCTTCACTTTCCCACATTGTACCTGCCACTTCCCTGCCCACTCGCCTAGCTAGTTCAAGTCTTTCTGCAGCTTCCCTGCTTCCTCAACACTATCTATCCTATCTTTCTATAATCTGCAAATGTAATTGCAATGCCCTCAGTTATTTTGTCCAGATTGTTAAATAAATAACATGAATAGTTGTGGTCCCAATGCTGACCCCTGTGGATGTCTATAAGTCACTGGCTGCTATCCTGAAAAAGAGCCCTCCTGTAATCCATTATCCCCTTCACAGTTAGCAGCCCAACTGCATACCTACTGATCAATCCTCCTACACTGAGGTCTAAATCACAAAAGCAAGGGCCTCAGCCTATAGGTGGCCCATTATAGACCAACATACAATTGGAAAAACCAATTTGTGGGCGGCACGGTGGCACAGTGGTTAGCACTGCTGCCTCACAGCGCCTGAGACCCGGGTTCAATTCCCGACTCAAGCGACTGACTGTGTGGAGTTTGCACGTTCTCCCCGTGTCTGCGTGGGTTTCCTCCGGGTACTCCGGTTTCCTCCCACAGTCCAAAGATGTGCGGGTCAAGTGAATTGGCCATGCTAAATTGCCAGTAGTGTTAGGTAAGGGGTAAATGTAGGGGTATGGGTTGGTTGCGCTTCGGCAGGTCGGTGTGGACTTGTTGGGCCGAAGGGCCTATTTCCACACTGTAAGTAATCTAATCTAAAAACAGGGCATCATTTTAAGGTTTAAGGAATTTGAGGATTTTTCTTTTCACCCAAAAGGTAGTGGCGTCTGGAATGCACTGCCTGGCCAGATAAGGTCTCACTGGATAAATACAGAAAAACTTCCCTACTTTTGTGTTCTGTTCCTACTGCAATACCTCTAACATTCCATTTGCCTTCCTCATCACTTAGCATACCTGCACTCTAATTTTTGTGATTCATGCACCTAGATTCCTCTGTACCAAAAAATTTTGCAAGCCCTCTCTACTTGAGTAGCATTCTGTTTCTCTAATTGCTACTTCCTGCCAAAATGGACAAGTTCACACTTTTCTACATTATGGTCCATCTGCCAGATTTCTGCCCACTCACTCTATCTATCTACATTCATTTGCAGACTACCTATCACCTCTTTGTAACTTATTTGCTTACATACATTAGTGTTATAGGCAAATTTATTTTCCACATATTTGGTCCCTTTATTGACAGATTTTAAACAGTTGAGGCTCCTACACTGGTGTCTGTGGCACTTAAATAGTATCTTCTGTAAGCTAATACAGACAGACACACACACAAAGGTCAATGTATTATTTACTTTTGCTGTTATTAATCACTTTAAATCACACAACTGTGTCTTTATTTCTCTCCTAATAATATATTAAAACTGGTTGTGGTGGAATCCCTTTGTGCTAGGTTTGTCTATGATGATGAAATGGGCATCAAAAATGCAATCGGTTCTCTTATGGGCATGAAGAGAGAAGGGCAGATGGGAATATATTGGTAAAACTACAGTATCTTCCTAAAAGTCTGGAAACTGCATTGGAGTGGTGAAGGGACTGCACTGCAAATTTTTTCCATGACCATAAATATGCCTTACTACTGCAGCACTAGAGATTAGAGATAATACCCCAGACAGCCAAGCAGTTCCTAGAAAAGAGAGGCCAGACAAATAGCGATGTGATGACTTTAAAAGATAGTGATGTAATTAAAGGCAATTGAAGAGCCCAAATTCAGGTATTAACTGATATAAGACACAATCATAGTATGGGAAAAATACAAAGCAAGACTTCAATACTAAGTTTGAGTGCAGCAATTAAGTGTTTTAATCATCTGAACTGAGGATGCACTGGGATTGATCAGCTGAGAAAGGCCAATGTTTGCCAGCTTTCTAACAATCAGTGGCATTGCAGGTATGTACTATCACTTGATATAAAGGTGTACTTCATTAACTGAAATGGTATCAAAGTTATGTATGTGATTGATAACTGGGCAAGAACTTTAAAACCAAATAAAGGGGTTTTACACAGCTTGCCAATTAAAAAGCAAAGACCCACTCTATAATTCAATGCTTACTCCACACTGATGTATAACTCCCTACGCAATGTGCTGCTTCTTATCCTGTGCACTAACTTATGATGTAGTACTTTGTAAAATGCCTTTTGGAAATCCAAACAAACTACGTATACCAATTCCCTCTGTCCGCTGTGCATGTCACTTGAAGAAAAAGCTTTAAAATGTTAAACATGACTTCACATTGCCAAGTTAGCTCTGTTTTATCACATTTTGATTTTCTAAGTATCCACCATAACTGGCTTAATAATGGACTCTCGCATCTTTGCTATGAAAGAGGGAAATAAATAGCGACATCTTTAAAAATGTCCATATTACAGAGGAGATGGTACTGGAATTCTTAAAATGCACGAAGGTGGACAAGTATCCGGGACCTGACCAGGTGTACCCTAGAACTCTGGGAAGCAAGGGAAGTGATTACAAGACTCCTTGCTGAGATCTTTTGTAAGATTGATAGCCACAAGTGAGGTGCTGGAAGACTGTAGGTTGGCTAATGTGGTGCCACTATTAAGAAAGGTGGTAAGGAATAACCAGGATTTATAGATTGGTGAGCCTGACATTGCTCATGGGCAAGTTGTTGAAGGGAGTCCTGAGGGACAGGATTTACATGTACTTGGAAAGTCAAGAACTGATTAGAGATAGTCAACATAGTTTTATGCATGGGCAATTATGTCTCACTAACTTTATTGAGTTTTCTGAAGAAGTATCAAAGAGGATTGACGAGGGCAGTGTGGTGGTTATGATCTATATGACCTTAGAAAGTCCCTTATGGTAGGCTGGTTAGCAAGGATGGATCACATGGTATACAGGGAGAACTATCCATTTAGATACAGAACTAGTTGGAAGGTAGAAGACAGAGGATGGTGATGGAGGATTGCTTTTTGGATTGAAGCCTATGACCAGTGGTGTGCCACAAGGATTGGTGCTGGGTTCAGTGTTTTTCTTCATTTATATAAATGACTTCGATGTGAAAACATGAAGTATGGTTACGTAAGTTTGCAGATGACACCACAATTGGAGGTGTAGTAGTAGACAGCAAAGATTACCTCAGAGTACAACGGGATCTTGATCAGATGGGTCACTGGGCTGAGGAGTGGCAGGTGAAGTTTAATTTAGATAAATGTGAGGTGCTGCATTTTGGAAAGGCAAATTATACACCAAATGGTAACGTCTTGTGGGAGTGTTGCTGAATAAGGAGACCTTGGAGTGCAAGTTCATAAATCCTTGAAAGTGGAATCGGAGGTAGATAGGATAGTGAAGGTAGTGCTTGGTACGCTTTCCTTTATTGGTCAGTTCACTGAGGTATGGGAGTTGGGAGGTCCCGTTACGGCTGTACAGGACATTGGTGAGGCCACTTTTGAAATGCTGTGTCCAGTCTGGTCTCCCTGCTATGGGGAAGATGTTGTCAAACTTGAGAAGGTTCAGAAAAGATTTACAAGGGTGTTGCAGGATTAGAGGATTTGAGCTAGAGGGAGAGGCTGAACAGGTTGGGGCTGTTTTCCCTGCAGTGTCCTTATCGAAGGTGAACTTATAGACGCTTATAAAATCATGAGGGACATGGAGAAGGTGAATAGACAAGGTATTTTCTTTGGGTTGGGAGAGTCCAAAACTAGAGGGCACAAGTTGAAGTTGAGAAGGGAAAAGTTTAAAAGGGACCTAAGGGGTAATTTTTTCACACAGCTGGTGGTGGCTGTATGGAATGACCTGCCAGAGAAAGTGGTGGAGGCAGTACAATTACAACATTTAAAAGGTATCTGGATGGTTATATGACTAGAAAGAGTTTGGAGTGATATGGGACAAATGTATGCAAATGGTTTTAGTTTAATTTGGGATTTCTGGTCGGTATGGACAAGTTGGACCGAAGGGTCTGTTTCCGTGTTATACATCTCTATGACTTGACGACTCTAAGTAGAATACATCCTGCCTCTCTCCTTGTGTATGGGTTCTATATGTATCATCTTCTGAATTGATGGATATCTCTACCAACTCAATCATTGGAAGCAGTCACCATGGCCACGAAGTACACCATTTGCAAGACGCATCACATTCCCAAAACTCCTTGAACCGGAAAGGTGAAATGTCTATACTTCATTTCAAATTACATTGTCCTCAGACCTTTGGAAGGATTTCAGAACTGAGATCACTTACCACATCACTTTTGGTTGTGTAAACTCTGTCTGCTAGACTTTCAATTGCAATCCACTTTACTGGCATTTTTGAGATCCGGCCTTGTCGATAGTAATCTCCATTGTAGATTTTTTTGGACAAGCCAAAGTCAGCCACGCAGACATTCATATTTTCATTTAACCTGCAATAAGAAAGACATTGCTTTAAAATATTAGCAATACATCAAACCTCCTGCCTCTGATCTCCCTTTATCCAGAAACGCCAACTCTTTTTCTCACCATTTTCCTAACTTCTGCCAAGTTTTGTTGAAACACCATTCTAGCCAATTCCATTGCAGGGGCACATTGTCACTCCCAAAAATATTGTGCAACCAAGTCGGCTTCATCATGATTCACTATTTGCCGCCATCAGGGAAGTCATGAATCATAGCTTGAATTTGGGAATCTTTTGAAAAGCAAGTTCAAAATATCTTGCCCTTTCCTCCATTTCCTTTCCATTCCCCCTATGTTTGTGCTTTGCCAAATAATTTCTCTCACCCCCATGGCCCCTTGTAGGCTAATGCCAACTCATTTCCCCACACAAACAGCCATTGACTCTCATACCCTCTTTGCTAACTAATGGTCTAACTCTTCAGACAATACGCACTATATTGAAAGTCAGCGATTCCTACAGTAACAATGGCATGTGCGGAACATTCAGAAAAGAAAGTCATCACATCATCTTCTGAGAAATCTGCTCTTCCTACAACCCAATAAAAACGTTAATCAAATATAGCACTAAAGTAACTATAGCAGAAACTTCAAATACATCATACCTCTTCAATTCTCAAATGACAGTTAAGACATTGACAAAAGTGATTACAAAGAAAATTCTAAATAACCTCAATCAAGCAAAGTCAACATTTTCAATCAGATGAGAATCCCTGTTGTGAAAATCCTTTCGCGTCAAAGCTGTCGATGCAGCATGGCACAGTGGCATGGAGGATACTGGGTGCCTTTGATTGGCTGAGCGCTGCCATGAGAGACTGGGGTGGTGTCAGCAAGAGCACATTAAGTGGTGTTGAGTTGGCGTGGATGGCATGCAGAGTCATGGGGAGGGAGGAGATGATGTCGGAATGAGGGGTGAAGGCCTAAGAGACTTCATTTCAACTGGAATAAAGTCCTAGAGAACTGAGGTTCGTCTTTAAACAAATCTGTCTTGGTATCAGCATGTTGCTGGTGACTCCAGAGCTAGCAGGTTCATACCCATGACACTGCACCCATTGTGAAATTTCAGATTTAAGCTACCTATCTTGGGAACCAAAAATTGACCCAAATGCCACCTTAGTTTAAATGCTCCTTAAACCCTCGTTTTTGAGCAAGACATCTGTCGTAACTCTCCCTTCTCCTTATACAGCACATGTCAATATTGTCTGTAAAACTCCTCTACAGTTATTCAAACTCAAAATAAAAAGAAAATTAAATTTGTTTTTGTTTTACTAGCACGGCACAGTGGCCCAGTGGTTAGTACTGTTGCCAGGAACTGGGTTCAATTCCACCCTCGGGCAACTGTCTGTGTGGAGTTTGCACATTCTCCCCGTGCCTGCATGCATTTCCTCCGGGTGCTCTAGTTTCCTCCCACAGTACAAAGATGTGCAGGTTAGGTGGATTGGCTAAATTGCCTAAAGTGTCCAGGGATGTGCAGGCTAGGTGGATTGACCATGGGAAATGTAGGGTTCCAGAGATAGGAAGGGATTAGAGGAGTGTTATTGGCAGGGTTAGTGTGGACTCAATGGGCCAAATGGCCTGTTTCCACACTGTAGGGGTTCTATAATTCTAACTTTGTTACAATATTGTAAAACGTACTTTGCCATTTATACAATTACTTTTTCTTTACTTCAAGTTTTATTCACATTTGCTTACATTAACTGAAGTTATAAACACTCATATAAGCAACCATGACTTTGAAGTATTTTTAAAATCTTTCAAAAACACTTAAAAAACCTCCATAACATTCCAAAGCTGCTGGACGTCAATAGTGTTCCTGCCAATACTGACATCAAAGACTATATGGCCTCTGCTTCTGAGCCACATCTGAAACTCATGGCTCACTTTGTGGCTGACTGTGTTCAGCAGTTTAGACGAGATGGAGTAATAGACCCTTCGGTCCAACTCATCCATGCCAGCCAGATATCCTAAATCAATCCAAGACACCCCGAAAGCTCAAATGAAAAAAAAATAAATCACAGGCTGTCTAATCAATGACTGCAAGTCTTTGGCTATTAATCTATGCATCAGGAGTGAGATTAAGATTTTCACGGATGTAAGGGAAGTGAGACAATGATTTCAGGACATCGGGGGGGAAATGATTAGGAGCTTCCAGGACATCAGAGGAGTGAGACCAAGAATGTTTTGGACTGTCAAGGAAATTAGAACAGAAATGTTTAGAATATCATGGAGAATGGAAATAGGATTTTTCAGAACATTTTGGGAGTGAGACCAGGACTTTATGGGAATATTATTGAAACGAGTAGAAGGCAGTTGCATTCCCAAATCTGCTGCTTAATGATTAATTCCAACAAGAGATGTAAAAGATGTTTCCCAAAATTGTAGTGGAGTAGCATTGCAGCATGTAGGCTCCTGCCCAGAGCTCATCTGCTCTGTCCACTTTTACATTTTTTTTGTCCTTTCACTGTTTTGTTTCCTTAATTAATCTAGTCACCCTCTGTGGGTGACTGTTAGCTTCGAGGTGTCAAACAATGTAAGATTTCTTCCCAGTGGCTGTGGAGGAGGAAATCGACTTGGGTGCAGCACAGTGGAAATTGAGCTCAGCGTGGGGAAGACCAAGAGAGTGAGCCAGCATGGGGGACAGTGAGAGAGTATGGAGGTGATTGAGCTAGCACGGGGGACGGTGAGAGGGTGTGGAGGAGATTGAGCCAGCACGGGGGACGGTGAGAGGGTGTGGCGGAGACCGAGCCAGCACGGGGGAGGTTGAATCCTGTAGGGAGTGCGAGCTCAGCATTGCTCAGCACTTAAGAAGGGACTGTCATATTGAATTGTCAACTTTATTTCCTTATTTTTCTACATTGTACTTAAACTTTTGTAGTTAGGTACTTTTGTACTTAAGATGGAGCCTGGAATGTCAACTTATTGCATTCCTGTATCCCTATTTTTGAGTACACGTGACAATAAAATCTAACTCTAATTCTAAACTAAACTAATCGGCTTTTTGCCTCCCTCTGTTTTGACTTGGGGTGTTACACTGGCTGTTGTCCATTCCCTGGTACTTCTTCAGAACCCAAAAATTATACTAATACCTCCACTATCTCTGTAGCTACTTTTAGGATCCTAGGAACCATCGAGACCAGGGACTTACCAGTCTTTAGCCTCATTACTTTTCCACTACTGTTAGTGATGGTACTTAATTTCTCCCATGTCTTTGCTAGTATTAATGGAATGTTCGAAGTGTCTTCCACTAAAAGGATTGATACAAAATATCTCATAGAATAGAATAGAATCCTTACAGTGTGGAAACACATCATTCAGCCCATCAAGCCTACACTGACCATCCAAAAAGCCTCCCACCCACTCTCCAACCTATACTTGTAACCTTGTATTGCCCACAGCTAATCGAGCTGACCTACATATCCCTGGTTATTATAGGCTATTTAACATGGCCAATCCATCTTTGGACTGTGGGAGGAAACTGGAGAACCCAAAGGAAACCCACGCAGACATGGGCAGAATGTGCTAACTCCACACACCCGTCGCCCAAGGGTGGAGTCAAACCCAGGTCACTAGCACTGTGAGGCAGCAGTGCTAACTACTGAGCCACTGCGCTACCTTCTGTTTTAACTCCTCAGCCATTTCCTTGTTCCCCATAGCTATCTCTGTATATTTAATTTCTAAAGGGCTTCACTTTGACCTCTCTCTTCCTTTTCATACACTTAAAGAAGCTCTTATTGTCAGTTTTTACATTCCTTGCTAGTTTGCCTCCAATTTATTTTCTCTCTCTTTATTACCCTCTAAATTCTCCTTTTTCTGGATTCCAAATTTTTTCTCAGTTTTCAGGGCAATTGCTGATTTTTTTTGTCATTTTTCTTCCAACTTTATATGCTCCTGAACTTCCTTGGTTAGCCATAGTTAATTTATCCCTCTCTTAAAGTCTTTCCTTCTTACTGAGACATATATTTTAATAAGTCATGAAGTACTTCCTTAAATATCTGCCACTGCTTGCTTATTGTCTTTCCTGCTAATCTCTCTGCCCAATCCACCTCGGATAACTCCATCCTCATTTTATTGTGTCTAACAGTGTCTTCTTTCCTTTGCTATGACTTACTTCTGCCTAAGTGGAGTCTGCATCATCTGAGTCTGTATTATCTCTCTCAACTGTCCACATTTTATCTCTCATTAACAATGCTTCTCCCCTCCTGTCTTTCTAAAAGGTCTAATATCCCAAAATGTTAAGTTTCCAGATTTGATGTCCTGTTAACCATGTTTCCATAACGGCTATGAGATCATATCTATTTACTTCAACTTTCACTGTTCCTTCTTATTCCAAAAGTTTTGTGCATTAAGATACAAAGTTTTTAAGGCTTGCCATTTTATTATTTTTAATTATCATAATTTCTCTTTGCACTGTGGTCCCATTTGCCCCTCGCCATGATTTCATGTGGCTTGACTTGTCTGTTGGACATCTCTCCCAATTATGACACAAGCTGTAAGGAGACCTTTTCAGAGTCAAAGTGGACTGTGTGTGCCCTTGTCAACTCTGGTGCCTAAGCCAATACTAAGTGCTTTATCGATTTCTTGCCAATTGAATTTCCCTTTACATTTTGATGTAACAGAGAGGCTTGTTCAGCCATTTCAGAGGACATTTAAGAGTGAACCACATTGTGGGTCTGGATGTACACATATGACAGACCAGATAATGTCAGCATATTACCTTCTTTAAACATCATCGATGTTGGCAGCATAAGACTTCAGTCAGCCACATTTTGGAGTATTGTGTGCAGCTCTTTTCTCCACGCAATAAGGAAGGGTGAAGAAGTTTCAGAGAGGGTACAAAAGAGGGTTACTGAATGTTACGTGGATTGGAGTGAATTAGATATAAGGAGAAATTGGACAAACTTGGATTGCTTTTGCTAGTACACCGAAGGCTGACAGGAGTATATAAAATTATGAGCAATATTGATAGGGTGGATAGTTGGAATCTTTTTCCCAGGGTGCAAATGTCAAACACTCAGGGGCATAGGTTTAAGGTGAGTGGGGGGAAAAGTTTAAAGGAGATGTGTAAAAAAAAATTTCTTCATGTAGAGGGTGATAGGTACCTGGAATGTGTTCCCAAAGGAGGTGATAGAAGCAGACACATTAGCAAAGTTTAAGAACATTTAGACACACACATGAACAGACTGGGAATAGCGGGATATGGATCCTGTGCAGGCAGATGGGAACAGTTTGGAATGAAATCTTGGTTGGTCAAAAGGCCTGTTCCTGTTCTATACTGTTCTATGTTTTCCATGTTGCTGGGTTTAAAAGGTATATTTAGCTATTTTTCCTATCTAGTGACTCTTATGTGTTAAACATGAATACTGGGTGAAAGGCAAGTTTGGAGATGGCCCTTTTGGAATCAGTTAGTACCTAAGAATCTCTGATGTACAGAATGACAAGTCAAGTGAGATACATGATACCAGAAAAGGTGACAAAGCTAGACAAATCCCATTAGACTCACATGCAGTTGCGGGCAGCCAGGTCCCGGTGGATGAAGTTCTTGTTGCTGAGATATTCCATTCCCCGAGCAATGTCAGTCATGAATTTTACCAATGTCTGCATCGGGAGGTACTAGAAGAGAGAATCAACATTTCATAGAAATATGAGATGGTGAAAGAGCCAAAGTCATGTATAGAGGACAGTATCCTGATATACCAAAGCATTTGTCATCCAATGAAGCATGTAAGACATCTAACACAGAATAGGAAATGCCTCCCTATCAGAGCTCAGAGTTCAAAAGCTGCATGAATTTATGTAAAACTCCGTTATCTCACTTTTTAGATTAGAATCAATCTAAACATCATGGCATAGACAGAGAACACAGGGGGCCAACACCTTCAACATTTTGTCTAGCTATCACCATTGTTAACAGCTAACCCAAGAATGCAACTTTTTAAAAAAAGGTTTTGTGATTTACACATGAAAAAAGTGAAACTATCACTGCTTTCTAACAGATGAAAGGCTTAACAGATAAATAGTTTTTCAACGTATAATTTCAGTTACATCACCCTGTAAATTTTTACTGTAAATTCTGTGTTAGGATTGAGCCCTTCACTACCACCTGATGAAGGAGTGTTGCTCCAAAACCTAGTGTGCTTCCAATTAAACCTGTTGGACTATAACCTGGTGTTGTGTGATTTTTAACTTTGTACACCCCAGTCCAAGACCGGCAACTCCAAATTATATCATTGCTGAGTTAGCCAGAATACTCAGGGAGGATTGGGTAACTTGGACCGTGGGGTCCCAGGATTAGGAGAGGGAAAACCTGATGTTTCAAATCCTTCCTCAACATAGTGGATCTCACTCTGATTAGAAAGTTGAGGTGGAAGGGCTGGAACATAATGACTTATCATTTGCGTATCATCCAGGCATACTAATGCGGACTGGGTATTAAAGCAAAAAAATCAAAAGGGCAGTAGTCTATTGCACCGTATTGAGTGTCACAAGCAAGGGGAGAGTGTGTGTGAAAGAATGTATGTGTGTGAAAGTGCATGAGACAATGAGAGAGTGTAAGTGTGAGCATATGTGGAGTAAAGCAAAAGGGAGAGTGTGCAGAATGGGCAAGAGTGGACAGGTTAATGGAAGCAGTGGAGGAGAGTACAGCACAAAATGGGAAGGCAAGGTTACTGAAAGAATGACTGCAACAACTGAGAGGGTAAGCAGGCATCCTGTTCCTCATTTAGTGTACAGTATCATAGAAAATAGGAGCAACTGTGGGCCATTCAATCCTTCTGGCCTTTTTTGCCATTCAATATGATCATGGTTGATCACCTGACTCAGCACTCAGTTCCCACCATCTCCCATCCCCTTTGATACCTTCAGCCATAAATTAACTCCTACTTGAGAAAATTTAATGATTTTCCCTCATTCACCCAGTAAAGCAGAGAATTCCACAGGCTCACCACTCTCTGGGGGTAGGAATTTCTCCACAGAACTGTCCTGACAGTTCTCTCCTAATGACTGAGATGTCCAAATTTCCAATTCTACTGTGACCACTAGGACTCATAACAGCACACAATCAAACAGCCACTCTCAGACAACAACTCACCAGAACAAAGGACCCGATACCCAGCACGAGCAAAACCAATGGGGTATACAAAATCCCATGCAAAGACTGCACAAAACACTACATAGGACAAACAGGAAAACAGCTAACAATCCGCATCCATGAACACCAACTAGCCACGAAACAACACGACCAGCTATCCTTAGTAGCCACACACGCAGATGACAAGCAACATGAATTTGACTGGGACAACACTACTATTATAGGACAAGCCAAACAGAGAACAGCCAGGGAATTTCTAGAGGCATGGCACTCATCCACAGATTCAATCAATAAGCACATCGACCTGGACCCAATATACCAATCACTGCAATGGACAGCTGGAACTGACAATTGGAAGTGGCAGCTTCAAACCACTATAAATGCCAGAGGAAACATCACAGAAGTGCTTCACAGGAGGCTCCCAAGCACTGAGGATGTCACCTAGAAACGTCTGCAACACAAATTCCCAGCTCGGCGAACAGAACCACAACGAGCTACAAATCTTCTCACAAACTTCGAATTCTATTAGAACCCTTCTCCTTTAACCTGCCACTCCCATTCAAAGAGAGACAATTTCAGTCTCTAACCAGCTGGATTTATCACCCAAATCTTTGGAAATACCAGGGATGTGAGCAGTGATTCAAGGTCTAACTTTAGATGGCCCTATTAGTTCTCACTTTGCAGTTCAATGGAAATCAGAACTGTTAAATATCAACAAGCTCAGAGCATATGGACATTAAACATGTGAGGAAACAAGTTAAATACAGGGATAGAGGATGGACACATCATTGTTTATCCTCTCGATATATATTATATGCCTTAAACTGCTGTACAGATTTGTTAATTGACTCTTTTCAAAAGTTTTGGCACTAAGTCATGCCCACAATACAATAAAGTTCTTGCCGCTAAAGACAGCAAACCTTATAACCCTGCATTTCCCCTGGGTAATCCGTCTAGCCTGCACATCTTTGGACCGTGGGAGGAAACCGGAGCGTCTGGAGGAAACCTACAGAGACATCGGTAGAATGTGCAAACTCCACATTGCCTCACAATGCAGAGACCTGGGTTCAATTCCCGCCTCAGGCAACTGTCTGTGTGGGGTTTACACATTCTCCCCGTGTCGGTGTGGGTTTCCTCCAGGTGCTCTGGTTTCCTCCCACAATCCAAATATGTGCAGGTTAGGTGAATTGGCCATGCTAAATTAATGTTAGGTGAAGGGGTAAATGTAGGGAATGGGTCTGGGTGGGTTACTCTTCAGCGGGTCAGAAAAAAAAAGGAGCGGCACGGTGGCACAGTTGTTAGCACTGCTGCCTCACAGCGCCAGAGACCCTGGTTCAATTCCTGCCTCAGACGACTGTCTGTGTGGAGTTTGCACATTCTCCCCGTGTCTGCGTGGGCTTTCTCCAGGTGCTCCGGTTTCCTCCCACAGTCCAAAAATGTGCAGTTAGATGAATTGGCCATGCCAAATTGCTCGTAGTGTTAGGTGAAGGGGTAAATGTAGGGGAATGGGTCTGGGAGGGTTGCGCTTCGGTGGGTCTGTGTGGACTTGTTGGGCCAAAGGGCCTGTTTCCACACAGTAAGTAATCTATAAAAAAAAAGCCCAAAATGCAAATGAGAAAATTATAATGCAAATTGCTAAGGGAAAGATGAGAGAGAACATGAATAGTTACTAAAAGTAGCACGATTGAAAGATTAGACATCAAGATGCTGAGTTTGGTGGGGAGAATCTGAGCCATGTAATTCAATGTTCAAAGAAATATTTAAATTTGCACAGTCCCAACCAAAATTTGAGGACAGCGATATGGAAACATGTCATTTGAGGAAATGGCTTGACAACTTAACTGGACAAAAGGTGAATGGGCAGTGTTGATTGACAGGTAAAGTACAGGAAATTTGAGGCAGAGGAAATTTTCCAGCATTAGTGACTGTAAGGGCTGCCCACATTTGAAAGACATAAAATGGCTGATAAGGCATAGACAGAATTAAACAGCCTGCTCCAACATTAAGTGAAACATCATGGTACCTTTGAATAGGGCTATTCCAGGGTGAATGGGAGCCCCTACACAAACAGACATCAACAACAGTTCAATAACAAGTTGTCTAAGGATCAACATGAGTTTACTACACTACGACATGTGATTGATTCCAGCCTCACTAATGAAAGAATCTTGTCTCATTAATCCCATTAAGTGAACAGCACCAATTACTATAAGGGGTGTAAACCTCAGTCCATGACATAGTCAGTCTCAATTATTGTATAGCTGTGAAAACAGCTAAAATTATTTTGTAGTAATCAGTTGTTGCATTGAATCTATTCACAATATTAAGAAATAGGTTCTAGCTAAAGATTTTTCAGGTAATCACTGAGATATAATTATCGATACACATTTATAACCAGAGTATAATAGAAGAGTTAGGGGAAAACATACAGACAAAGATGTGAAATTTAATTAGTCTTGAGAAACACTTTCCTTATCTCTAAAAACATGCTTAGCATACCTTGTATGCAATGACTTGTTCACAACTTTTTAGTTAAAAAGTGCTTAAAACAGGAGTAGCTGTCAAACTTTACATACAACTAACTTTATAACAAGAATTAACACCGAATCTTATAGCAGTTAGTTAGAACCAACAGTCTTTTGTATTTTTTATACTTATAACTGGGACAATGGAAAATATGAGAAGAGTAACGGAATTTGAAAGAGATAGCAAAGCAATAAAAGGGTCAACAGAATTCAAGCAGTCCTTAGAGCAAAGCAAGTCTGTGACAAGTCCGAAGGAATGATCTTGGAATGTAAATTAATAGAATACATAGAAAGAGAGCGAAGCTGGTGATTACAATGTCTGCTGAACACCATGAGATCATGGAACCTGAGCCTGCCCAATATTGATTACTTATATCATAGGATTGCATGTATTGAATAAGGGGAAGGGCACAGTCAACACATTGCATGTGATTATTGTAACATAAATGCTGTATTTCACTGTAAAAACTAGAACGTCATTGATTTCGCTTCTGATCTGAGCTGAAGATTAAGAGAATGGCTGGCTTCTCACGTCAAGATCAAATTTGGGGAAGAAATTTGGCCCTCTCCCTGCATAAACCGATTATTGCTTGAATAGGAGTTAAGTCTGCCATGTGCCTGAATCCTGCCTCTCTCCTGAGTCTCTGTCGCTGTTCAGGGATTACGCTCCTACAGTGCTGAAACTATGTTGGCTACATCAGAGTTAGTGCTTGATGCATAAATCTCAATTGAAGGAAGCAGCCAGGACAAACTTACATTGAATTCAAAAGGGTTAAGCGAAGTAATTTTGATGGGTGGATGAAAGTAATGAAGGTGAAATCATTTATGAAAAGTTCTTCGAGGAATTTAAAAATTCACTAATATCTGTAATAAAGAAGCCGTGATGCGGACCAGTAGCAATAATAGCAATAATCCATAAAACTAAATTTTATTCCATTACCCACATAAATTCAAAAAAGGTATGAAGTGGAAGAAAGGCAAGTAGCCAAGACAAAGACTAGATAGCTGAGAATGCTCCTGAGGTTTCCTCCACAAATCAGAAAGCAAAGTACTGTGGGGTAGGTGAAAATCAGAAGCCAAGGTGTTCCAATTGTAACAAGAGACACATTCATTCAGAATGCTGGAAATTGAAAAGGAAACTCATAAATTTATTGAGAGAGGCTTTAAGAGATGTATTTGCCTTTTTTTTAGTAAAGAAAGGTTGAGACAGAGGTACTGAGCAGTCCACTCAAAGCCATTTAAAGCAAACAGCTTGTGAGGCCTTGAGTTTTTAAAAAAAGTTGGAACAAAGAAGCAGCCTGAATGGGTGGGATCAAGCTCCCACAGAACCAGGAGTTTTAGTTTAAGATTTTTGCAGGAGCTGAGGTCTTGAGGCTGGATATGAAAGCTCTCGTTCCTCTTTCTGTTACAGCTAAAATCTAGGATTCTCTTTCTATTGCTAGAATCGCATGTCAGACAATCTATTTTACTGAATTTCATTTACCAAAGGAGTGCTTATGGGATGTTACTGTATTAGAACAGTTAATTAGTTGTAGTTAATATGTATATATATATAAAATTAAGTATTTTGGGAGTTACGGTTAAGCCAATTCTTTTCTTTATTTTAATTATTTCCGTATTTTAATTATAGTGTATGAATAAAAGATGTCTTGCTTCAACAGCTTGACCAATTGTATTGCATCCAGAACATAACACCTTACAGTTATGTTTAAAATAAGAAAAATTTAGAGTCAAGACTATCTTCTTCATATGTTTTTAGGGAGGCTGGTCTGGTCCAGTCCATAACAGGATAAGAGTATCACTGCCTGGGCCAACATTTATTGCCCGTCCCTAATTACAAGTGGTGAGCTGCTTTCTTGACACCATGGTTGATGCCATCACATGATTCATTTCATAATGTCCCTTTGCCAGACCCTTGTCATTGAATTTCCAACACATCAAACATCAACCTTAACTGTGTCTCTGTTTGAATTTTGAAGATTTGTTCACCCCTATCAATTGAGCAGGGGAGACTGGGTGCTCTCTCATCAAACCCACCAGCACCAATGATCATTTACCAAGAGTGGATGTCTTACAGGCCTGAGATTGTGGCATGAACTTACCACAGGGCTCTCTCCCAGTCGAGAGTATAGGAGGAAACTGTGGAGATCCCCATGTTTCATGAATGGAAGGATGACCACTGGTGATGGAAAGCCTTCATTCTCATGATTCTGTAGACAGACCCCTGTATTTGGAGAAGGAAAGAAGAAAAACCATGTTATAAATTAAATGACAGCAGACTGGAAATATTAAAGACAGATGCTCCTTCATTGTCACTGGATGAAAATCCTGGAACTCAAACCCTATTAGTATTGTGCGGCTACCTGCACCAAATGGACTGTGATGGTTCAAGAAAGCAGCTCACCATCACCTTCTCAAAAGCAACTAGGATGGGCAATTAATGATGGTCTAGCCACTGATGCCCACGTCAGGTGAGTGAATGAATTAATCACTTTTTTTTTTAAGCAGTGTTTGCTAACATCAAAAAATGTGTTCTGGAGAAATTCAGCAGGATTGTGAAGAAAAAAGCAAAGTTAACATATCAAGTGTAAGATGTCTCTTCTTTCAAAACATATCCCTCATTGTCATAAAATGTATGCCATCAGAGTTCAGTGTTTTTCTACTTTGAAGCTTACCTTTTTTTAGAAATAGTTACTTTTAATTGTAGAGTCAGAGTTGTACAGGTTGGATATAAACCCTTCAGTCCAACTCGCCCATGCTAACCAGATATCCCAAATTAGTCCCATTTGCCAGCATTTGGCCCATTTCCATCTAAACCCTTCCTATTCATGTACCCATGAAGATGCCTTTTAAATGCTGTAATTATACCAGCCTCCACCACGTTCTCTGGCAACCCATTCCATTCACAGATCACCATCTGCGTGAAAAAGTTGCCCCAGTCTCTTTTAATTCTTTCCCTCTCACCTATGCCTTCTAGTTCTGGCCTCTCCCATCCCAGGGAAAATACCTTCTCTATTTACCCTATCCATGCCCCTCATGATTTTGTAAACCTTTATAAGGTCACCCCTCAGCCTCCAACGCTTAGGGAAAATAGCCCCGGTGTATTCAGCCTCTCCCCAGAGCTCAAACCCTCTAGTTCTGGTAACATCTTTGTAAATCTTTTCTGAACCTTCCCAAGTTTAACATCTTTGCCAGAACAGGAAGACTATAATTCCAAAAGTGCTGTAACCAATGTCCTGTTTGGCTGCAGCAAAACATCCCAACTTCGACACTCAACGTACTGACCGATAAAGGCAAGTGTACCAAACACATTCTTCACTACCCTATATACCTGTGACTCCATCTTCAAGGAACTATGAACCTGCACCGCAAGGTCTCTTTGTTTGGCAACACTCCCCAGGATCCTACCATTAAGTGTATAAGTCTTGCCCTGATTTACCTTTCCAAAATGTAGCACCTCACATTTATCTAAATTAAATTCCGTCTGCCATTCCTTGGCTCATCAACCTATCCAATCAAAGACCCATTGTAGTAGAGGTAACCTTCATCATTGTCCACTACACCTCCAATCTTGATGTCATCTGCAAAATGACTAACCACTCGCCCTACATTCACATCCAAATCATTCATATAGGTGACAAAAAGCAATGGACTCAACCGAACCTTGTGGTACACCGCTGGTCACTGGCTTCCAGCCCAAAAAACAATCCTCCACCACCACGCTCTGTCTCTACCTTCCAGTCAGTTTTGGATCCAAATGGCTAGCTGTCCGTATTCAAATGTGATCTAACCTTGCTAACCAATCTACCGTGTGGAACTTTGCTGCAGTTCATATAGACAATAGCCATCGCTGTGCCTTCATCAGTCTTCTTTGTCACTTCATCAAAAAATGAAATCAAATTAGTGAGTCATGAGTTTTTAAAAAAAACATTTGTGGGATGTTGGCATCGCTGGCTGGCCAGCATTTATTGCCCAGTCCTAGTTACTCTTGGGAAGATGGTGGTGAGCTGCCACCTTAAACCACAGAAGTCCATCACAATGCCATTAGGGAGGAAATTCCAAGGTTTTGACCCAGCGACAGTGAAGGAACTACGATATACTTCCAAGTCAGAATGTTGAGTGGCTTGGAGGGGAACTTGAAGATGGTGGTGTTCCCATATATCTACTGACCTTGACCTTCTAGATTGAATTGGTCGTGGGTTTGGAAGGTTCTGTGTGGTAATCTTTGGTGAATTTCTGCAATGCATCTTATAGATAGTACACACTGCTGCTACTGAGCATTGTTGGTGGAGGGAGTGGATGCTTGTGGATGTAGTGCCAATCAAGCAGGCTGCTTTGTCCCAGATGGTGTCAAGCTTCTTGAGTGTTGTTGGAGCTGCCCCATCCAGGCAAGTGGAGAATATTACATCACACTCCTGACTTGTGCCTTGTAAATGGTGGGCAGGTTTTGAGTAGTCAGGAGATGAGTTACTTGTCACACCATTCATAGCGTCTGAGCTGCTCGTGCAGCTACTGTGTTTATGTGGTGAGTCCAATTGAGTTTTTTTTGGTCAATGATAATCCCTAGATGTTGATAGTGTGGGATTCAGTGATGGTAATACCATTGAATGCGCATGCATAAAGCCAAGTTTACTTTCCCTAATCATAGAATCCCTCCAGTGTGGAAACAGACTATTTGGCACAACCAGTCTACATCAACCCTCTGAAGATGTAGAACCCACCCAGACCTATTCCCCTACCCTGTCTCCCCCTGACTAATGCACCTAGTCTACACATCCTTGAACACAATGGGCAACTTAGCATGGCCAGTTCACCTAACCTGCACATTTTTGGACCGTGGGAGGAAATTGCAGCACCTGGAGGACTCCCACGTAGATACGGGGAGAATGTTCAAACTCCACACTCATAGTTGCTGAAGGCTGGAATCAAACCCAGGACCCTGGTACTGTGAGGCAGCAGTGCTAACCACTGAGCCACAGTGTGTGCTTTTCCAAATACTTATAGATCCTGTCCCTCAGAATCCTCTCCAACAGCTTACCCACCACAGATATCAGGTTTATAGGTTTATAGTTCTCTGGCGTTTCCTTACCAACTTTCTTAATAACATTTTCCACATGCCAGTCTTTCAGCACCTCATCTGTGGCTATTGATACAAATATCTCAGCCAGAGGCTCGGCAATCATTTTCCTAGCTTCCCATACAGTTCTGGGATACACCTAATCAGCTCCCATAGGTTTATCCACCTTTATGCATTTTAAGATGTCAAACATCACCTCCCCTGAAAAATAGACACTTTTCAAGATATCAGTATTTATTTCTTCAAGTTGTCTAGTTTCCATATCCTTCTCCACAGCAAATAATTACGCAAAATACTCGTTTAGTATCTCACCCATCTCCTGCAGTTTCATCCATAGACCACCTTATTGATCTTTAAGGAGCCCAATTCTCTCCTGAGTTACTCTTTTGTCCTTCATGTATTTGCAGATTCTCCTTAACCCGAATCGTCAAAGTTATCGCATGTCCTTGTTACCCTCCTGACTTCCTTCTCAAGTATACTCTGACTGCTTTTATATTCCTCGAGGGATTCATTCAATTCCAACTGCCAGTACTTGCCATATGCTTCCTCCTTTCTCTTGACCGAAGCCTCAATTTCTTTAGTCATCCAGTATTCCCTACACCTACCAGTCTTTCCCTTCGCACTAATTGAAGTATACTGGGCTCTCATTATGTCATTTTTAAAGACCTCCTACTTTCCAGTTGCCCCTTTACCTGTGAATAGCCTCTCCCATTCATCATCTCCTGGGAAAATCACAAGAGATATTCATTTAGAAATTTCACTATTCAGAGAGTCACAGAGATGTGTAACATGGAAACAGGCCCTTCATTCAACTTGTCCATGCCACCTAGATATCCCAAATTAATCTAGTCCCACCTGCCAGCATTTGGCCCATATCCTTCTAAACCCTCCCTATTCATATATCCATCCAGATGCCTTTTAAATGTTGTAAATGTACCAGCCTCCACCACATTCTCTGGCAGCTCATTCCATACATGACCAACTTTTGCGAGAAAAAGTTACCCCTGAGGTCCCTTTTATAACTTTCCCCTCTAATCCTTGATGGCACATCCCATTTTCCTGAAGCACAACACAACCTCAACTCAAATTCAGTTCATCTGGTCATTAAAGGAATGATCCTCTTCACAAACAATTCCACCCAGCACCAAATGATAGTGTTTGCCAGCTCTGTGGATTTGACTAGCTATTTGTGGGCTTGTTAAATTCTTTTGTCTATTTACTAGGGATACAGGATTCCACAGTTCTATACCAGTAAAAAATTAACTCTGTAGCTACTTTAGTAAATCACAGAGCATGGTATGATGACATTTTTTAAACGATGACATGTAATGAAAGAAAGGTAATAATCAAACATGCAACAAGTGAACTTCCTGCTGCTCTTTGTACATTTGTTTTCCTCAAATTTGATGCTTTCCCTAACTTCTTTGGGTAACTATGAATGGTATGTCCTCTCCAGAACCCACACATTCCTACATCTGAATTGCTTTGCAACTTGATGCACTGTGAGCCAAATGTACTGAAGAAGTTGCTTGACTGCTCGACTGAACACTGCCAATTTGTTTTAACAACCCATTGCCCATTTCAAGTCCCATACTGAGCAACTCCTTCCTGAATGCCCTACCTGAAACCATGTGACCTGTGTCAAAATCCCCTTTCTGGACAGTATTCTGGCCGTACTAGTTACTTCAGTGAGCTTAGGGAATTATTACTCTCACCGTATCTGAGGTTCCACTGCAGAAACAAGACCACATGATCTAGTCTGACAGCCCTAAGGGATTGCTGCATTGTCAGTACGTGCTTTCTCACAGACAACATAGTTACAGCACTGAAACAGACCCTTTGGTCCAACTCGTCTATGCCGACCAGATACCTCAACCCCAATCTAGTCCCACCTGCCAGCACCTGGTCCATATCCCTCCAAACCCTTTCTATTCATATACCCATCCAGGTGCCTTTTCAATGTTGCAATTGTACCAGCCTCCACGACTTCCTTGGCAGTCCCTTCCGCACATGCACCACCCTGTGTGTGAGAAAGTTGGCCCTTGGGTCTCTTTCATATCTTTCCCTTCTCACCCAAAATCTATTCCCTCTAGTTCTGGAGTTTCCCATCCCAGAGAAAAGACCTAGTCTATTTATCCTATCCATGCCCCTCATGATTTTATAAACCTGTACAAGGTCACCCCTCATAACATGTTAAATTGAAATCTCTACATCCCAAGTTATTCTAGCATCACCAAACAGGCATTATAGTCACCTGTTATCACCAGATCAGAGATCTCACAAAACCTGGTTAGAGTCCAACAGGTTTATTTGAAATCACAAGCTTTCTGAGCACTGCTGCAGATGAATAGCATGGTGCAAGCTTGTCAAGGCAAAATTAAATACAATTTTGAGTCATTGTTGTAATATTTTCATCATGATACACAGCCTCATTTACAGAATGCAATCCTGTCAAAATGCATCAGGACTCACATTATGTATGGGACTACTCCCTGGCAATCATAAATTAAATATTTACATAGAAAGTAGGTTTAGGAGTAGGCCATTCAGCCCTTCGAGCCTGCACACCATTCAATACGATCATGGCTGACCCTGCAATCTCAGTATCGCACTCGCGCCCTCCCCCCTTACCCCTTGATACCTTTAGCCACAAGTTTCACATGCAGCTCCCTCTTGAATATTACTAATGAACTGGCCCCAATAGCTTCCTGTGGGAGGGAATTCCACAGGTTTACATCTTTCTGAGTGAAGACGGTCTTCCTCGTCTCGGTCTTGAATGGCTTACCCCTTATTCTTAGACTGTGTCCCCTAGTTTTGGACTTGCCCAACATCAGAAATATCCTTCCCACATCTAGCCTGTCCAGTCCCTTCAGAATTTTATATGTTTGGATGAGATTCCCCCTCATTCTTCTAAATTCCACTAAGTGCAAGCCCAGTTAATTTAGTCTTTCCTCATATGTCAGTCCTGCCATCCTGGAAATCAGTCTGATGAACCTTCACTGGACTCACTCAATAACAAGAATGTCCTTCTTTAGACTAGGAGGCCAAAACTGCATACAATACTCAAGGTGTGGCCTCACCAAGGCCCTGTAAAACTGCAGCAAGACGTCCTTACTCCGATACTTCATCCTCTAACTATGAAGGAGAGCATGTCATTAGCTTTCCTCATTGCATGCTGCACCTGCATGCTAACCTTCAGTGATTCTTCCACCATGACACCCAGGTCTCATTGCACCTCACCTTTTCCGAAACTGCCAGCATTCAGATAATAACCTGTCTTCCTGATTTTGTGAGCAAAATGGATTACCTCACATTTATCCAAATTATGTTGCATTTGCTAAGTATTTGCCCACTCAGCCAGTCTGTCCAAGTCACCCTGCAGCCTCTTAGCAACTTCCTCACAGCATACACTGCCATCCAGTTTAGTGTCATCTGCACATTTGGAGATAAAACATTCAATTCCTTCATCCAAATCATTAATGTATATTGTAAACAGCTGGGGTCCCAGCACTGAACCATGCAGCACCCCACTCGTTACTGCCTGAAATTCTGGAAAGGATGCATTTATTCCAACTCTCCACTTCCTGTCTGCCATCCAGTTTTCTATCCATGTCAATACATTATCTCTGATAACATGAGCTATAATTTTCCGTACTAATTTCTTGTGTGGAATCTTGTCAAAAGCCTATTGAAAGTCCAGATACACAACATCTACTGATTCATCCTTGTCCACACTACTGGTCACATCTTCAAAGAATTACGGCAGATTTATCAAGCATGATTTCTCTTTAGTGAATCCATGCTGACTAGGGCTGATTCTGTCACTACTTTCCAAGTGCTCAGTTATTACATCCCTAATGATTGACTCCAGCATTTTCCTCAACATCTATGTCAGGCTAACCAGCTGGTAATTCCCCATTTTCTCTCTCCCTCCTTTTTTAAAGATTGGAGTTACATTAGCTACTGTCTAGTGCATTGGAACTCTTCCAGAGTCTACAGAATGCTGGAACAAGATCACCAATGCATCCATCATTTTAAGGGCCACTTCCTTAATTATGTTGGGATGGAGAGCATCACGCCTGGGAACTCATTGTTTCAATCCCATTAACTTCCCCAATACCATTTCCTGACTAATAAGGATTTCCTTCAGTTCCCCTTTAATGCTTGACCTTCTGTCCCCGAGCATCTCCTGAGGATTATTTGTGTCCTCCTTAGTGAAGACAGATCCAAAGTATTTGGATTTAGTAATTTAGTAATGGTCTGCCATCCCTTTGTTTCCCATTATGAATTCACCTGATTCTAACTGCAAGGGACAAACTACATTTGTTTTCACTGGTCTTTCTCTCTTTACATATCTAAAGAAGCTTTTGTACTCAAGTTTTACGTTTTCTGTGAGCTCACTTTTATATTCTATTTTCCCTTTCCAAATTAAACTCTTTATCCTCCTGTGCTAAATTTAAAATTTATCCTAATCCTAATTTGTTGCTTTTCCTGGCAAATGTACACGCCTCCTCTTTGGTTTTAACACTGTCCCTGATTTCCCTCATTAGCCATGGTTGAGCCACCTTCCCTGCTTTACTCTTACACCAGATAGGGGTGGACAGTTGTTGAAGTTTATCCATGTATTCTTTAAATGTCAGTCATTCCCTATTCACTGTTAACCCCTTAAGTATCCTTTGTCAGTTTATCCCAGCCAATGCATACCTTATACTGTCAGTTAGCTTTCTTTACATTCAGGATCCTAGTGTCAGAATTAATTGTGTCACTTTCCATTTTAGTGAAGAATTCTACCATATTATAGTCACTCTTCCCCAAAGTATCTTGCACCACAATGTTGCTAATTAATCCTCTCTCGTTACAGAAAGCCAAGTCTAGGATGGCTTGCTCTTTAGCTGGTTCCTTGACATATTGGTTAAGGAAACTGTCCCTTATACACTCCAGGAAATCTTCTCCATCGCATTGGTACCAGTCTGGTTAGTTCAATCAATATGTAGATCGAAGTCACCCATAATAATTACTGTATTATTACTACATGCATCTCTAACTTCCTGTTTGATACAGTCCCCAACATCACAACTGCTGTTTTGTAGTTTGTACACAATTTCCACTAATGCCTTTTCATTTTCATGTTCCACAGCTCCACCCACACAAATTCGACATCATCCAGGCCAGTGTTGTCTTAATCTCCTCCTTACCCTACCTCCCTTTCCTTTCCATCTATCCTTCCTGAAAATTGAATAACCCGAACATTGAGTTCTTATCCTTGGTCACCCTGGAGCCAGATCTAAATTACATCATATCCATTAATAACTTGGTGCAGATAATTCATCCACCGATATTTTGTTGAAAAACATTAATTTTCAAGCAAAAAATTTCTAAATCTCCCTACCAAGTAATCGCATAACGTTGGGATGGTCAAATTCCTTCATGCAGACCGCTTCCCGAAGAAAGTCCTCCATTTCGGTTCGTGTACAAATCGCAACTGCAGGGAGGAAATCATAAATTTACACAATTGTTATCATGCAAAAGGAGACCATTCAACCCATCATATCTGTACTGGCTTTCTGAGCATTTTAACTCCGTGCTAATCTCCTGTGTTTTTCTTATAAGGCTGCACACTATTTCCATTTAAATAATTATTCAATGCTCTCTTGAAAACATCAGTTGAAGCTGCCTCCACCACACTTCCAGGCAGTGCATTTCAGACCCTAATAATTTCACTATGTGAAAAAGCTTTGTCTTGTCGGGGATTTGCTTCTTTTGCAAAGCCGTTTCATCCATTTATGAGTGGGAACAGTTACTCCTTATTGACTTTGTCAAGACCCCTCATGATTTTGAAAAGCCTCTCCTCTCTGAAGAAACAATCTCACTTCTTCAATTTTTCCTCATAGCTAAAGTGTTTTATTCCTGGAACCATTCTTATAAATTTCTTCTGCACTCTGTCCAATACACCCTTCCTAAAGTGTTACATTAAGAACATTTTGTGGGCGGCATGGTGGCACAGTGGTTAGCACTGCTGCCTCACAGCGCCAGAGACCCGGGTTCACTGTGTGGAGTTTGCACATTCTCCCCATGTCTGCGTGGGTTTCCTGCAGGTGCTCCGGTTTCCTCCCACAGTCCAAAGACGTGCGGGTCAGGTGAATTGGCCATGCTAAATTGCCCGTAGTGTTAGGTAAGGGGTAACTGTAGGGGTATGGGTGGATTGCGCTTCGGCGGGTCGGTGTGGACTTGTTGGGCCGAAGGGCCTGTTTCCATACTGTAAGTAATCTAATCTAATCTAATATATGTACATATAGAGTCGTAGAGATGTACAGCATGGAAGCAGACCCTTTGGTCCAACCCGTCCATGCCGACCAGACATCCCAACCCAGTCTAGTCCCATCTGCCAGCACCCGGCCCATATCTCTCCAAACCCTTCCTTTTCACATATCCATCGAAATGCCTCTTAAATGTTGCAATTGTACCCATCTCCACCACTTCCTTTGGCTCCTCATTCCATACACATACCACTCTCTGTGTGAAAATATTGCCCCGTAGGTCTCTTTTCTATCTTTCCCCTCTCACCCTAAACTTAAGCCCTCTAATTCTGGACTCCCTGACCCCAGGGAAAAGACTTTGCCTATTTACCCTATCCATGCCCCTCATAATTTTGTAAACCTCTATAAGGACACCCCTCAGCCTCCGATGCTCCAGGGAAAACAGCCCCAGCCTATTTAACCTCTCCCTATAGCTCAAATCCTCCACCCCGGCAACATTCTTGTAAATCTTTTCTGAACCCTTTCAAGTTTCACAACATCTTTCCAATAGGAAGGAGAACAGACTTACACGCAGTGTTCCAACAGTGGCCTAACGATGGCCTGTACAGCTGCAACATGACCTCCCAACTCCAGTACTCAATACTCTGACCAATAAAGGAAAGCATACCAAACACCTTCTCCCCTATCCTATCTACCTGTGACTCCACTTTCAAGGAGCGATGAACCTGCACTCCAAGGTCTCTTTGTTCAGCAACACTCCCTAGGACTTACCATTAAGTGTATAAGTCCTACAAAGATTTGCTTTCCCAAAATGCAGCACCTAGTATTTATCTGAACTACACTCCATCTGCCACTTTTCAGCCCATTGACCCATCTGGTCAAGATCCTGTTGTAATCAGAGGTAACCCTCTTCAATGTCCACTACACCTTCAATTTTGCTGTCATCTGCAAACTTACTAACTGTACCTCTTATGATCACATCCAAATCATTTATGTAAATGACAAAAAGTAGAGGACCCAGTTCCAATCCAGTGGCACTCCACTGTTCACAGGTCTCCAGTCTGAAAAACAACCTTCCACTACCATCCTCTGTCTTCTACCTTTGAGCCAGTTCTGTATCCAAATGGCTAGTTCTCCCTGTATTCCGTGAGATCTAACCTTGCTAATCAGTGTCCCATGGGGAACCTTGTCGAATGCCTTACTGAAGTCCATATAGATCACATCTACAGCTTTGCCCTCATCAATCCTCTTTGAGTTTTTTGAGGAAGTATCAATCAAGTTTGAGAGACATGATTTCCCATGTACAAAACCATAGTGACTATCTCTAATCAGTCCTTGCCATTCCAAATACATATAAATCCTCTCCCTTAGGATTCCCTCCAACAACCTGCCCACCACCGACGTCTGGCTCACTGGTCTGTACATCCCTGACTTGTCCTTACTACCCTTCTTAAACAGTGGCACCACGTTAGCCAACCTCCAGCCTTCCGGCACCTCACCTGTGACTATCGATGATATAAATATCTCAGCAAGAGGCCCAGCAATCATTTCTCTAGCTTCCCACAGAGTTCTAGGGTACACCTGATCAGGTCCTGGGGATTTATCTACTTTTATGTATTTCAAGACATCCAGCACTTCCTCCTCTGTAATATGGACATTTTGCAAAATGTCACCATCTATTTCCCTGCAGTCTATATCTTCCATATCCTTCTCCACAGTAAATACTGATGCAAAATACTCATTTAGTATCACTCCCATTTTCTGCAGCTCCACACAAAGGCCAATTGCTGATCTTTGAGGGGCCCTATTCTCTCCCTAGTTACCCTTTTATCTTTAATGCATTTGTAAAAACTCTTTGGATTCTCCTTAATTTTATTTGCCAAAGAGATCTCATGTCCCCTTTTTGCCCTCTTGATCTCCTTCTTAAGTATACTCCTACTTCCTTTATACTCTTCTAAGGACTCACTCGATCTATCCTGACTATACCTTACATAGTTAAAAATCACACAACACCAGGTTATAGTCCAACAGGTTTAATTGGAAGCACACTAGCTTTCGGAGCGACGCTCCTTCATCAGGTGATTGTGGAAGGCTCGATCGTAACACAGAATTTATAGCAAAAATTTGCAGTGTGATGTAAGTGAAATTATACATTGAAAAATTGATTGTCTGTTAAGCCTTTCATCTGTTAGAACAGTGATAGTTTCACTTCTTTCATGTGTAAATCACAAAACCCTTCTTTTTAAAGTTGCATTCTCGGGTTAGCTGCTAACAATAGTGATAGCTAGACAATAGGTTGAAGGTGTTAGCCCCCTTTGTTCTCTGTCTATGACCTGATGTTTAGATTGATTCTAATCTAATAAGTGAGATAACAGTGTTTTACATAAATTCCCGCAGTTTTTGAGCTCAGAGTTCTGAAACTGCAGGAATTTATGTAAAACACTGTTATCTCACTTATTAGATTAGAATCAATCTAAACATCAGGTCATAGACAGAGAACACAGGAGGCTAACACCTTCAACATATGGATTCTGGATCAGTGGTGCTGGAAGAGCACAGCAGTTCAGGCAGCATCCAACGAGCAGCGAAATCATATTGTCTAGCTATCACTATTGTTTGCAGCTAACCCGAGAATGCAACTTTAAAAAGAAGGGTTTAGTAATTTACAGTGAAAGAAGTGAAACTATCACTTTTCTAACAGATGAAAGGCTTAACAGACAATCAATCTTTCAATGTATAGTTCCACTTACATCATACTGCAAATTTTTGCTATAAATTCTGTTACGATCGAGCCCTCTACAATCACCTGATGAAGCAGCATCGCTCCGAAAGCTAGTGTGCTTCCAAGTAAACCTGTTGGACTATAACCTGGTGTTGTGTGATTTTTAACTATGTCCACCCCAGTCCAACACCGGCATCTCCAAATCATACCTTACATATGCTTTCTTCTTTTTCTTAATCAAACCCTCAATTTCTTTAGTCATCCAGCATTCCCTCTACCTACCAGCCTTTCCTTTCACCCCATCAGGAATATACTTTCTCTGGATTCCTGATATCCCATTTCTGAAGGCTTCCCATTTTCCACCCATCCCTTTACCTGCGAACATCTGCCCCCAATCAGCTTTCAAAAATTCTTGCCTAATTGGCCTTTCTCCAATTTCAAACTTCAACTTTTAGATCTTGTCTATCTTTTTACATCACTATTTTAAATTTAATAGAATTATGGTCGCTACCCCCAAAGTGCTCCCCCACTGACACCTCAGTCACCTGCCCTGCCTTATTTCCCAAGAGTAGATCAAGTTTTGTACCTTCTCTAGTAGGTGCATCCACATACTGAATTAGAAAATTGTCTTGTACACACTTAACAAATTCCTCTCCGTCTGAACCCTTAACACTGTGGCAGTCCCAGTCTGTTTGGAAAGTTAAAATTCCCTACCATAACCACCCTATTATTCTTACAGATAGCTGAGATCTCCTTAAAAGTTTGTTTCTCAATTTCCCTCTGACTATAGGGGGTGTATAATACAATTAGATTAGATTAGACTTAAAGTGCGGAAACAGGCCCTTCGGCCCAACAAGTCCACACCGACCCGCCGAAGCGCAACCCACCCATACCCCTGCATTTACCCCTTACCTAACACTACGGTGTTAGGTAATTTAGCAAGGCCAATTCACCTGACCCACACATCTTTGGACTGTGGGAGGAAACCGGAGCACCCAGAGGAAACCCACGCAGACATGGGGAGAACGTGCAAATTCCACACAGACAGTCGCCTGAGTCGGGAATTGAACCCGGGTCTCAGGCACTGTGAGGCAGCAGTGCTAACCACTGTGCCACCGTGCCGCCCACAAAGATTATCATCCCTTTCTTATTTCTCAGTTCGATTCAAATAACTTCCCTCAATATATTTCCAGGGATATCCTCCCTCAGCACAGCTGTAATGCTATCCCTTGTCAAAAATGCCACTCCCCTCCTCTCTTGTCTCCCTTTCTATCCTTCCTGTAGCATTTGTATCCTGGAACTTTAAGCTGCCAGTCCTGCCCAAGTTCTCTCTCTCTCTCTTCCAGTACACCTTTTATAACAGTATCCTTTACTGTATATGTCTCTCCATGTTTGTGTACCAAAGGGGTGGCACAGTAGGTCATTGATTAGCGCAGCTGCCTCTCAGTGCCAGAGACCTGGGTTCAATTATATCCTCGGACGGCTATGTGGGGTTTGCACATTCTCCCCGTGTCTGTATGGGTTTCCTCCTGGTTCTCCGGTTTCCACCAACAATGTGTTCAGGATGTGTAAGTTAAGTGCATTAGCCATGGGAAATACAGGGTTACAGTGATAGGGTGGTGGGATGGGTCCAGGTGGGAACGAATTTCAGAGGGTTGATGTGAATTTGTTGGGCCAAATGGCCTGCTTCCAAACTATGGGGATTCTTTAGTTGGCTACTTGCTAGTTTGTTGCTTCCACCCAACTAGACTTTCTGGAGCATGATTTTGAGATAGAGAGTGCTGCTAAAGTGGTCTGAAATTTCAGACCCATCCAGAATGCATTGAGAAGCTGTGTAATGGTTCACATTTGCTGACCAAATAGGTCTGGAAAGGGTAGCTGAAGACAGTAGTCGTGGTGGTATCACCCATAGTACACCCTGCCAGAGTTAGCAAACGCATTGACCATTTAATTATTAGCTTTGTTTTCTAAGTTCAGTTTCCACAATTTATTTATGGAGGACCAGTTATTAATGAATTAATAAGTCACATGTTTGCACAACATTTCTAGGTTTGCTTGGTATTGCAGGAAACCTGTGTGCATTTGATTGCTAATATATATCTAACAACCAGTTCTAGTCTTAAATCATCATTGTACAGTCACAGTTTCCATTTAAGTTTTCCTGACAATGAAGAAATCATTGCTTTAATGAGAAGGCTGTGGTTATATTGTGTATTATGTTTTTTTTCTTCATTTCTCTATTCTGTAACTAAGGATTGTATCGAGGTGCTCTGCACCCAAGATGGCGCTGTACGACATTGTTACACAGTAACTAATCTTGTCACTGAAGAAGTTGTAATTAGGTACTTTGTACCGAAGATGGCGCTGTAAGTGGCGACTTATCAACAGTACTCAGTTGAGTACATGTGACAATAAAGCTAATTCAATTCAATTTGATTCAATTCAATTCAATTTTATGAATGCCAGTGATTAGAGACTGTGAAACAAATGTCAAGACTGTGGTGTGACCACATACTTAGGGTTAATTTCTAGGAACAGGTGTTTATCAGTCAGCAATGCTTATGTTATTACGAATTGTACAGGATTACTGCCTTCAGCACAAAGAGCCTCACTGTCTCATGTGGATGACTTTGTGCCAAATGGTTTTGAAAAGAGTCATAAATCTGTATAAAAGCAACAATTGTTTTGATGAATTACGATCTCTAAAAAAAGATGCGATGTGTCCGTTCCCCTTTGTCTGGGTTGCAGGATTGTCCCTTGTTGAGACTTTCAGTCTTTATTCCTTTTTTTTTCTTGGAAATGTGAGCTGAAGTTGAGAATTAAACTTTGAGCAGTTGCTTGCTTTGAAACTGAGGGGACAGCAAATAAACTGATATTTGTTTTTGGGAACAAACCCAGAAAGATAATCATGTTAATTCTTGTCCTAAGAATACTACTGATATTTCGGCATCGTGATATTCTCTGCTCTGAACTGGCAACCGGTTGGAGGTTGAACTGGTCAGTCAAGGGCAATAGGTGAACCACTACTGACTGGGCTTTTGAAGACATGAATGTGTTTTTGAAAAAAGCTTCTGGATGATGCTGCTGTGTTTTGTTCTCTCTTCAATTTTCATGGTAGTTATCAACTTCTGAGTTGTTCTGATAAACAAATACTCCTCTAAGAAGTGTTTGAATAATCCTCATAGGTTACTAGACCTTTTGCATGAATCAGTGACTTTGGAATTCCAGCAGAACCTACAGAAATCCTGTTAATGGAGTTGTTCACAATGGATTTCTGAAGATCTGGTACCAATTGTAAAACCATTGCACTGCCACATCAGAATTATTTTCTTCAATTTTGTCGCTTAAATGTCTGTCAGTGTGTAAGTGAGGGTTCTGGTTAAAGGAGATTGGGCTTATAATAAGTAGATTGCCTTGTTATTTATTCATGTTCTGCTAAAGTTAAACTACTAATTTCTTTTGAAATTGCAACGATGGTGTCAGACGTTTATAGGCGGCACGGTGGCACAGTGGTTAGCACTGCTGCTGCACAGCACCAGAGACCCACGTTCAATTCCCACCTTAGGTGACTGATTGTGTGGAGTTTGCACATTCTCCCTGTGTCTGTATGGGTTTCCTCTGGGTGCTCCGGTTTCCTCCCACAGTCCAAAAATGTGCAGATTAGGTGAATTGGCCAAGCTAAAATGCCTGTCGTGTTAGGTGAAGGGGTAAATGTAGGAGAATGGGTCCGGGAGGGATGCGCTTCGGTGGGTCTGTGTGGACTTGTTGGGCCGAAGGGCCTGTTTCCACACTGTAACTAATCTAATCTGTCATACTTATCATCTGGTGAACAATTGAGTGATGTTGAAGGTCATTGAAAGTTTTGATTTTATTATGTTGCAAATCCAAGGATAGGGAGACTGATTCCACCATAGACCATAAGAGATAGAAACAAGAGTAAGCTGTTCAGGCCCACAAGCCTGCTCTGTCATTCCTGGTTAGACGGGCGGCAGGCTGGAAGAACACAACAAACCAGGCAGCATCAGCTGATGAAGAAGTTGACTTTTTGAGTGGAACCCTTCTTCAACCACTGGGGGTGGGTGTGGGGATAGGGTGGTGGAATGAGGATAGGTGAAGACAGGTTGGTGGTACCTATCCTGCAATGGGAAGAATGAATCCGATTAGTGGCAGGGAGGGGGAGGGACTGGGAAGGGGAAGGAGGTTATTTGAAATTGTAGAACACAATGTTGAGTCCTCCGGGCTGCAGGTTGCCCAGGCGGAAGATGACGTGTTGTTCCTCCAATTCATGCTGTGGTTCATTTTGGCAATGGAGGAGGCCAAGGATGGTCATGTCGGAAAGGGAGCAGTTGGGGGAATTGAAATGGGCAGTGACTGGGAGGTCCAGTCTGCCTCTGCGGTCCCGCTGTGATGCTTGGTGAACTGATCCCTAAGTCTACATTCTGTCTCCCTGATGTAGAGAAGATCACATCAGGAGCACCTGATACAATCAGAAGCATTCTGATATCAAGGATATTCTAAAAGGGGAGAATGAGCAGCCGGATGTTATGGTCCAGATTGGTACTAGTGACACAGGCAAGACGAGAGATGGGGTACTGTAAAGGGAATTTTGGGAGCTAGGTAGAAGTTGAAAAGCAGGACTTCTGGGGTTGCAATCTTGTGATTATTCTCCTGCTCCATGTGAGACCAGAAATAGGAAGATAATATAGCTGAATATGCGGCTAAAGAGCTGGTGTTGGAGGGAGGGTTTCAGATACTAGATCATTTGGATCTCTTCCAGGGCAAGAGGGACTTGCACCTAAACTGGATGAACACCAATGTATACTTGCAAAGAGGTTTGCTTGTGCTACTTGGGAGAGGTTAAGCTCGTGTGGCAGGGGGTGGGAAACAGACCACAGTTGGTCAGCATGTGCATTGATTGAGGAGAGGATAGAGGTTAAGTCAAGTAAGTCTAATAGGAAGAGCAGGCAGAGCCAGGGTAATAAACAGAGTGGGACAAGCGGTCTGAAGTATATTCATTTTAACCCAAACAGTATTCTGAGACTATGCCCGAGGGGAATCATCCACTCAGGATTTACCCTGTTAAGCCTCTTAAGAATCCTACATATTGCAATGAGATTTCCTCTCATTCTTCTAAACTCAAAATATCTGTTCTTTGTTTCTCCATTCTGAAATGAGCAACTTTTCCCATATTATTTTCCATTTGCCATTTTTTGCCCATTTATTTAACCTGTCAATTGTTCTCTGTTAATTGCTGAATGCCTTTCCACTTATTTTTGTGTCAGCTGCAAATCTGACTACAGTACATTCGCTTTCTTCCTCCAAGTCATTAATACATATTGTAAACAGTTGTGGTCCCAGTATTGATCCCTATGGGATCCCACTGATAACAGGTTGTCAACCTAAAAAAAATCTTCCTATCCTCATTGCTCGTTAGCTAATTATTTATCCAAGTGAAAACACTATCCCCATACCATGGGCTATTATGTTATAACTTAACCATTTGTGAGGAACCTTGCCAAACTTCTGCAATTCTGAAAACAACACAGCTACCAGTCCCCCTCTATCCACTTTGTTTGAGACTTTCTCAAAAAAATATAATAAATTAGACAAACACAATTTCCCTTTTATCGAACCATGTTGCCTCTGTTTAATTAGATTATGATTTTTCACATATACTGCTCTGGCTTCTTTAATAACGGATTTCAACATTTTTCCAATAATAGGTGTTAGGCTTAGTTACCCACTTTTTACCTCCCTCCCTTTATGAAAAGGGGTGTCATATTAGCAGTTTTCCAATTCTCTGATACTTCTCTAGAATCCAAATTACAAACAATTTACCAACTATCTCTGCAATGATTTCTGTTAGAATCATAGATTGCAAGATATCATGGCCATTTAGCTCCATTTTGTTTGAGTAATACTACTTCTGTAGTGATGGTGAAGATATTTAATATCTTCTTATATTCTTTATTCTTTAGTGTTAGTGGGAAGTTTGAAACATTTTCCATCATCAAGATTGATGCAAAAAATCTGTTTTAAATCCTCAGCCATATCCATGTTCCCTATAACTATCACCCCAATTCATTTTCTAAGGGGCTTATGTTCACTGTGTCCTCTTTCTTCCTTTCTATATATTTGAAGAAGCTCTTATTGTCATTTGTTACATTCATTACTTGTTCGCCCTTGCAATTTATTTTATCACATTTTTTTTTACCTTTTTAGTCCTTCCTTTGCTGGATTCTGAATTAATCCCATTCTTTGGGACCATCACTGACATTTGCCTCCTTATTTGTGCCATTTAAGATGTATCTAGACAGATACATGAATTGCCAGGGAGCAGAGGGATACAGATTCTTAGAAAATAGGCAACAGATTTAGAGAGAGGATCTGGATTGACACAGGCTTGGAGGACCGAAGTTCCTGTTCTTGTGCTGTAATTTTCTTTGATCTTTGTACTCCAGCTGTTGCCAAACAAAAGTTTGTACAGCTCCAGCATGACTTCCCTGTTCTTATAATCCATGCCACAATGATTAAGTTAGTGCTGTTTGCCTTCTTAATGAACCCTTTTAAACTATCCTGCCACCTTCAGGAATCTGTCCACAAGCACTCCAAGCTCTCTACAACTCTGAGCTTTCTAGTGGTTTGCCATTCATTGAGTACTCTCTTGACTTTGTACTTCTTCCAAAATGTCTCACAACTATCAGGGTTAAATTCTATCTGCCACAGATCTGTCCATCTGACTAATCCGTTCATATCTTTCTGTAAAATAAGACCTTCTTAGTCACTGTTAACCAATCTTTGTGAATCCACAAACTTACTTATCATACTTCCCACAATCTCATTGTTTATATATATCATAAACAATAAGGGACCCATTGCTATTTCCTGTGGTACATCACCGCACACCAGGCTCCAGTCATACAAACAGCCATATACTACCACAATCTGGCTCCTCCATCTCAGCCAATTTTGGATTCAACTTGCCAAGTTACCCTAGATTCCATGTGTTTTTATTTTCTCTATTTTTATTTTTGTATTGGTCTCTAATATCAAAGGTTTTGTTGAAATCCATATAAACGACATAAAATTTGTTGGGTATGTTTCTTTCCATTTCTCCATTGTTTGGTATTATACCCTTGCGATTCCAGACCTCAAGCCTGCAGTATTCTTCAGTCTCCCTGCCCCCTTGCTGTCTTCTCATGTTTGATGAGCCTCCAGCTTCCTTCAGTGCCTGGATTTGCATTCTTCAGTCAGCTCATTTAGCACTCACTGCTGGCTCATTATGAACAGCAACCCCAATTGTCCCATCCTATTCTTTCATGAGTGCCTTGGAGCTGGCTGTCCTCTGCTGTCCAGCTAACTCCTCCTATTGCTGACCTTTTGGACTGTGACAGCAGATTTGTTCTCACTTCCCTGTGACATCTCTTCCTCCACGCTGTCCATTCAATTTCAAATTAGGCCTTTTTCACAGTTTTAGTGGATTGCAGCCCTAACAAAAATTTGGATAAGGGGTAAAGGAATGTCTCCCCTAACCAAATCTTTGTTACTCACCCCACAAAGCCTTCATGGTGGTTGTGTGGCACCGCTCACCAAATCAGACCTTGATGTGACCCTCTACTCTTCTGGCACTTTCTAGTCCTTTGAGAATCACACCTTGTTCAAGCTCTTCACATTTTTCAAAGTAATTATTCAGTAGTATCCTCTCAACTATATTCAAAACTTTCGAACCAACATATCTCCTCAGCTTTCTTTTATCAGACTCCACACTGAAAGACTTCTCATTCTTGGTGATTTGAACCTTCCTCATGTTCTCTCCTCGGGGTTCACTGTCTTTTTGTCCTTCCTAAAACTGCCTCTCCATATAAACTCTATCCTGATCCTTGGCCACTCCCTCACTTGCTGCAGTACACGAAGTGTTGCTGGTCTCAATGTATTAATTTCAAATAAAGGGTGGAAGTTTAGCAGAAGTGCTCACCAATCCTGATGGTGGAACAGAAAGTGTGCACCCCTTATCTTTTTCTGGCTTTTTGCACTTTCCCATGTGATTACAATAAAAATGTAAAATATCAGCAGCTTGTATGGGAAACCCTGTGATTAAGTGGCAGGGGATGTGTTTCTCAGTGCTGATATTCGTTGCCTACTAAAGAGCCTTCAGTCAAACAGAGAGACTTTCCTGCCCAATTTCATTGCCAGGAACATAACCTTACTGAGGGTGGTTTTCCAAATTTAAGTTACACATATAAATAATTCACACTGCATTGATTTCACTTTCTTCATATGTGCACCACCATTCGCTGAGCCTAACTTTGAGGGGTACAATGTACTGGCACAGTTCAAGGTTGAAATTGTGTTGCTGGAAAAGCGCAGCAGGTCAGGCAGCATCCAAGGAGCAGGAGAATCGACGTTTCGGGCATGAGCCCTTCTTCAGGAATGAGGAAAGTGTGTCAAACAGTTCAGGGTTGGTCCACATTGATGGGTCACAGTGCAGTCAGAGTTTTTGCTTTTATTGTGGAAGAAACAATATTGCATTTCATTTTTCACTTTTTGTTGGTGTTAGTGTCTGATGTTGCACTTGCCACTCTGCAGGATATAGCTGAATTTACAGGCTCAGCTGTCTATCCTTTCTACACATTGAACAGCACATTATCCAAGATCACTCTCAGAAGGGATAAATGGATGAACGAATGATCAAATAAATAAAGCTTTTTCAGCTAATATCTGAGAGGAACTCTCACATAGGCAGTCTTTAGCCCCTATATTTCTTACCGTGATTGTCCACACCAGATTCAAGACACTCCACTATTGCCTGTTTATGATCCACTCTCTGTGCTCTTTTGGATCCCTCATCTAGTTCTCCATGTCCCAACCACTCTGTATCCACAGAACATCCCCACCACTGACCCACTGTTGTCTACCTTGAGGCTCCATGAAAGCAGACATCCATCTACTCCCTTCCCTTGTACTTCAGAGTTCAAGAAGGAAAACCTCAGACACAACTGCAAAAAATTGACTGGTGCATTTCAACTTTAAACGAATGTGGAGTTTACATAATGAGTTTCTTGTGCACCACTGAATTCATTTGAAGAAAGATTTTACTCTGATGTATCACTCGTATAAACAAACCACAGGCCAGTGTGAGGCTTGCCAAGCTCACATTGTGTGTTATAGAGTGGAAATACAATGATGGGCTCATGGTTGGAACAACTGGCAAAACGTTCATTATCTCTGTCATCAGGAAATTGAAGTCTCACATTCTGCCTAACTCCATCACCCTTCACACCACATTTCCCATTCTTAAAAATCACAGAACACCAGGTTAGAGTCCAACAGGTTTAATTGGAAGCACACTAGCTTTCGGAGCGACGCTCCTTCCTCAGGTGATTGTGGAAGGCTTGATCGTAACGCAAAATGTACAGCAAAAATTTGCAGTGTGATGTAAGTGAAATTATACATTGAAAAATTGATTGTCTGTTAAGCCTTTCATCTGTTAGAATACAGTGATATTTCACTTCTTTCATGAGTAAATCACAAAACCCTTTTTTAAAAAGTTGCATTCTCAGGTTAGCTGTTAACAATGATGATAGCTAGACAATATGTTGAAGGTGTTAGCCCCCTGTGTTCTCTGTCTATGACTTTTTAGATTGATTCTAATCTAAAAAGTGAGATAACAGAGTTTTACATAAATTCCTGCAGTTTTTGAGCTCAGAGTTCTACATGAATGTATGCAGTTTTTGAGCAAAGTGCAATGTAACCCTGCAAGTACAAATTCACCACACAAAATATATGTGTACATATGGGTCTTTCCCATTCTTGTTGGCTTTGTGAAATTTCTCTGCAGGCTTCCTCAGATCATTGTATTATCTCCACCCTCATCACCCTTCCATGATAGAACTCTTACCTCCTTCTTCATCAGTCTTAATTGACTTACAACATCATATTCAAATTCTTAACTATATGGCTTTCTATTCACCACATTTTTGAAACCACTGCAAACTTGCCATGCAACAGCAACTGACCACTATTGTCAATGCTCATTCTCAATAAAATCCCTCTCTTGCACATTGACATTTCCTTGCTGTCATCCTCATTTCTGCTCCCTCAAGTTCTTGCCAGTAGAAGGTGGGGAAGCTAAGGTTGGTTGGTGAAGCTACAGTTTTTCTTTGGTGAAGCAAAGGACTTTGAGAGGGGCTTTGATGGAGGTTTGGATAAGGCGGACATGGAAACCAATTTCCATTAGCTGATACTACAGGATTAGGGGACACAGACGTAAGGTTCTTTGCATGGAATGCAGACGGGATATGATGACCTATAATTTACTGCTCTCACAACGTAATGGAAGTATAAATGATTTTCAAAGAACAGTTCAGAGCTGGGGGATGGCAGTCATGAGATTGCTCTGCAGACAGTCAGCAATGGAACCGATGGACTGAATTGCCTTCTACTGTCCTATTAATAACTGATCTAACCACCTAATGCCACATCTGACTGGCTGTATAAGACACAAATGGATCCTACTCGTCTTTGAAAACTGCTCACAATTCTAGACTCACTGTGGAGTACATGATAAACCCTCAGCTTCTTTTTGACACAGCAGGCTATCATCTTAACCCCGTCTCTTCCTCCTCACCTCCAGCAATAACTGCAAGGGGTTACTTGAGACAACCTGATCAGTTGCCTATGCACATCCCTCATTTCCAGTAACTCTGTTGGCCAAACTTCCTTTACTCACCCAGCAGTCTTCTACCTGAACTCACAGTTTTCTCTAGTTTGTCTCCTGTCGTCTGCCTCGCTCCTTCCTTGAGTTCACTTTGTCCATGAGGCTACTGAAGTTCCTCTCATTTGTGCCTCTTGAGTAATCACAATTTTAATAACATCACTTTTGGTGGCCATGATTTCAATTGCCTCGACCCTCAGATTTGGAATATTTTTCATAAAACTCTCTGCTTCTCTTTCATGCTTTAAAACAGAGCTTAAAGCCTGCGTTTGTGATCAAGCATTTAGTCATCAGATCTAAAAACTCATGTGGCTGTTTATCATTTATTTTGTATTGGAACACTCCTGTGAACCACGTTGGGCTGTTTAATTCCATTATATGCCTTTGTTCGATTGTTGTTTAGCTTAGGCAACTCTTCCTTCTTCCACCTGTCTCCTCCCTCCCAACTCAGGGCAGATCATGGCAAGCAAGAATGCGCTCCAAGCTGTCAGAAATTCAAAGATGTAACTCCTCCATTACATTAGGAGAAACATAAATACACACCCCCATGATTATCCTATCATAGGAAAATCCAAAGTGGGCCAAACCTGTCTCTACTTGACAAAACCACACACACAAAAACATTATTGTAGAATATGGGTAATACAGGCTGACCAACATTGTAAAAACTAACACACTACATGGTCTGATCATCAAAAGACTGTTGCTGAATCCTAGGTAGTCAGCTTGTGGAGATGGTACTTAACAAACCTATCTGAAACTGGCTTCCCCTCGTCAAGATGTCTGATACAAATGTTTTCATTTCCAGGTGAAGGGAAGAGTCATGAATAGAAGGTTGACATGAATAAATCCGAAGAGTTTAATTCTTTTTTTGAGAGGCTGGGAGGAATTTCTTTATTAAGGAGTGGTTAGAATGAGAACCTCGTTACCACTATGAGTTGGTGAGATGGCCAGCATTTAAGTGGCGGATAGAATCGCATGGGAAAGAAACAGTTATGATGTCAGGACAGGAAGAGAGAGAGATCCTCATGCATTTTTTTTTAAATTCCAGGTAGAATCTTATAGAGGTTTGAGTGAGTGGGCTGTGGTGAGACTTTTGGCAAATTCAAGTGAGAAGTTCAGTGAGACCTGTCTCGGGTTTGAGAGCATCTTATTCCATATTGATGCTTTTGACAAGCAGCAAGACAGCAGTCTTTGGGAAGTAAGAAATGGAGTTACTCCCTGCAGGATTCTGGGAAAACCTGACAAATATAGACCAGTAAGCGTAACATCTCTGGTAGATAAATTACTTGAGAGGATTCTGAGAGGTAAAGATATATATGCATTTGGAAAGTTCCATTAGTAGTGGTCACTTTGGCTTTGTGTTTGGGAGATCATGCCTCACATATTTGTTAGAATTCTTTGATGAACTAACCAGGAAGGTTGACGAGGGCAGGGCATTTGACGTCTATATGGATTTAATAAAGCCATTGATAAAGTTCCAGGTGGTAGGCTGTTCTGGAAGGTTAGATCACATGGAATCCAGGGGTAGCTGGCAAAATGGATACACAATTGACTTGATGGTAGGAAGCAGAGGGTAATGATGGAAGGATGCTTGTCGACTGGAGGCCTGTGACTAGCGGAGTGCCTCACGGGTCGGTGCTGGGCCCATTGTTGTTTATCATCTATATCAATGATTTGGATGAGAATGTTCAAGGCATGATTAGTAAGTTTGCAGATGAAGAAGGGAGAGCTCTGAAGCTGCCTAAGCTAAACAACAACCAAACAGCTGCCTATAATGGAATGAAACAGCCCAAGGTGGTTCACAGGAGTGTTCCAATACAAAGTCGATGTGGAATTTCTTAATTGTGGACCTACAAATGCATTAGGACTGTTCTGGATGTGCAAGATCCCATTGCTCCCTAAGGGCGAGGTAAGTGCTACAGTGTGACTCAGAAACATAATTGGCTTCCCTAGGAGCAAGGTGTCATCAACTCTACACATGTGGCACTGAAAGGGCAGTGTCACAAGAATGGAATTCATTAACAGAAAGGAATTCCATTCCATTTCATGTCTACCTGATCGGTGTGCCCACTCCTCTGGCGAGTGCCATGACTCAGACATTCTGGAATACTCTCATGTGCCTGGTGAGCCTGAGGGTTCAGATTGGTTACGAGGGGACAAGGGTTATCCGTGGTGACTTTGCATCATGAGTACAATTTTGCAATCCCTGACTGGCACAGATCATAAATACAATGCTGCTCAGGCGATCAGACTACTGAAGGTATGGTTCTGTTGCTTCAGTCTCTCTGAGAGGCCCTCCAGATATAGTCGAGACATAGTGTGCAGTGTTCTGCATAATTTAAGTGGGCAACAAGGTAATGCTGAGTGCACTGAGGAATGGGAACAGTCTTCCAAGGAGAAGGACAAGGACACTGGGGATTATGAAGCCCTTGTTGTCCATGACAGAGCGCAGTTGGCACTACAAGCTAGACAAGACCTCACTGACACCTAGATGAGAGCTGGGTGCAGCAGACCATCATGGATTGGAAAATAGTCATTGGCCATGTTGCTGAAATCTGGATGGCATCGTCAGAGTGAATTTCAGCCTTTATTGATTTTGTTCGCATTAACATTTGCTGTATGTAAATAAAAAGACATTTAGGTTTATCCCACCACTTGCCTAAATGTGATGTTCCCCTAGACAGTGTAATGCTGTGTCAAAAAGTGTGGCACTGGAAAAGCACAGCGGGTCAGGCTGCATCTCAGGAGCAGGAGAGGTGATGTTTTGGGCATAAGCCCTTCATCAAGAATGTTGTGCGGGTGGGGGTGTACTGTGGCCCACAGTGGGCACTTGACACAAGTAGTGCTGACTGAGAGAATATTCTGTCAGGATGTAGCTAAGGACAGATAACTGTGTAGTCTGATGTTTAAACATTGACGAAGGAGAGAGCAATGGGTTTTGTGTGTGAAGGAATGTCAGCCATGTAAGCCTTATGGCTTCTATCTCATGATGATGCCCACAGGGGGCAATGCTTGATTGCCAACAAATTGTCCAGGTACACAGTAGTCTTTCAAAGCTTACAATGGTGCAAGGGATACAGGTCTTCCAGAAGATGTGTGCCAAGTTATTTCAGGAAAAGCATGTGGTTATACAGGACTAGAATTGATATGATGAATGCCAAAGAGAGTAAGAGATTAATTCAAAATTATTACAGTGGAGTAGGAGACCACTTGACCCTTCATGTCTGAACCTGCTGTGTTATTAATTGCCAGTTTTCTGCCTCTTCTTCATTTGTGCATACCATTATTATCCAAATAATCATTGATTGCCCTCTTGAATGCCTCATTTGCATCGGCCTGCATCATAATTCCATTCCAACTGTGTGAAAAAAAGGTTTTCTCACCTCGCCCTTACTTCATTTTAAATTGATTTTTATTTGTTTCTTTTACAGAGGAAACAACTTCGTTTGTGGATGATACGAAAGTCGGTGGAGTTGTTGACAGTGAGGAAGGATGTGGCAGATTACAGCGGGATATAGATAAGCTGCAGAGCTGGGCAGAAACGTGGCAAATGGCGTTCAATGTAGCTAAGTGTGAAGTGATTCACTTTGGTAAGAGTAACAAGAAGATGGGGTACTGGGCTAATGGTCAGATACTTGGTAGTGTGGATGAGCAGAGGGATCTTGGTGTCCATGTACACAGATCTCTGAAAGTTGCCACCCAGGTAAATAGTGCTGTGAAGAAGGCATATGGCGTACTGGCTTTTATTGGTAGAGAAATTGAGTTCCGTAGTCCTGAGGTCATGTTGCAGTTCTATAAGACTCTGGTGTGGCCGCATCTGGTGTCTTGTGTGCAGTTTGGTCGCCATACTATAGGAAGGATGTGGAGGCACTGGAACGGATGCAGAGGAGGTTTACCAGGATGTTGCCTTGTATGGTAGGAAGATCGTATGAGGAAAGACTGAGGCACTTGGGACTGTTTTCATTGGAGAAAAGAAGGTTTAGGGGTGACTTGATAGAGGTGTACAAGATGATTAGGGGTTTAGATAGGGTTGACCATGAGAACCTTTTTCCACGTATGGAGTCAGCTATTACGAGGGGGCATAGCTTTAAATTAAGGGGTGGTAGTAGTGTAAGACAGATGTTAGGGGTAGATTCTTTACTCAACGAGTCATGAGTTCATGGAATGCCCTGCCATAGCAGTGGTGGACTCTCCCTCTTTATAGGCATTTAAATGGGCATTGGATAGGCATTTGGAGGATAGTGGGCTAGTGTAGGTTAGGTGGGCTTGGATCGGTGCAACATCGAGGGTCAAAGGGCCTGTACTGCGCTGTATTTTTCTATGTTCTATGTTCTAGCTGCTCTGCCTGGCATGATTATGGTTTTGAAAACCCCAATGAGATCTCCTCTCAGCCTTCTTCCCTCCAGGGAGAGCAGCCCTGACTTCTTCAATCTATCCTCAGCTGAAGTTCATTGGAACCATTCCAGTAGATTGCCTCTTCTATACATTTGCATCTCTCCTATAATGTGGCACCTGCAACTGTGTGCAATACTTCTACCTGAGGTCTAATAAGACTCTCAGACAAATTGCTGTCATAGTCTATGCCCGTTTGATAAAACCGAACGCTTTACCAACTGCTCTCTCCACCTGGCTTACCAACTTCAATGATCTGTACATATATAGAGGCAGGTCCCTGTGAGACTTCACTCTTTTGATGAAATGAATTTGGTCACTGAGGCAAGTCTCTGGGTCTCATGGTAAAAATCCCTTGATACAGCTCATTTAGTCCAGAACATTTAAGATTCAGACCTTTATTATTTTGTTCAAATGCTTTTTCGAAAAAACAATTTAAAAATGGCTGATATTGAACTGCAAATGGGCAAGTTGACTGGTTTCAGAAATGTCCGACAATTACCAAGTCAAAAGTGAACTCAGCACCTCCTTGAATGTGATACATATTACATTGAGTGAACTTTCCAGTCAAACCATTTTCAATTCAATGTTTTGTAATACGCTTCTATAATTTTTAGTAGAGCATTTTCTTTTGTTAAAAACAGAAATAAAGGACGAGAAGGACATGCTGATAAAGTGAGATGAAATCAGATAGGAGGAGGCTCATGAGGAGCATAATAACAGATATAAATCAATTGGATGAATAACCAAGTTTCTGCAGGGCGCATTCTATGAAATTCTTGTAACTTTTGAGGAGAGGTCTGGTTGTTATGCATTCCTGGCAAGTGTATCTAGTGGAGATGGCTCCAAAGAGAAAACATGAATGATGAGCAGCAAGCATCACTCTTCTCCAAAGTGCCTTATTAGTAATTGGTCCTTAGAAGTTTCACTTAGCTTTGATTAACTCACAACTAGTCATTCTGCACACTTGTATAGGAATATCACTCAGAGTCATAGAGATGTACAGCATGGAAACAGATCCTTTGGTCCAATTCGTTCATGCCAACCAGACATCCCATCCCAATTTAGTCCCACCTGCCAGCACTCAGCCCATATCCCTCCAAATCCTTCCTGTTCATATACCCATCTAGATGCTTTTTAAATGTTGCAATTGTACTAGCCTCCACCACTTCCTCTGGCAGCTCATTCCACACATGCATCACACCCTGCATGAACAAGTTGCCCTGTGGGTCTTTTTCCCCTCTCACCCGAAACCTATGCCCTCTTGTTTTGGACTCCCCCACCCCGGGGGAGAGATCTTGTCTATTTATCCTACCCATGCCCCTCATGATTTTATAAACCTCTATAAGGTTCTCTCTAAGATTCCTCAGCCTCTGACGCTCCAGAGAAACAACCGTAGCCTATTCAACCTTTCCCTATAGCTCAAATCCTCCAACCCTGGCAACATCCTTGTAAATCTTTTCTAGTTTCACAACATCCTTCCGATAGGAAGGAGACCAGAATTGAATGCAATATTCTAAAAGTGGTTGAATCAATGTCCTATACAGCTACAACATGACCTCCCAACTCCTGTACTCAATACTCTGACTAATAAAGGAAAGCATATCAAATGCCTTCATCACTATCCTATCTACCTGTGACTCTACTTTCAAGGAACTATGAACCTACACACCAAGGTTTTTGTTTAGCAACACTCTCTAAGACCTTACCATTAAGTATATAAGTCCTGATAAGATTTACTTTCCCAAAATGCAGCACCTCACATTGATCTAAATAAAACTCAATCTGCCACTGCTCAGCCCATTGATACATCTGATCAAGATTTTGTTGTAATCTGAGGTAACCTTATTTGCTGTCCACTACACCTCCAATTTTGGTGTCATCTGCATTCTTACTAAATATACCTCTCATGCTCACATGCAAATAATTTATATAAATGATGAAAGGTAGAGGACCCAGCACCGATCCTTGTAACACTCCACTGGTCATAGGCCTGCAATTTGAAAAAATAAACCTCCACCACCACCCTCTGTCTTCTATCTTTGAGTCAGTTCTGTATCCAAAAGGCTAGTGCTACCTGTATTCCATGACATTTAGCCTTGGGGAACCTTGTCGAACGCCTTTCTGAAGTCCATATAGATCACGTCTACACCCTGCCCTCCTCAATCCTCTTCGTTACTTCTTCAAAAAACTCAATGAAGTTTGTGAGACATTGATTTCCCACGCACAAAGCCATGTTAACTATCCCTAATCAGTCCTTGCCATTCCAAATACATGTACATTGTCTCCCTCGGGATTCTTTCCAACACCTTGTCTACCACCAACATCAGGCTGACTGGTCTAGAGTTCCCTGGCTTGTCCTTACCACCTTTCGTAAATAGTGGCACCACGTTAGCCCACCTCCAGTCTTCCAGCATCTCACCCGTGACTATCAATGATACAGATATCTCAGCAAGAGACCCAGCAATCATTTCTCTAGCATCCCACAGAATTCTGGGGTACACCTGATCAGGTCCTGGGGATTTATCCACTTTTATGCATTTCAAGACATCCAGTACTTCCTCCTCTGTAATATGGACATTTTGCAAGATGTCATCATCTATTTCCCTACATTATATATCTTCCATGTCCTTTCCACAGTAAACACTAATGCAAAATACTAATTTAATATCTCCCCCATTTCCTGCGGCTCCACACAAAGGCCGGCTTGCTGATCTTTGAGGTGTTCTATTCTACCCCTATTTACTCTTTTGTCCTTAATGCATTTGTAAAAACCCTTTGGATTCTCCTTAACTCTATTTGCCAAAGCTATCTCATGTCCCCTTTTTGCCCTCCTGATTTCCCTCTCAAGTTTACTCCCACTGCCTTTATACTCTTCTAAGAACTTGTTTGATCTATCCTGACATATGTTTCCTTCTTTTTCTTAACCAAATCCTCAATTTCTTTAGTCATCCAGAATTCCCTATCCCTACCAGCCTTTCCTTTCACCCTAACAGGAATGTACTTTTTCTGGATTCTCATTATCTCATTTCTGAAGGCTTCCCATTTTCCAGCTGTCCCTTTACCTACAAACATCTGCCCCCAATCAGCTTTTGAAAGTTCTTGCCTAATACTGTCAAAATTGGCCTTTCTCCAATTTCAAACTTCAACTTTTAGAGCTTGTTTATCTTTTTACATCACTATATTAAAACTAATAGAGTCGCTGGTTCCAAAGTGCTCTCCGCTGATACCTCAGTCACCTTATTTCCCAAGAATAGGTCAAGTCTTGCACCTTCTCTTGTAGGTACATCCACATACTGAATTAGAAAATTTTCTTGTTTACACTTAACAAATTCCTCTCCATCTAAACCCTTAACACTATGGCAGTCCTAGTCTATGTTTGGAAAGTTAAAATCCCCACCATAACCACCCTATTATTCTTACAGATTGCTAAGACCTCCTTAAAAATTTGTTTCTCCATTTCCTTCTGACTATTATAGAAACACAAGACATAGAATGCTGAAGGGCCTTGTTCTAACTCTTCCTTTGAGCTGTACTCCTGTACAATGAGCAGCAAGTCATAGTGAATATTCACAAATTCTCCTAAGAGCTCTAGCAATATCCCATTCAGAAAGTCCTTCATTGAAAATGTTTTTACAGTCTACTTACTTTTCATTGTCTTGACAGCCACTTTGAGAATATAATCATCCTGGTTCAATTGTCCTTCCATCACAGAGCCAAACTCCCCTGAAAGAATAAATAAATCTGTACATTACATGAAATTTCCATGAATAACTTAATCAGAGCTCTCTAAATCAGTATGGTCATAATCAAACTGACAAGATGAATCAGGCATGAATGATTCTATTGAATGGTGACTGGGATCAATAGATGGATGCCCTCCACCTCTCTTACACTCTGAAGTACAGCTACTGAGAACGCCAAATGGTATGTGGCACTTTCAGAGATGCTGAGGCCATAGATTCTCCCAAATGCTGCCTGATGTACGCCATCTTCCAAATTTGGACATGACTTCCATGTGGTAATTCTAATTCTAATCTCAATCCCAAAAAGATCCTATTTCAGTCCCAATCCTAGTCAAATGTCAAACTTCATCCGATCCTAGTAGCATTCTAAATTCCAATGCCAAGATCAATTCTCAATGTTAATTTCAATCTCAAACTCCAACTGAAATCTTAATCTCAATTTTAATCCCATTGTCAATTACTCTGTCAATCCCAGTCATAATTCCAATCTCAATCACATTCCTTAATATATTTTCAATGCCAAACTCAAAAATAGTTAATCACAATACACAAGTCAAAATGTAACCCCAATCCCAATAGTAAACCAATTCTAAATTTCAAACCCAATCCTACTATGATGCCTGGTGTGTAAATACTGGATAAGATAGCTCAATGTTGAGATCTGGTTTAATAAAATATAATTTTTTAAAGACTAAATGAGTGGAAGAAACAATGGTAAGCAAATAAGTGCCAGGGTTCCAGATTTGGATTGAAGAGTCAAAAAAATCTTTATGACAGAATTAGAACAAAGTAAACATATGCAATAATGATTAGACTGAATAGATTAAGATAATTGTACTGAACCATATACTCTAACATTCATGATTAATGTGAGGTAAATTTGAGTTAACAGGCAAACTGTGAGCAAACATTAAAGTTTGCATTTTAATTGGTATAAGCAAGACAGATCCCATCCAGGTCTTAGTAACAGTGAGTCTTCACATGTCATTAAGTCTCTGTCTCTTTCACAAGGGACTCCAATTCCATGTCTTCATAGATTTAGCCTTGGAAAGGACTCAAGATTTAGACTTCCTTAATGCCTGCTCATATATTGGCTGTCTAATCTCTGCTCCTGATGTCAAATTTTCCAATTCTCTTGAGATCGATCTCAGTTGTTGATTTGTCACCACAATTTCAAGTTTCATTAAACTCAGTGAGCTGCCACTGAATTTCTCTAATTGCCAGTCTTCCTCAGCTTCATCAAACAAATATCGTTGTGGGTGTCCATCACCCCAGTCTTTTCTGTGGTGAGCTATCATGGCCTCTAGGTCTTTGTCTTAGCTGTTACCTTTTTCCATGGCACAGAGCACCATTCTCTGGGATTATCCACGAATCCTAACTGTCTGACAACTACCAACAGAAACACAAGTGCTTGCTGATGTCATTTCTTTGTTTCCACAGTCTCTCACTTCAAAACTGCATCTAAATGTTCTTTTAACTAATACACAGATTAATTGAATCCAGAGAGTTTTCCTACACTCTGCACATCTCCATGATGACATAGTCTGCTCTGAGGTACCTTTAAGCATTTTTTTACTCACTCATGAGATATAAGCATCATATGCTGGGCCAGCATTTATTGCCAGTCCCTGATTACCCTTGACAAGGTGGTGGAGAGCTACGTTATTGAACTGCTGTAGTCCATGTCTTTGGTAAACACATGAGGCCATTAGGGAGAGAATTCCAGAATTTTGACCCAGCAACAGTAAAGGGATGACAATATCTTTCCAGGTCTGGGTGGTGAGTGGCTTGGATGGGAATTTGGGAGCAGTGATATTCCCATGCAAACTGATTTTTAGGTTTACTGACTGCTTTTAATCTACTTTAGCTCTACCTCTCTTTGGATTGTCATGATCGCAAGTTTTGCAGACACCATGTCTCCAGCTGTTGTTTTTATATCCCTATCTCTTCTATTCTGAATCTATTAAACAAAGACAAAGAGCCTTTGAATTGATATTTGTTTTAAATGATCACTACATCCAGCATTTTAATTATTTTACATTTCCAACATTAACTTCTTAAAGCAAAACATACACAATATGAAGTGCATAGACATCGAGAAGTTTGAATTGCAATCAGCCTATATCCTAATGTTAAATTTTAATTCCCCAAAGCTAAGTTGTAAACAAAAGCCTCTATACCATCAACTAGACATTCACAATAATCTTAAATACTGTCGAAGTATATACTGTAACTCCTGAAAGAAGTCAGAATTGGTAGAATCAAAAATGGAGAAATGCTGTAACTATTGGATATGTTTCTGTCAGCGGGACACTAGATCAGGATTCATTGGAGCTTGTTTGAGGTTAGGGAGTATTTATGAGAAGCTTTCGATTGGAGGTTAAACACGCTTACAAATAACTCAGGAGTAAAACAATATGCTGTTTGATAGGATCAGCTAGTTGGAGTAAGAAGACAATGTAATAAAGCCTCCAGAAATACGGCAAACCACCAGAGTTGGCAACCATGTTGACATCTGGCATCAGGTTAGGTGCTTGCCATCAGGAACAGTGGGTTGCATTAATCAGAGATTTAGTCTCATTCCCAGCACCTTTTGCACTGCAGTCATTGTTCTCAATCAATGCGCTGTCAAAATGTTTGGCATTATTAATTCACAGTATGATTACACAGAGTAAATCTCTTATTAGCTTGAGGTAGGAAGATAGCAAATTCTCCTGACCCTTTCTGATAGTATTTTTGCCTCCTTAATGTTCTTAAATAAACTCAACTACAGGCAAATACAATTAATTTGAAACAGTGGCATCATTCAGAGGGTAGGAATGTAGAATCTCCTGGCCCTTCTCCTTATATGCTATTAAAAATTTTCGCACTCTTTCACTTTTTTACACTTTCACGCAGTTGCAATGCAGCCCAAATTTAGCTGTCACCGTTCCACAATCGTTCCAATAGATGAATTGACTCATCAGAGCACTTGACCGCATTCATTCTCGTGGGGATATGCCAGCACCATTTCCAACTTTTGCGAGCAACACCACCCCACCCCACCCCATAACCACACTAATCTTCTTACCTTCTCCCAGTGTCTTGCCCAGTGTCAACTTGTGTCGGTCAATCATCACATCCTGCAATTTCTCTTTGAGGTCATCACTTATTCCCAAAGTGTTCACTGCAACAGAATGAGGGAAGGAACAAGTTATTAGTAAAGTCCCTGCTGTTCAGTCAGAGAGCTGAATTGGTCCTTTTATCCACTTGTAATAAAGTCAAACAAAGCTTCAATGATAGCAGAATTGAGCTGACCAACAGTTACAACCTAAACTATACTTTAGTTAAGGATGAAAAAACATGGGAATTGTGCATCCAACACAGTATTAAATTGGAGGAAGACTAACTACCACAATAATAGGCAGGAATTGGGGAATGTAGGTTGGGGGCGGCTGTTTGTAAATCTACATCTGGCAAGTGAGAATCTTTTAAAGGCCAGTTAATTAGAGTTCAGGACCAGCATGATGGGAGGCACAGTGGCTCACTGGTTAGCACTATCACCTCACAATACAGGAACCTGTGTTTGATTCCAGTCTTGGGTGACTGTATGTGTGGAGTCCGCTGCATGCTCCGTTTTTTTTCCACAGTCCGAGCATATGCAGATTAGGTGGACTGGCCATGCTAAATTGTCAATGGTATCCAGGGATATGTAGGCTAGGTGAATTAGCGATGCTAAATGCAGCTTTATGGGGATAGATTGCATGGCTGAGTCCAGCTGGGATGCACTTCAGAGGGTTGGTGCAGAATCAATAGGCCAAATGGCTTCTTTACACATTGTAGAGGTTCTTTGATTCTATGATCTGTGAAAATAAAGGATAAGAATTGAACCTTGGATATCAAGAGGTTAGTCAAAAAGAACAAGGAGGCAAACATTTGGCTTTGGAAACTGAAGACAGACAGAGTCTTTGAAAAATACAAGATAGCAGGAACAAACTCAAATAAGGAAGTTGGAGGGCTAAAAGGGGCTATAAAATATCTGGATTAAGGAAATTCCCAAGGTGTTTTCTGCATATATAAAGAACAACAAGGTAGCTAGGGAAAGGCTAGGTCCACTCATAACGAATAAATTGCATCAGTATTCAGAAAGGAGAAGGACATGGTGTGTGGGGAGTCTTGGGAGGGGTAACATTGATATTTGGAGGCATAGCAATGTGAAAAAACGGAGGTATAGTGGTGTTTTAAAACGCATTACGGTCGACAAGTCCCCAAGGCCTGATGAGATATCTCCCAAAATGCTGAGGAACGCAGGTAATGAAATTGGTGGGGCCTTGTATGAAATCTTCATCGTCTCCTTAGTCACAGCTGACTGGGGAACAGCCAACATTGTTCTTTTGTTTAAGAAGGTGAACAGGGATAATCCAGGAATTGTGGGCCAGTGATGTTTATGTCAGTGGTAGGGAACGCATTGGGCGAGATTCTTAGGAATGGAATCAGCTCAAATTTGGAAAAGTACAGACTTATTAGTGATAGGCAAGCATAGCGTAGTGTGGGGCAGGTCATGAATCACAACCTTGATTGTGTTTTTTGAGCAAGTAACAAAGTCATTTTAATGAGGACAGGGCAGTCAATGTTGTCCATATGACAAGGACTCTTAAGGCAGGCTGATTCAAAAGGTGAAGTCACATGGGATCTGCAGTGAATTGGCAAGATGGATTGAGAACTGGTTTAGTCATAAAAGACAGAAAGTAGATGTGGAAGGGTGTTTTCCTGACTGGAGATCTGTGACCAGTGGTTTTTTTTTGATTAGATTGCTTACAGTGTGGAAACAGGCCCTTCGGCCCAACAAGTCCACACCGACGCGCCGAAGCGTAACCCACCCATACCCCTACATATACCCCTTACCTATCACTACGGGCAATTTAGCATGGCCAATTCACCTGACCCGCACATCTTTGGACTGTGGGAGGAAACCGGAGCACCCGGAGGAAACCCACGCAGACACGGGGAGAACGTGCAAACTCCACACAGTCAGTCGCCTGAGGTGGGAATTGAACCCAGGTCCCTGGAGCTGTGAGGCAGCAGTGCTAACTACTGTGCCACCGTGCCGCCCCTTAAAGCAGAATGTACTGGTGTTCAGTAAGACTCAGTGCTAAGACCTTTGTTATTTGTAATATATAAATGATTTGGAAAATAACGTAGCTGGCCTGATTAGTAAGTTTGCAGATGATACAAAAATTGGGGGAGCTGTGGATAGTGGGGAGAATTGATGCAGGATACAGCAGGATAATGATTGGCAGGAAACTTGGGCAGAGAAATAGCAGATGGAGTTTAGTCCAGACAAATGCGAGGTAATGCATGTTGGAGGATCAAATACAGGAGAGAAATACACAGTATGTGGCAGAACCCTCAGTAGCATCAACACACAGAGGACATACAGGTCTACAACATCCTGAAAGTGGCAACGTAAGTGGATAAGGTAGTCAAGGTGGTGTGTGGTATGTTTATCTTCTTTGAATGTGGCATAGAGTAGAAAAATTGGCAAGTCATGTTGCAGCTGTGTAGAGTTTTATTTCGGCCACATTTGAGATATTGCCTATGTTTCTCGTTACCATACTACCAGAAGGATGTGCAGGTTTTGGAGTGTGCAGTGATTGTAACGTGGTGAGTCAGGTGGACCTCATAGAATATGAGTTCTCTGATTGGGGCTTTTAATCTGATCCAATCAGGGAGCCCTGACTGACAGATATAAACAGGTTTGTCAGACATCTTGACACTCTGGAAGTTGACACTGATGAGTCTGAACCAGATTCAAGGACTTTTCACGTCAATAAAGGGTGACTTTGTTGCAGGATACCAGCCTCTGTGAAGTTACTTGAGTGGCCATGAAAGAACAGCATGTCCTGAACAAATGCATTCACAACAGGTGTGTTTGAGCGGGGGTAAGCATTGCTTACATCATGCTGTTATTTGGTAAGCTTGACCTGTTCAACCCTGCTGTCAAAGACTGGGTCCAGTGTGTGGAAAGAATGTGTTATTGTTGTGACTTTGGGTAAAGTAATTGTGGATTGGAAGGCAGGACATTAGAATTTAATGTTTGTAAAATGCTAGGGGAGAAAGCATTGTGTGGTCCCTTTAAAAGATCGTGCTTTTTTATGCTTAGAGGTTTAAAATGGATGTATGTGAAAAGCACCTTGAAGGTTTGCAGGTGTACAGAGAGTACCCGAATTGAAATATTTGTATCGTAAAGCCATACAATTAGCAGATGAAGACAAACTTTTGAATTTAGCCAAACAATTTGAACCAGGCCCTTGGATACCAAAGAAACTATCAAATTTAAACCTGATGTTTTTGACAATCTAGGGCCAGTCTGATTGTAAAAATAATGGAATATCTTCAAGAGTATAAAAGAAGGGCACAATTGGAAAATTTTGCAGAGCTAATTGCTATAGCTGAGATAACACCTCTCAGCTCTTAGAGAAAGCACCATCTATTTACAGTGTTACCAATGATGGGAAGAAGAAAAGACAGAACAAGTTATGAAGAAGGCATTCCTGACAGAAGGATCTGAGAAAGAAGACACAGAATGTTCCAGAAGATGTAATCTGGCTGTAATTTCAGGAGACTGAATTCTATTGTTATAGAAGTGAAACTTATTTTTACTGGAACAGCATGCATTTAGAATCTTGCTGCATTTGACAATAGATAGTGGCAAGGATTTATTCTGTTTGTTAATAGTTTAGTTAATTTGTTAGAGAAATAAGAGTTAGAGAAGTAAATTGTTACTTGTTGATTTTAAAGTGAGTGTCAGGGTATTATTTTATTTAACCACTGGAAGTTGCTGAAAGGCAGGTTACACCATTTTTCACATTTCTTTTACAGATTATGGGGTGTGGTGCTTCTCTTTGGGTGTTCCTGTTATACTTCTTAGAAGGGGATCGACCTCCGCTTCATAACATTTTTTTTCCCAGGAGAATTACAGTGGGACAGATAAAAAGCAATGAGTAATTAGCCTGATAGCCTGTGGACCTGCAGCTTTTTCAGTTTTTCAGAGCCTGATTTTCCCTGAGGCAGCTGTCAAATGTTGATAGATTTTAGTTAAGGAATATTGTGACTGTAAGTCTCCTGTAATTCTGAGCAGCTTTTGTTTTGTCTTGGCAATCCAAAAACCGGTGAATTTGAGTCAGGACTTTTGACTAGGTTAGGATGATGAGCAGAGACATGTGACTTTGGGTTAATCCTTAATAAGATGCTGAGGCACCAGTTGATATATGGGATTAATGAGGTAACCATGCGAAAGTGCCCACTAGCTGAAGCCATACTGGACTTCAAGCCGGCATGACAATTGGCTTTATCATTAGAAAATGCAGCAAGTGGAGCATATGGGTTACAGGGAATTCTGATGGAAGTGGACACCTTGCCAGTCCGACTGAACTTCGGGAGCACCACTTGAAAGAAGGCATTGGAATGGTGTCACTCAGAGCATATCCTAAACAGGAGTATAGGTCAGCCCACAGCAAAATATGTTTTAATTAGAAAATGGCGGCTTGATCATTAAATACTCAAGCATTTCTTAGTGAGGTCTAGGCCTAGGGACTAGTAAAGGAGCCAAAGCCACATTGCATGTTGACCAGGAAGGACTTACATGATTCTGCAAGGCCTGTGCAGTGCTATTTGCCTTACTGGTAAAAGTAGAGGCAAAAATCAAAATGCTGGAAAGCAAAATCTAGTTTGCGGAAAGGACAGCAATGGTCATACTGATTGTGAGGCCCGACATGTTGATTCATCTTTGTGATGGTTTTAAACAAATAGTAAAACACTTTTCACAGCTGGATAAATACCTAATCCCTCGCAAAGAGGATTTATACACAAAGCTGGTGGGGAGGATTGTCCTTCACTAAGCTGGATATGAGCTATTGGTGTTATAATATTATAGAATCCTTACAGTGTGGAAACAGGCCATTAGGCCCAACAAGTCCACACACCCTCCGAAGAGTATCCCACACAGACACATTACCTTATTACTTTACATTTCCCCTGACTCATGCCACCTAACCTACATATCCCTGAATACTATGGGCAATTTAGCATGGCCAATTCACCTAACATTTGGATTGTGGGAGGAAACCTGAGCACCTGGAGGAAACCCACGCAGACACAGGGAGAATGTGCAAACTCCACATAGCTGCTTGAAGCTGGAATCAAACTCGGGTATGTGATGCTGTGGAGCAGCAGTGCTAACCACTGAGCCACCATGTCGCCCTAATGAGGATTCCCAGAAGTATGCTACATTTAATACCCATAAGGATTTATAACCAACGTACAAGGTTGCCATTTGGGATATTGTTAGCCTATGCAATTTTTCAGCAGATGATGGAGAAAATTTTACAAGGTCGACCCGAGTTTGGCATTTATCTGGATGATGTGCTAATAACAGGGTGGACCAATAAGGAGCACTTGTAGAACTTCGATAAAGTGCTTTGCTATTTCTCCCAGGTGGGCATATGCCTTAGAAGGGAAAAGTGTATTCTAGTCACCCCAAGTGACCTACTTGAGTTAGGCGTTGTCAAGATCGGGTTACACCCATTAGAAGATAAAGTGAGGGTGATCAAATGTGTCCTAACTCCCATACTGTATCAGAGCTTAAGTCATTACTTGGGCTGGTGAATTATTATGGCAAGTTCATATATAACCAAGCCTCCATCCTGCAACTTTGCATCAATTCCTAAAAAGAAAGGGTCAGCTTTGGAAATGGCTGCTTAGTCAAGCCATAGCTTTCAGGTAAGTGAAGAAACTGCTATCACCCCCTTAGGCGTCGGCACACTATGATCCCAAGCAAGATCTGGTGTTGACATTGAAATGCCTCCCCGTACAGGATTGGGGTAATATTAGCTCATTGGTGGCTCAATTGAGAGGAACCCTCAATAGCATATGCATGCAGGACTTTGGCTAATGCAGACTGTAAATACACCCAGAGAAAGAAGGAAGGTTTGGTCAACATACTTGATATCAGGAGGTTCCACCAGTAACTTTTATGGACGTAAATTTGTAATAATAATACCCGACAAACCCCTGTTAAGTCTATTTAGCGGACAAGGCAGTGCTGCCCACAGCATCAGGCCAAATTCAGCAATGGACTCAATTACTAAATGCACAAGTTGAAAAACTGTCCAGGAGGCCAAGTAGTGAATGTGGGTGCGTTGAGCTGTCTCCTGCTGGCAAACACACCACGGTGTACCACCAGTGGAAGAGTCCATAATGGTTTTAAATATTCTGGACCCACTTACAGTCACAGCAGAACCGGAGGAACCTGACCAGGTGCTAAAGCACCTCCTGAGGAGCCATAGGGAATAGAACCAACTGATATCCTTGGACTTGGAGGGTAAGGGATGTAATGATTGTAACGAGGTCAGTCAAGTCAACCAATCTAGTCCAATCAGGAGCCCTGACTGATAGATTAAAAACAGGACTGTCAGATATCCTGATGCCCTGAGAGTTGACACTGACAAACTATACCAGAGTCGAGGATTTTCCACGTATAAATAAACAGTGATTTAGGGACGGGATACTGACTTCTTCTGGAGTTATTTCAGAGAGGGGATAGAAACAGCTTATCAGGATGTTGCCTAGTTTGAAGGGAGTTAGCTATGAGGAGACATTGGACAAACTTGGTTTGTTCTCATTTGAACATCAAAGGATGAGGGGCAACCTGATAGCTGGTTACAAAATCATGTGAGACATGGATAGTCAGAATCTTTTTCCCAGAGTAGAAGTGGCAATTAGTGGAACATGGGTTTAAGGTAAAAGGTGGAAATTTTAAAGTAGATGTAAGATGCATGTTTTCTTTTTACATGCAGGATGGAAAGTGCCCAGAAAGGAGGTGATGAAGCTAAATGCAATAGCAACATTTAAGAGGCATCTCAAAAGATATATGAAAAGGCAGGGAATAGAGACATATCATCTGTGCGGAGGCAAACTGTTTTTAGTTTTAAAAGACATCATTTTTCAGTACTGACTTGGTGGATTGAAGGGCTTGTTCCAATGCTGTACTGTTCTTTGACAGAACCCTTAAGGATTAGGAAACTGTTTGATAAAGGTAGATAAGATGCAAAAGTTGGAGGCCAAACCTTATTTGTCATGAATAAATCCAGTAAGGAATTCAGGAGAAACTTCTTTATCCAGCAAGTGACTATTGATGGAGTACATGCAATTTGAGTCAAATAACAGATGTGTCTCAGCTAAGATTGCTAACAATTTAGGATTGCCCTGCAACCTCCTGGATTTAAAACCAAATCTCCTGGACAATGCTGGAAGAAACCCAACAGAAAAATCAAGCATATAGGAATTTCTATATTTATTGTTCCTGTTGTATTTGTTATGAACATTGTGGAAGTGGGAAGAAAAATGATGTTTGCTAGCAGTTGGAGGCAGAAGATCTTATGATGCAATCTTAAGAAATATGGTTGACTAGCATTCTGATTTTACAAGAAATATTGATAAGAAGGAAGAACTAGAATTATGTGCAGGTGGTGCAAGCTGAAGTAAATAGCATAGAGGTCAATGTAGAGGATAAAAATCCGCAGTTGGGCCATATAGCCTGTCCCTGTGCTGGAAATGTAATTCAACAATGTATTCGTAGTGTCAGTTAAGCCATTATCCAGAGGCCTAGACTGAAGCTCTGGAACATGAGTTCAAATTCTAGCAGGGTGGAACTTAAATTCAATAGACAACTCTGGAATAAAAATCTATCTCAGTAATGGTGAATTTTTATCAATTGCCTTTAAGATCAACTGATTCAGTCATGCCCTTTGGGGAAGGAAATCTGCCAACCATACCTGGTCTGGCCTACATGTGACTGACCACTGTTCTCTGAAATACCTCGTAAAATTCAAGGACAAATATGAAAGGGAAACAAATGGTGGCTGCTGCCATTGACTTCACATCCCATGAAAATCGGACATCATCTCATTTCTCTTAATATTGTAAAAAAGCTCAGCATGATTGTCCTTTGAATACCCTTGATTATTTATGACTGAATACAGGGAAATGAGACTGTTTGGTCACTCTAGTTAAGAAGAGGCTATTGGCTTGGAAAAGCAGATTAGACAGACAGGTGAAGTGACAAACAGCAAAAATCTGAGTGCAGGTGAGGTTGTTAGATGTCAGGGTGACAGACGCATCCAGGTCCGACCAGATGTGTGTAACTTATGTGACAAAAGAATTGCTGTGTTTGAGAATATTATCGTGCATTAATTGAAGTCTTTGCAATGTGGACTTATTTCAGGGACTACCCAGGGTCCCTTGTACCACCTGCAACCTCCAGCATCTGTTACCGGGATGCCAGTACCAACCTATGCTGTGGTACAAGCCAGAGTCCCTACCAGCAATCTTCAGAACATTGCAGTCTGATTTGAGTCCTGGGTTTGTTTTTGATTAGTATTCCATGCTTTCTGTACATCAGATTTCCAATGTCTAAGAACAGAAACACAAGACAAGTAGCCCCAGTTTGAAATAAATCAATTCCTATTCACTGAATGCTCCTTAGAGAAATGTTATGGCAAGAGGGTCAAAGGTCAGAGTTCAGCCAAGGCCACCCAAGAGTATAAAACAGATTGGAAAATGCTTGCTCATCAGGACTTCGAATAAGTTAGTGCTCAATTATAATAGAGTAGCAGGAACCACAGGCTGAACAAACATTCCTAGGCTTTAAAGTTGAATTTTTGTGGTGTCCAGTTCATTTCCAGAGGTCACTGGGAGCTCCATTCCCACAAGAGAATTCTGAGATGAAGGACTGAGCAAGGTAAAGATTCAAACAGGAGAATTAGGCTGATTCTATTTCGGATTGTTTCCCACAGGATACAAGCACAGGGAACAGTGGGAACAATTTCCCATATCTGGAATACTCAAACAGCTCTGAGTTTTGAACATCTGTGTCCAATTTGTCCTGAGCTCCAAGATGACTCTCTTGTGTTTTTTTTAACTTTACGGTAACAGTACCTCCTGAGGCAAAGCCATGTGCTCTCTCATGTTACTCTTGGAGCAATGAAGCACCTATTCCTTGCTATGGGGTATTGTATGGTATGTCTGACAGGACAGCAGATTTCTAGCTATTCTGGAGTGCTGCTGCAGTATGCGTCCTTTGTAGATAATATAAATTTCAATACTACACCAACTAAAGACAGACATAATTGCATTTATGTAGCACACTTTATGACTTCAGGATGTCCAATATTCCTTGAAAACCATTGAAGTATTTTTGAAATGCAGCCACTATGGACATGTTGAAAAACAGCAACCAGGTTGTGCACAGCAAGATCCCATAGCAGCAGTATTATAATAATCAAATCTCCTGTTTTTTAAAGGTTCTTTCACAGGAAATGGGAGCTGGTGAACAATGGCAAACGGAATTCAACCTATAAGCATGTAAGTTGATGCACTTACGGGAGGGTTAACAAGACAAGCATCACAATATGAATGATAGGATTCTTGAAGATCAGAGGGACCTACAGTTCTCTGAATCTAACAGGACAGGTGGATAAGTGGTAAAGATAATTACCATATAGATAATAGCCTTTATTAGCAAGGTACAGAATGAAAGAGTAAGAAGGATATGTTATAACTACATAAAACTCTCGTTAGGTCACATCTAGAGATTTGCATGCAGCTCTGGTCACATTATAGCATAATAATTGTACAAAAGAGGATGCAGAGGAGTTTTACCAGGATGTTGCCTGGGCTGGAGGGTCTGTGTTATAAAGAAAGATGCGATAGGCTGTAGTTGTTTTCTCTGGAGCAGCAAAGGTTGACAGGCGACCTGATCGATGTATATAATGTTGTGAAGGACATATATAGAATGGATTTGAAGACACTTTTTTTTCCATTAGCAAGAGGTGAATAACAAGGGAGTGTGAATTTAAGGTAAGAAGAAGGGAAGATGATGAGAATTGTTTTTACTCAGAAGGTGGTAGGAGACTAGAACTCAGCCTAAAAGGATTTTGCCGGGAATGGAGGGTTTCCGTCATAAGGAGAGGCCAGATAGACTGAGCATTTTTTCACTGGAGCGTAGGAGGTTGAGGAGTGATGTTATAGAGATTTTTAAAATCATGAGAAGTATTGATAAGGTGAGAGGTAAGTGTCAGTTCCCAAGAGTGGGGGACTTCAAGACGAGGGGGCATATCTTTAAATTGAGTGGAGGACATTTAAGAAAGACACAAGGATAATCTTTCTTTACCTAGAAAGGGTTTCATGTGTGAAATGAATTTCCACAGGAAGTGGTGGATGCAGGTCCAGTTACAATGTTTAAAAGACATTTAGATAAGTACATGAATAAGAAATGTTTGGAGGATTTAGGCCAAGCGCAGGCAGGTGGGACCAATTTAGTTTGGGATTATGGTCAACATGGGCTGGTGGGACTAAAGGCTCTGTGGTGTACAACTGAGTTACAGCATAGGAGGAGGCTATTTGGTATGTGACCAATTCTCTCTTGAATGTATTGATTGAACCTGCTACCATCACATTCTCGGGAAGTGTATTTCAGGCCCTAATCATTCACTGGGTGAAGAAGTTCTTATTTTGCCAACTGAATTAAATTTGTGCTCTTTTTGTTCTTGAACCTTTCTCCAATGGGAACAGTTTATCCCTATCTACACTGTCCAAATCCTTCATGACTTTGAATGCTTCTGTCACATGTTCTCTCAACATTCTCTTCAAGGAACAAAGACGTTTGACAGGCTGAGGCAAGTCTCTAGAAATTAGTCCAGTTAGATTTGGCAAGTTGGAGACTTAGCAAGATGGAATTAGATATGGAGATGATTAAGTGGTCAATTTGAGACCATTACCTCTGAGTTTGTATCTGATTTTGTTTTGGATTCAGGGGTTGAAGGTTGAAATGGTTACAAACAATGCTTCACCTCATTTCTTTGTGAAGTAACACAGGCTTTATTCAACACTTGGCTTGTGCTTTGGTCCTGTGGATGTGTTGGATTTTCCTGAATTTCAGCCAGCTTCCGCTCCCAATGTGTGGGCCTGGCAGGGGACAACCTGCCTCAGTTTCCTGCACTGCTCTTATTCATTTCTGCTCCAAAAGAACCAAACTCTGACTTCTCAATTGAAGGAGCGCTGTGGTTCTGGACTGCTGGGCCATTGGCCAAAATTAAAAATAACATGTAGAACGCTTACCACACCCATTCCAGTCTTTCCCCATTGAAAAAGAACATGAATGTGCTCCAGTCAGTGTCACTTACACAGCTCTTATTTGCTTAGCTGCACTTTGCATGAAGCTTTGGAATTTTGCTGTTCATGTTCAAATACTTTTGTAGCCTCATTGCTATCTCTCTAACCTCTTCCAGTCCCTACCATCCTCACGATCTCTGTATTTTCTTCAATCCCTATAACCTTCCTTATCTCAGTAACTTCCAGTAGCTCCAGTGTGCACCTCTGCAGTGGACAGTGTTGTTAAAGTCCATTTTTTTTGCGTTCTTCTTTACAAGGAGAATATGGTGAGCCTTCTCCTAGAACCACAGGTTACAATTTAATCAAGTTGAGTGGCTCGCTACGCAAGACAGCAATACAGCATGAAGCATATTTGAGGAGTTAGAATCACAAGACAGACTGGGTCAGATGACAGGCTATCTTTCCCAAAGCACCTTTTTGAACTGGATGGGTTTTTATGCAGCCTCTGTAACAGTGTTAGAAATGGGGTAAAGTGTTGTTTTTGCACATATAAAGAGAAAGCATCCAGAAAAGGGGTACAGCAAGAGAACTATTAACCCTGCAGGTATTTAGGGAGTTTTCAGTGTATAATTGTGGTTAATTAAATACTAATGTTGGTGTGTAATTACTATAACAAAAAGTTCTTTTTGTAAAATTATGTTTTGAGCAAAAAGCTGAGATAACCAAAATGCTTGAGCTATACAAAATGATACAAGTTAATGAAATGTCTGAGGATGGAATGTACCAACAGAATTGATACAAAATGTTAAACCAGATCTTGACAAAGTAAATGTATGTGTCAGCATTTACAGAAAGGAAGGTTGTCAACCTGGGGAAGGGGGAAGTAATAAGGGTGGAGTGAAGCTGGGTAGTCGTCTGGTACAGAAAGAGAGATTGGGTAATTAGGAGTCTGGAGAGATGACCTCACTCAGCTCAAACAGTATAACTGTACACTAACCTAAGTTCTAATTTGCACATTTGCTCCTGCATTTGATGCCTTTTCTTGCAAGATCGTAGAATAAATTGTCTTGTTTCCAGTTTTGGTGGTCTCGTCTAAATGTTATTAAACTTGTTTCTAACAGATTTGGGGGCTCGTCTGGGATCCCAAGCTCCGGTCGCTTGGCATTCTTGGAGAAACGGAGAAGGTGCACCTCACTGATTTCGGCGATCTCTAGTTTTCCCTTGCTGCCGAGGCGGCTTTGGGCGAGCGTATCCAGACTGGGAGACCCTGGAAACAAGATGGGCAGACACGACGCGGCAAGTTCGGTCGGGTAACTCTTGTGCACAAGACCTGGGTAAGTAAAAGGTCTTAAATAAGTATTATCTAGGTGACCGGAGTAGGCAGCGGGTTTTGTTTTGTTGTCAGTCTTTGCCTCGAGCGAGGCGCACTAAGACACGGCGGGTTGGTCGGGTAACTGTTATGGACTTAAGACCTGCATTCGCCGGCGACCAGGATTTGCAGCAGTATTTGCTGTTTCGCCGTGGTTCTGGGTGCGCTGAGACATGGTGGTTTGTCGGGTAACTCTTATGTACACAAGACCAATCTAGGTTTGCAGTGAAATTTGTTGTTAGTTTTTGCCACAGACAAGGTGAACTAAAACGCGGTGGGTTGCCACAAGCGAGGTTACACAACTGGTTGGTCGGGTAACTCTTATGGACTTAAGACCCGCATTCGTGGGCGGCCAGGATTTGCAGCAATATTTGCTGTTTCACCAAGGTTCTGGGTATGCTGAAACGTGGTGGTTTGGTCGGCATTAACAGACGGCCAGGATTTGCAGCATTACTTGCTGTTTCGCCGTGGTGCGAAGGCACTAAGACGTGGTGGTTCAGTCAGGTTACTCTTGTGTACATAAGACCCGGGTAAAGGTAAAAATTTTGGGCGACCTAGATTGACAACATATTTTGCTGTCTGGTATTGCCGCGGGACAGGGCGAGCATTTGACCAGGTAACTTTTGTGCATAGACCAAGGTATGAAAATTAAACTTTAAGTATTACCTTGGTGGTCGGTTCCGTACGAGAAGTACGGGGGAATTGGCAACTTAAAAAATAGAGAATAAAGGTCTTTAATTGGCCAGATTAATCTAACAAGTAAGTTGTCTAACTGATTCGATCACCCAGCCTTAGACCGGTTATTAAGAAGGGAAATCCCCATGCGGAGATTAGGACCCTGAAATGGGTGTGGAAGAACGTAACACCAAACTTCAGAGAGGTTAATTGAAATTATATAAAGAAACCGGCCGAGTATTAAAATGGGAAATAAAAGAATAGCAATTTAGATATAGAAGGGAACATGGGAAGGACGTACGAGGACCACATCCCAATGGACAGTCCTTTAGGAAAAATGTTAAGAGATTGGAAGTACAATCCTCGGACGCAAGGAAAGGATAAAAAACAAATGATAAAATGTCAATGAAAAACAGCCTTACAGTCAGGAGGAATCAGATTATGCTTCATGTCAGAAGGGCTAGGAGCTGAAGGGCTACTGAGGGTGCACTTTGTAACTAACTTATGGCCAGACATCCAGAAAAATATTCCGGGAAACTCACAGTGTCTGTGAGACATGGTGTGTGTGTGTGTGTGTGTGTGTGTGTGTGTGTGTGTGTGTGTGTGTGTGTGTGAGAGAGAGAGAGAAACGAGCTGTACAGCTAGTAGAAAGTTTAACCCTTTGTGATTCAGTGTGAATGCACATTTGTTTGTTAGTGATTGAATGTTCCCTGGAGGTTGAGATCCGGGACTGTTTTGAATCTGATTTCTATTATGGAAATTTAAACATGATTTCTTTTAAGGTTAAGGATTTTACAAGATTATGAAACAAAATGTTCTTTTTACAGGTCAGGGCTGCCTTTCTATCAGTTTCTAACTAATCTCTTATATCCTTACATAAAAGTGATTTATGGAGGACAGTTGAAGTTTTAACTTGAATAGACAAACCCTTTTAAGGCAGCTCTGGTTATTTCACGACCTATAGCATTGTAATTGAGCAATGACTGGTCAGGACTACTTGGGAGGACTGGTCTTGGATTTGAATCAGGGGACTGGAACCGGGCAATTGTGGTGGATTTCAGAGTTGGGAACTGTGTGCATCTTGCATTTTGAATATTAAACACTGAATAAATGAATTTATAATATATAAATGTATATTTACAAGTAAGATTCCAAAATGTATAGTTAGGAACAGGCTTTAAAGAAAAGCAAGCATAAACTGATAATTTGTATTTGAGATTACAGGGAGCAAGAAATATTGCAATATTTCTTTAAAAGAATCAAGGTCTAAACAAAACATTGGGTGATGAGGAATAGCCATGAGGTTGCCCTAAAGCTGTTCAGTTGGTTAAATCGGCTCAGCAATTGATCTGGCAACGTAACATGAGAAGCAGAAACAGAAGGCAAAACTAATGATAACCACGGTTAATGAGGTAATAAAGAAAAGGACAAAACTAAAAGGATAATGAAACCAGAATGGTGGCTGGCAGCATGTTGAAAATAAAATGAGGAGAAAGGATCGGGGAGGAGATGTTAAGGGGTCTGGTAGACAGGAACAAGGATCAAAGTGGAAATCCCCACAGGCGGGATGTTATTACAGTGGAAAGACAGGTCACTTTAAGAGAGAGTGTCCAGATCCGTTTATGAACCTTGATGAAAAATAGGAGTGTCAGGGGTTCCTGCCCCCGGGGACCCACCAGGAACCCTTGATAAATTTAAAGGTGGGAGTTTTCCTAGTCGATACGGGGACAGCAAGGTCATCCTTACATTTTAAGCCCAAGAGAGTGGGAACGAAAAAAAGATTAATTGGATTATGGCAACGGTTTTGTGATGAGAGGCATGAAGAATCAGTTTTACGTTCATGACGAGATATTGCCACCAAATTGGGGATTTAATTAACTGCAAAAGGTGCTATGGAATCTTTTGAGGTTCTTAAAAATGAATGTGCTCGAGTAAAACAATTACAGAAACAGAATGGGAAGTCACAAGTGACTGGTAAACTAACAGAACTACGCGATTACAGTATTTAAAATGTTTTAATCACTTGTTGTGTTTCCATCCTGAATTATATAATATATATAATTAATAATTAACATTTATAATAATTAAATTGTGTTAGCCTGAATCAATATTAATTGGCAGGATTCCTTCATACAATCTCAGTGACCTGTTATATTGATTCATGGTTAATTTAAAACACGACTGCATTAATTCGTTGTTAATTAAAGAATGGAAAGCTACATTACTGCCCAGAGTGTGTGCAGGCAGTGGTAGCAATAGTCTTATTGGTAGAGGAGAGTCAGAAACTTACTTTTAGGGGAGCCTTAGTAGTCAGCACCCCACATCAGGTACGGTCAGGAGAAGAAAAGGGCATGATTAGAAGAGCTGCTCTGAGGGAATAAAAAAAGACATCCAGTGGGTGAGGGAGTTATACCAGCCAAAAACAAATTCCCCAATGTGGACCCACATTGGAAGGGTATGGATGAACACGATGGCGGAAAAATGAGGGACTTTTGAGAAATGGTCATTTTGGGTATTAAAGAAGCAGCACCTAAATCTCAGAATTTTTTTAAAGCTTTTGAAGGAAAAGGAGGAAGCCCCATCAGCCTTTTCTATTTTCAGCCACTAGAAAATATTCGGGAATGAATCCCGATGATCCGGTAGCACAGGGACTTTTAAAGGTCCAATTTGTGACTAAATCATACAAAAGAAATTACAAAAATTAGAAGGCTGGAGTGAAAAACAGATAGAAGATCTGTTATATGAGGTACAGAAAGTGTATATGAAAAGGGAAGTGGAGAAACAAAAACAAAAAGCTAAAATAATGGTTGCAGCAGTTGAAGAAATTACGACGAGAAAGTTAGAATCAGAGAACAGAGGAGGACAAGAAAGACAGAGAGCACATGGTAGGGGAAGGAAGCAACTGGCAGGATATTATTACTGCAGAAAAACGGGACATTTTAAAAGACAATGTCCAAGGTTAGGACAACAAAGAAAAGCGGTATCATTGATGATTTTTGATGAAGATTAGGGGAGTCAGGGGTTCCCTCCTCCTGAGACCCACCGGGAACCCTTGATAAATTTAAAGTGGAACCTGAAGGAGAGCAAACAGTGTTTTTAGTGGATACAGGGGCAGCATGATCATCCCTAAGCTTTAGATCTACCGGTGTTAAATTAACTAACAAAGGTCTCAAGATTTCCGGAGTAAAAGGCAAAGAATTCTTAAATCAGAATGCAGGACAATGGCTCACAGACTCTAGGATCTTGAAATATGAAACAATCTTAATAGAACAGGATGACCTTGTGTTAGTCACAGACAGTTGCTTGAATCCAGCTGCATTTCTATGGCGGAGAGAGCGGGGGTGGTCCCTGGCAATCCAGAACATGACTGCCTTGATATTACTGAATATCAGACTAACGTACGAATGAACTTAAGAGACGTACCGTTGCATGCGAGAGCTCGGTTGTTTATCGACGGGTCCTCTCGGATGATTGAGGGTAAAAAGCACAATGAATATACTGTAGTAGAAGGGATAGAGGGAAGCATTATCGAAGCTGAAAGACTGCCTAACGGCTGGTCAGAATTCAATGATAAGTTTTTAAAGAACTATACTGTGGCACTCGGCTCTTCTTTGTCTATTCTTAGGAGTGAAGACCTGTTGGTACAGACACTGCCACTCGAGTTTGCAGTACATCGAATACAACTGGGCGATTGGGTCCTGATCAAGACCTGGAAAGGTACCAAACTGCACCCGAGCTGGGAGGGACCATTCCTAACCCTCCTAACTAGTGAAACAGCTATTCAGACTGCTGAGAAAGGGTGGAGTCATCACACTCGCGTTAAAGGTCCTGTGAACGCCCCTAAGGTGGTGTGGCACATTCATCCTACAGACAACCCTCTGAAAGTTAAGAAAGAAAGAATGAACTGAGACAAAAGACTCTTCTAACGTTTGCTTATATATATATTGTTATTGATTGTAAGGGCTGTGTGGACTCACCTCTCCCTGACACCTAAAAGGACGGTAGGCAGGGTTCAGAGATGGGTAGATACTAGTATAGTATTGTAATGTTAGTAGTACTAACTATTCAAGGAAGTGGTAAAAATCACTTCACTACGCTGTGCCAGAATTATGCTAAACAAGAGGGACTTGCCGACTGTTGGGTCTGTGCAGAGGTCCCACACCATGGCGAATCTGGAATCCCCACCTCAGTAATACCGCTCACTAAAAATGAAGTATACGATGTACAATAATTTGATGTGGGTACAAATAATACAAAGTGAAGATCTGAAAGTAGCAAATATAATTTTGCAGGATGGTTCCCAAGGCCAGCCCCGAAAAATCAGGGCGCTATTGATGGTCTTAGAATTTCCCCACCGAAAGGAGCAGTGAATACCACTGTTTCTGTAATCGGAATGATGCTACACCTTTCCAATTAGGAAAATCATCTTGTGTCCACACCAGTCAAGCCACTGCCACGACCACTCACTGAATATTAAATGGAACATATTGGATATGCGGTCTGAAGGCCTACCCATTTATTCCCGGGGAAAAATATGTTCGTATGATCGAATGTGTCATGTTATGAAGTTGACAAAACACTTCCTCAAAACCAGAAATGTTGGAGTGGCTACTGTTACCTCTCTTATATAATCCCTCACCTCCGAATAGAAAAGCAAGAGCCCAACCTGAGAAAAGAGGAGGGGATACAACGTAAGACCCGAGAGGTCTCTGAAGGAGACCATCTACTGTGGACACTACTCCCAAAATACAGCACTACAAGGGCAGGGATAGAAATACAGAAACTGGTGGCTGCCCTTGAAAATTTAATTAATGATACCACCAGGGCAATGGGAGAAACTCCATCCCAAATGTCGGCCATAACCACCGAAATGATTGCCACAAGACTGACAGCTTTACAGAATCGAATGGCTTTAGACTATCTTTTGGCCGAAAAAGGGGGAACCTGTGCTCTGATTGGTAAAGAATGTTGCACCTTCATCCCAGACACCTCTTCCATAGTGGAAGTTAAGGCAGAAATAGTAAAGCAAAAGATAAGCAATATAAGAGAAATTGGAGATGAACTCCGAAAAGATGAAGGATGGGGATGGGGATGGAGATTGACCGAGTGGGAAAATGGTTAGTGAATTTAGGCATTTATGCGCTACTAATAATTGTAGGTTTAATGATAGGGTTTAATGTGTTAAAATAGATAATGACTAAGCTGGTAATGTCTTTGGGAGGACAACAACCAGTAATGGTACAAACTTAGAAGGACAGAAATGACTAGATTGTAAACCTCAACACCATAGGGTGAAAAGAGGGCAGGAAATAAGATTGCAAAAACAACAAATGGTTAAGAAAAGAAATGGGGAATTGTTAGAAATGGGGTTATGTGTTGTTTTTGCAGATATAGGAAAAGCATACAGAAAAGGGGTACAGCAAGAGAACTATTAACGCTGCAGGTATTTAGGGAGTTTTCAGTGTATAATTGTGGTTAATTAAATACTAACATTGGTGTGTAATTACAATAACAAAAAGTTCTTTTTGTAAAATTATGCTTTCATCAAAAAGCTGAGATAACCGAAATGCTTGAGCTATACAAAATGATACAAGTTAATGAAATGTCTGAGGATGGAATGTACCAACAGAATTGATACAAAATGTTAAACCAGATCGTGACAAAGTAAATGTATGTGTCAGCATTTACAGAAAGGAAGGTTGTCAACCTGGGGAAGGGGGAAGTAATAAGGGTGGAGTGAAACTGGGTAGTCGTCTGGTACAGAAAGAGAGATTGGGTAATTAGGAGTCTGGAGAGATGACCTCACTCAGCTCAAAGGGTATAACTGTACACTAACCTAAGTTCTAATTTGCACATTTGCTCCTGCATTTGATGCCTTTTCTTGCAAGATCGTAGAATAAATTGTCTTGTTTCCAGTTTTGGTGGTCTCGTCTATATTTTATTAAACTTGTTTCTAACAGATTTGGGGGCTCGTCTGGGATCCCAAGCTCCGGTCGCTTGGCATTCTTGGAGAAACGGAGAAGGTGCACCTCACTGATTTCGGTGATCTCTAGTTTCCCCTTGCTGCCAAGGCGGCTTTGGGTGAGCGTATCCAGACTGGGAGACCCTGGAAACAAGATGGGCAGACGCGACGCGGCAGGTTCGGTCGGGTAACAACAGGACGTCTTAAAGGTGGAGTCAGCACTCCCAACAGGGTTACAAGCTGAAATTTGGGGGTTGCAAAATCTGAGGCAGTAATCGCCACCAAGGAACTCGAATTATAACAGCCTTGTTCCTGCTCTAACAGGGTCCCACCTCTCAGTTCTCATTGGGGGTGGCGGCGGTAGGGGTCTCACAGTTGTCAAGCTCAAAACAGAGTCACAGTGAGAAAATGTTCAGAAAGCACTTTGTAAATGCTGTTACAAATTCCAATGGAATATTTTGTCTGTTTCTGGGCACTAATTCAGCAAGAATGTGAAGACTTCTGGCAAAACTCAGAAAACACTTCTGGCAATTGGTTAAGGGTTGAAAACCTTCGGTGGGGTGGATGGTCTGGGGGAGTTGTGACTAATCTGATCAAAAATGAGAATTTTGAGAGGAAATCTCACCATTGTGAGTAAGCTAGGTAGAATTGAGAGTGAATTGGTAGAAGTTTCACAGAGTACATCAATTTGAGGATAATAAAAAATATAACACTTACTTAAGGAAAATCAATTGAAGCAGCAAGTGACTATAATCTGGAATATACTGCTGAAGTATATAGGGGGCAGATTCAATTATGACTTTTGAAACAAAAATGGAAGGGGAATCGAAATTGCAAGATTCAGAGAAAGAGTCAAGTGGTTTCTGAGCTGTCCCCAAAGAATCTAAGAACTGTTTCATTGTCACTTATACCAGAATTATTTTTAAAATACATTCCAATTGCTATGATGGAATTGAAATTCTTATTCTGTGAAGAATTAGCACAGCCCTGAGGTTATTTGCCAACTAAGATAACAAATACTTTATTGGACCATGTCTGTGCTGACCATGATGCCATTCTAAATGAATCCCATCTGCCTGTGCATGCCTCATATCCTCTATTCCCTGCCTGTTCAGGTTTCTGTCTAAATACCTCTTAAACATTGCTATGGTATCTGCTTCTACTACTTCCCTTGGCTGTGCGTTTCAGGCACCACCCACTGTGCAAAACAACTTGCCTTATACATCTCCTTTAAACTTTCCCCTATCACCTCAAACAAGTGGCGTCCTCGTATTGATTTTTCCATCCTCTACATGCCTCTTATAATTTTGTGTACCTCTTCAGATCACCCCTCAGCCTCCGACACTTGTGAAAACAATCCAACAAATTTATCCAATCTCTCCATATAGCTAATACACTCCAATCCAGGCTACATCCTGGTAAACCTCTTTGTGCCAGCTCCAAAACATCCTTCAAATAGAGTTGTGATCAGAACTGGGCACAGTCCTCCAATATGGCTTGACCAAAGTCTTTTCCAACTGCAATGTGACTTGCCAACTTTAATACTGAGTGCCCCGACTGATGAAGGCAAGTATGCCAAATGCCTTCTTTATCACCCTTATCCAGTTGTGTTGTCACTTTCCGGAAGCTATGGACTTGCACCCAAATTTCCCCATTTTAATCAAAGTTCCTCGAGTCCTGCCATTTATTGTATACTTTCCCCTTGCATTCAACCTGTCAAAATGCATCACCTCACACTTGCCCAGATTAAATGCTATCTACCATTTCTCCATCAAACTTTTCTACAAATCTGTATACTGTTGTATCCTTTGATAACCTTTCTCATTATCCACAGCTGCACCAATTTTCATGTTGTCTGCAATTTACTAATCAGACTATCTACATTCTCATCCAAATAATTTCTATGGATTATAAACAGCAAAAGTCCCAGCAGTGACCATTGTTCACAAATCTCCAGTCCATAAGACAATAAAACACAGGAGCAGAAATTAGACCATTCGGCCCATCGAGTCTGCTTTGCCATTCCATCATGGCTGATAGGTTTTTCAACCCCATTTTCCCACTTTCTCTCCATAACCTTTGATCCATTTAGCAGTCAAGAACTTTTCTATCTCTGTTCTAAATATACTCAATGACCTGGCCTATACAGCCTTCTATGGCACTGAATTCTACAGATTCACCACTCTCTGAATGAAGAAATTTCTCCTTATCTCCGTTCTAAAGGGTCTTCCCTTTACTCTAAGGCTGTGCCCTTGGCTCTGTGTCTCTCCTGCCAATGGAAACATCTTCCCAACATCCACTCTGTCCAGGCCATTCAGTCAGGAAAATAACCTGCCACAACTACCTTCTATGACCAAATCAATATGTAATTTACGATCTGATTGTAGAACTCACTTTAGACTTAATGTTCTGGACCAGCCTATCATGAGGGAACCTGCACCTAACAAATTCTGCCCCATTTTGGCCTCTGACAGTAAGGGAGTCTCAGTCAATATTGGGGGAGTTAAAATCACCCAGAACAAAGAGGCTGTTATTTGTACATCTTTTCATGGTTTGCCTGCATATCTATTCCACTTTCTCCCATTGACTATTGGGAGACCTATGTAACCCCATCACTGTGATTTCATTTTATTCTAGAACTCCACCCATATTGCCTCATTGGATGAGCCTCCAAGATATCGCCTCTTAGTGCAGTTGTAACATTTTCCTTCATCATCTGTGCAAATCACCAATCCCCCTTACATCCCGGGCCTGGAACATCTAAACCCTGGAATGTTGAGCTGCCAGCCCTGGCCTACTCTCAACCAAGTTTCTGTCATGACGACAACATCATATTCCCATTACTAATCCAGGTTCAAAGGTTATCTGCCATATCCATTATATTCCTAGCATTAAAATAAATACAGTTCAGACTGTTAGTCCCACTGTATTCATTAACTTGGCCCTGCCTGTTCTTCCTATTAGACTTATTTGACTTAACCTCTACCTTCTCAGTCATTCCAACTGCTGACCGACTCCTCTGGCACCTATTCCCTGACACGCTAGTTTAAACTCTTCAGAGTGGCATGAACAAAATTCCTGCAAGGATATTGGTGTTCCTCCAATGTAGCTGCAATCTGTCCTTCTTGTACAAGTCCCACCTGCTCTGAAAAAATCCCAATGATCCAGATATCCGAAGCCCTCTGCTGTTGTACAGGATATTGGTTAGGCCACTTTTGGAATATTCCTTACAATTCTGGTCTCCTTTCTATCAGAAGGATATTTTCAAACTTCAAAGGGTTCAGAAAACATTTACAAGGAAGTTGCCAGGGTTGGAGGATTTGAGTTATCAGGAGAGGCTGAATAGGCTGGGGCTATTTTCCCTGGAGTGTCAGAGACTGAGGGGTGACCTTAATAGAGGTTTTTAAAATCAGGAGGGGCATGGTTAAGAGAAATAGACAAAAATATTTTCCTTGGGATGGTGGAGTCCAGAACTAGAGGTCATAGGTTTAGGGTGAGAGGGGAAAGATATAAAAGGGACCTAAGGGGCAACATTTTTGCAAAAGGGTGGCACGTGTATGGAATGAACTGCCAGAGGAAGTGGTGGAGGCTGGTACAATTGCAACATTTAAGATGCATTTGGATGGGTGTATGAATAGGAAGGGTTTAAAGGGATATGGGCCAAGCGTTGGCAGGTGGGACTAGATTAGGTTAGGATATCTGGTCGGCGTGGACGAGTTGGAGCAAAGGGTCCGTGTCTGTGCTGAATATCTCTATAACTCTACACGAGCTCTTTAGCCATGCATTGAGCTGTATGATCTTCCTATTTCTGGCTTTACTAGCACATAGTCCAGGGAGGAATCTGAGATTACAACTCTAGAGGTCCTCCTTTTCATCTTTCTACCTAACTCTTTAAATTCTGCTTGCAGGACCATATCTCGCATCTTGCCCATGTCATTAGTACCAATGTGATATGACCTGCTCACCATTTCCTTTCAAGGCATCCTGTGTCTATCAAACACATCCTCTTGATCTGGGACCAGGGAGACAGCATACTGCCCTTGAGTTTCTCTTGTGGCCACTGAGATGCCTATCTGTAGTATAAAATCCACTATCACTATTCATCTCTGACACTTAAACGGTACCCACTCTCACCCACTTTACAACTGAGATAATTGTGGTGCCACTACTCTGGCTTCTACTGTTGTTTTCCTGAAAGACCATTATCTCCATAACAAGTATCTAAAATGGTATACTTGTTTGAGAGGGAAATAGTCCTCATGCACTGTCTGCCTTTCCATACACTTGGTCACCCATCAACTGACTGAAGCTTTGATGTGACCACATCCCTGAAACTCCTACCCCTAATACTTGCTGCCTCCTGTATGCACCTGACTGCGTCCAACCAATCTGTGTGGTTTGGCAGGAGCTACAGGAGGACACACTTCCTACAGACAAGTAGTCAGGGACATTTGGCTTCTCCCTAATCTCCCACATCTCACAGGAGGAGCATATATACCCCACTAACTGCTATTACTACCTTGAGTAACTACTGGATTAAAGGAAAGGAAAGACCTTACATTGCCGCACCTCAACGCTCCTCTCCACCTCTCAGTGAAACCTAATGCTCAATGTCCCCACTCACAGCAATCCGCCCCTCCGCCCAAAAATGGTTGCTCCTAACGAAGTTTTCCATTTATTTTAATCTCTGCCAGTAGGAAGGAAAGACTGTTCCAGAATCTTCCTCAATCACAGCTCACTCCTGCCTTCAGCTGGATTCTCTTCCTTTTGTTGAGCTCCAAGTCCATTGTGGTTCCCTTCTCAGATGTGATGACTAAGCTGACTTTTCTCAGAATCTTCCTCAGTCATTTTTCATTACCGCCCACTAATCTGCTGGATCGAACTACCCATATATCTTTTTGTATGTTTATTCTCCAAACAGGGCATTCAGAGAACAGTCAAGAGTCAACTACATTCCTGGAATCAGGATCATGTTTCAGATGAGAGAAGAAGAATCCAAAGAAGTGAGAATTAAAAAGAATGTTTTGTCCACGTCAGAGCAAGTGAGGAATTGAATTTAAATTCCACAAACTGTCTTGCTTGGATTTAAACCAAGTCCTCAGACTATTGGACTGGGCATCTGGATCAGTAGTCCAGTGACATTAGCACAAAGAATTCCCACTGCAAAGATTAGGGACTAATTTCTCCTGGCATATACTTATACTCTTTCCCCATGTTTGTGAGCAAATTTCATGTCAAATGCAACTGTCAAAAAATTGAAACAATCCAATGAGTTTGTGATTGGCTTTATGCTTCTGAAAATAACCCAGGGCTTATCCTTTACATTTTCTTAGAAAAATAAGAATGTTCCAGACTAAAATTTAATATAGCAAAATGCCTGTATGATTTTTTTAAAAATACTTTTTATATTCTGAGCAATTAATACTGAATTGTGTGTAGACCACCAGACATCAACATGTTGTATTGCTAACTGCCTCGCAGAAATCAGTCAAGTGAGCAGTTAACATTGCCCCAGTGACAAATCTGGTAAAACGCTGCAAGAACTGAGCACAAAGAATCCCGTTCAATGTCAACAAGTGCTTCAATACATATGCAGGTTGAACTTGCATGACACGATCTATTAGGAAGGCCTGTGTCACTTCTGGGTAAGGTGAAGACAGCTGGACGAAGAGTCAAGAGTTTTTATTGAAGAGATTTCAAAGTGACCAGGGAGAAAAATAAGAATGGTCCTCTGATCCCAACAAGACTCAATGAGGAAAGCTGTTGCCCAGCTTGCCTTCTGCTCCAACTTTCCAAAACATGATCCTAGGCCATATCTGGAGTCGCCAACTAATTCTGGGCTGTGCATCTCACCCATTCCTTGACCGATGTCAATCGGCTAAGGCTTGAATGAAGTCCAGAAATTTGCAATTCCCCTCAATAACCAAAACAGGCCAACATTAAAGTCAGGACCATTTGAGGAGAGGCAATGACTTAGTTGTTGCTGGACTGTTAACCCAGCTAATGTTCTGGGGATCTGGTTTAAATCCTGCAATGGCAGATGGTGGAACTTGAATTCAATAAATATCTGGAATTAAGAATCTATTGATGACCATGAATTGATTGTCAGAAAAAAAAATCTGGTTTACCAATGTCCTAAGGGAAAGAAACTGCCATCTTTACCAGGCCTGGCCTAGATGTGCTTCCGGACCCACAGTCATTTAGTTGACTCTTAACTGCCCTCTGGGCAAGTAGGAATGGGAGATAAATGCTGCCTGGCCAGCGACACCTTCATCCCATCAATGAACAAAAAAAGCCAAGGCTCGCCAAGACAGTAGAATAAAACAAAGAACTACAACTGCTGGAAATTGGAAACAAAAACTGAAATTGGAGAAACTCAGTAAGTCTGGCAGCATTTATGGAGAGAAAGGAAAGTTAACGTTTCTGGTCCAGTGACCCTTCTTCAGAACTGATGCTAGCTAGAAAAATGAGGTATTTGTACTGAAGATAGTGGGTGGGAAATGGGGGGAGGTGGGAGAGTGGTAAAGCAGTACACGAGACGTGGAGTCCAGAGGGAGAGAAAGACAGTCAGGCAGGCGAAGGAGTGGCTAATAGTGAGTCAGGGAAGGAGAAAACTTGCTAATGGGGATCATCTGTCAGTGAAAATAGGTTGGCTGTGCCCAAAGGGACAGAAAGTAAGTTAGGTATACAAAGGGATGGTTGATAATCTGACAGAGCAGAAGAAAAACTGATAATGGGGACAACATGGAGGTGAAAATGGATTGGCTCCATTGAAAGCAGCGCATGTGATGACAAGAGTCTGCATGTGGAGTGGATAAAGGACATAGAAGGTGGTGTTTTGGCCCTAAAATTATTGAACTTGACATTGAGTCTAGAAGGCTGCAGGGGTCCTGAGTGAGAAATGTGATGCTGTTCTTGCAGCTTGCACTGAGTGTTGCTAGGACACTGCAGCAGGTCCGAGACAGAGATATTGGCCAAATATGGGGCTGTACTGAGGTGTAGGCAAGTGGAAGTTCAGGGTCATTGTATTCTATGCCCCCCCCTCCCCCCCAATATATCTCGTTTTCCTAACTATCATCAGTTCTGAAGAAAGGTCCTGAAACGTTAACTCCTGCTTTTTCTGCACAGATTCTGCCAGACCTGTTGAACTTCTCCAGCAATTTCTGTCTTTCTCAAGACAATAATGGCCACACAAAGTTCCAGACAGCTGCTGGGGTTTACAAATGACGGCAGAAGAGTGGTTTGTTTTTGAAACCTCCCAGGTATATCAGGAGGCTTGAATGCTGTACAAGCATCTGGCATCCACTCTTACTCACAAGGGCATTTATGGAGCTCCTCTTCTTCCAATAATTATAGTGATGTCCACCACAACTCTCAACTGGATATGGTGGGACTGCAGATTTTATATCAGATTGCTTGATTGTGGAATGGCTAAGCTCTATCACTTGCTGCTTCTAATATTTGGCGCACATGGAGTTCTGTTAGCAGGTGAGCACCTAATCTTTAGCTCTACCTGGTGCTGCTTTGTGCATGTCCTCTTCCACTCTTCACTGAACCACAATTGATTCCCTAACTTGATTCTTGTGACAGAATAGAGGATATGCTGAGCCATGAGGTTGCAGAATGGGTTGAAATGTATTTCTGCTGCTGCTGATGGCCTACAGTCCCTCAATAGATACTGAGTCTTGAGCTGCCAAATCGGTTTGAAATTTGTCCCCATTTCGTACATTGGTAGCAACATAAAACGTGATGGAGGGTATTCTCAATGGGACGATGGGACTTTATTCACATAAAGGACTGTGTGGAGGTCATATCTACTGATCCTTCAAAAATGCATCTATCCATGATAGTAAGATTGGTGAGTTGTTTTTTCCCTTGGGCAGACCCAGTCAATCTAATAACTGCATGCTTTACGATTTGGGTCAGTAATGGTGCTACCCAGCCACATTTGTTGAGAATATTGCAGTCTCCCAGAATACATGCTGTCAACCTGTTTGATGTGCTCAGTTAACTTCAAATTATTTTCTGAGTTTTGCAGTTCAGACCAGTTCCATTGTCAGCCTATCTTTCTCCTTGAACATGAGACTGTTCCAGAGCAGACAGCAATATCCTGAAATTGAATCGCACTCCACATTCCCTGTCTAGGAGATATGCTGATTTACTACAAGGATTAAACACCTAATCAGTGATCCCTCTTGGGTCTTCAATGATACTTAGACAACTGACTGTGTCACACTTGGGACATCCTGAGACCTTGAAAGGCTCTCAGAAATTAAGTAATTTCTCTCTTTCTTCTAACTAAGCTGTATTGAACTCTGAAACAAATGCAAACTCACATAATAAAGATAAAACCTGCATGGGATTGCCCAGTGGCACAGGCCAGGCAAAAACTCATGTTCCAGTATGGGTTTTGCTACTCTCCATCATCACAACGCTAAGTTCAATTAGGAGGGCAGATTGTGGAAATGTACTTCTTTTTCCATCCCATTTGGAAGTTTGAAGAGATGCAAAATGAAAAGGTTTGAAATATTGAAAGAAATCCAGTCAACTGTTAGTACTTCCCTCAGATAGCTGAGTGTCATAGCTGCAACTACAGGATGCAGGATTTACAGTTATGTCTATCTTATCGGAACAGACTAGGATGGTGGCGTCACTGAGCTGATATTAGAAAGAGAACTGAGATAGTTAGAGGAAGAGGAGGAGAGTATTTCAGGAATATTGCTTTAAAATTGAATTGGAGCAACAGAGCTTAGGGACTCGTTCTCATGTGAGTATGAGGTTGGTTTCTCTCCTGTTCATCCTTTCAAATGAAAGAATAGGAGCAGGACGGGGGAGGGAGAAGGAGGAGACTGCTGGGACTAAGTGAGCATATGAAAATGCTGCCCAGAGTCTAATGATGATCAGTGCCATAGCTGATGACCTAGTATTCACCCGAAAATAATTTTATTCTGCCAAAAGTCAAATGGTGAGGAAACCTCAAGTCTCAACTGATTTCCACATAACTTCTATACTGTTTTTAAAACTGAGGATAACTGTTCAATTTTTAAAATGAGTTGTAATAATGCCATAAAAATACACTCAAAGAAACATATGTCTGTGAATATAAATATTTGAAAAGAAAGCCCTTAAAACATTACGATAAATCACCAATGGAACACATCTGCAAATCTGTAGTCATCACTCCCTTCTGCCAAAAGTGCCTTTTTTATGCCAACTGATTGATGGCATCAGATTGAGCATCATTGAGTATAGTTACTGAGGAAACTCAAGGCTACTTTCCAAAATGTAATTTAATATTTTGGGATGCGATCAAATTAAATTACATCTTATACAACCTCAGCAACACCGTAATACAAGCTAGTTTGGGAAGGGGCTGAAGGGATTATCAGTGTGTTGGGCATAACTTTGACCCACAAGAATCTGGGTCTCCTGCCAAACTCAGTAGCACCTGGAGGAGAGTTGTGACTCCCTCCCCATGGCTCTCCGCTGCTGCCTTTCTCCTCAGATTCCATAGACCATGGTTTCAAGTCCTAATGCAGAAACATGATTAGTATGTCTAGACTGACTCTCACTCCAGCAGCATTCTGATGGAATATTGTATTGAGACAGAAAATGTTTTGAACAAGCTGTTAAATCCAAACAAATGGATTTAAAGGATGTTTGGTTGTAGTTCAAAGAACAGCGGGAAATCTCTAATCAAAATTATTCCATCTAGAAACATCACCAAAGTGGATTATCCACTCATTATAATACTATTGCAGGATCTCATTGTACACAAACTGTCTGCTACGTTCCAACAATGACTGCTTTTGCCATAATTCTGAAAAGGATTTTGTGCTGTCTTGCGCTGTCTGTCTAAGTGGTGTAGAAATGAAAGTGCCCTTTTTTTTAAAACACAAACTTCCTTAAACGATTCATGCGAGAAACCAAAACATGAGTCACTCACCAATGTTTGAAAGCTTACCATACATATCAGACTCAACTGTTCATTTGCAATGGAAAGGGTGGGGGAGTGGAACAATTGAAAAAGAAAATTTAAGAGTTTGAAATCTTATAAACATCACAATTTTCCCGCCATGGTTGTGGTGAGACGATTGGCAAGGAGGGCTAAGTATCACTCCAGAATTAACTTGCTCCATGATTTCTCTGTCTCCGCAATGAGTTGCTCGGTGAAGGGCACTGAGAGATGTGCTCACAATTAAAGCCATTAAACGGTCAATTAATGGCCACTTAAGGGTACCAACTGACCACATCCCCAGTGAAAAATAACCTGTCTGAAGACTGAGAGTCCTATGGAATTTTACCAATCGAGGGCAGTGGGAGGCCCAAATATAGGAGGTGTGTTTGGTGGGTGAGAGGATGGTCACTGAAAGCTACCTGTTGCCTCTGATCTCCTCGTCCCATGGCCTCACCCAATATGACCAAAGGAGGAAAAAAACTACCATCCTGACCTGAATACAGGGAGTGAGGTTTGGTGGGTAGTCTATGGACCCCGAAGCTGCCAGCCTCTGATTTGACTGGTACCTTCTGGTGATAGAGAAGGCCAGTGTGGAGTTCTGTCATAGGTTGAGATACTTGTCCTTGCCCACCCACTGAGCTGAGTGGCAGTGATCAGGTAACAATTTCCAACGGTGGGAATGGCGTGTTAGTAGACACCTCATATGATCAACTCACACACTTTTAAAAAGTGAGAACATTTTACTGAAGCAATTCAGTTAAAAAGTAAAAGCAAAATCCAACAAATTGTTTTAATTTAGGCAGAGCTACCCACGTTCACATTTGTTTATTGCTTTAGAGTCCTGGGTTCAGGATGAAGAATCCAAGATCACAACAAGGGGAGGCATGGTGGCTCAGTGGTTAGCACTGTTGCCTCACAGTGCCAGGGACCCGGGTTTGATTCCAGCCTTGGGCTACTGTCTGTGTGGAGTTTTCACATTCTCCCCACGTCTGCATGGGTTTCCACCCATAGTCCAAAGATATGCAGATTAGGTGAATTGGCTGTGCTAAATTGTGCATAGTGTTCAGGGATGTATAGGTTTAGTGCATTGGTCAGGGGTAAATGTAGAGGAATGGTTTTAGGTGGATACTCTTCAGAGGGTTGGTTGAGACTTGTTGGGCCAATGAGCCTGTTTCCGGACTGGAATGCTGGGAATTTGCTGAGACTCTGGTAAATGTGACAAACCATGTCTAGCTGCAGACAAACTAACAACAAACACTAGGGTGTGTTTTTATTAATTAGAAAACTGTCATGGAGAAATAATTTCCAAAATCAGATTGGAAGACTGCAAGCTGGCCTCATGCAATATAGATCTTAACTGTTCTCCCCGTGACTTCGGCACGGTGGAGGGAGGGTGTGAGAAACGTCCATGCTTTTACATGTTACGGATTTGCAGAACAAAGCTATTCAACTCAAACCAATTCCACCATCCAATTAGAATTTGGCTGATTTACTTAGCTACCTTCATTCTACATGTCTCAGTACCATTTGCCAAACAAAACTATGTTGATTGCATTTTGGGCATTTCTATTTGAGTCAGTCTCAAAACATTTCTACTCCCTTTGTGTGAAGATTCACTTCCTGACATCAACCACAAACAGCCACCTCCAGTTTTCAAGTTCTGAGTCACTTGACCCAAAAAGTTAACTCTGATTTCTCCCCACAGATGCTGCAAGAACCAGCTGAGCTTTTCCAGTAATTTGTATTTTTGAACCTCAGATTTTGAAGTCTTGGTCCTTAAGGCAATATGTCCACGGCAGGTTCAACAGTTCCTCTCTAACAATACTTTGATGCACTTTTGATCATCTTAAGCCACCTCAGTTGGGTCATTGTTCAAGTCTGTAAACTCAGGAAGAATGCTTGCAGAACTCAGGCACATACCTTGGTTACCAACTTCCAAAATGAAGTCCACTCGTATAAAGTTCTGCAGTAGGAGCTCAGCAGTTAAAATCAGCTCACCATTTTCACTGTAATTGTGACAGGGGCCAATAGATTGTGTCTTTCTAAACTTGTGTCTGGACGACTAATTTGAACCAATGTAAAATGACAAGTGAGAAGGTATTTTGTGCTCAGCACATTGGATAAAAGCTGAATAATTCATAGGATACCTGCCTTGCCATGGAACCTTGGTACCTATCTAGAGTCAAGAGAGTCCTACAGCACAATAACTAGCCCTTTCGCCCACCCAAGTCTACATTGATTAGTAAACACCAAACAACATTATTCCCATTTACCTGCACATGGTACATAGCCTACTACAGATACACAATCCTTTATCCAAAATTCTGACATCTAAAAAGCTCTGAAATCCGAAAAGATTTTCATGGAGTGTGGAATGTTACTTTGGCATGCGAACAGGTGACCCAACTCCATACCCACTTGAACCATGTCACTCAGATGTGACGTGGCGGCATGGCCCAGCACTGGTAGGCGTCAATTGTGTTTCAGCGCTCATACTAGTCACACATGCGTCTGCTGTTAGGTTTTTTTTATTTCCTTGTGAAAATGTCATTTATTCCAAAATCCAAAAAAATTCCAAATTCCGAAAAACAACTGGCCCCAAGGATTTTGGATAAAGGATTGTGTACCTGTATCCCCTGACAGTTTAAGTACTCAAACAGATGCTTCTTAAATGTTACAAGAATATCTCTACCACCCTGTTAGGTACCATGTTTTCTCAGATCTCAGGACATTATTACATTGGAGGGGATTCAGAAAAGATTTGCCATAATGTGCTGGGAATGGAGGGTCTGAGGAAGCTGGATAGTTGTTTTTTTTTTCATTGGAGCTTAGGAAGTTGAGAGGTGACCTAAGAGAAGTTAATTCCATGTGGTTGGAGGGTCCCAAGGTGGAAACTGAGGTGATCTCAAACAAATCATTCGACCAACTGTCATAACTCAGGGTCTGGTGTATCAGTCCTGTAACTGGGGAGGCGATGGCCTCATAGTATTATTCCTGGACTGTTAATCCAGAGACCCAGGTCATGTTCCAGGGATCCGGGTTTGAATCACACCATGGATGGAATTTGAATTCAATAAATATCTGGTGGTGGAATTTGAATTCAATAACTATCTGGAATTAAGAATCTAATGACTACTATAAATCCATTGCCAATTGTCGGAAAAACCCATCTGGTTCACTAATGTCCTTTAGGGAAGAAAACTGCCATCCTTACCTGGCCTGGCCTACATGTGACTCCAGACCCACAGCAATGCAGTTGACTCTTAACTGTCCTCTGGGCAATTAGGGATGGACAATAAGTGTTGCCTAGCCAGTGATGCCTTCTTCCTGTTACAGAATAAAAGTAAACACTCTTTTCCAACCATGTGCCCCAGCTGAGTATTTGACAGGTCACATCAGATCCAATCTTGCCTTCAGCTCTAGATTCACTGCACTTATCCAACAGACTGAAGCAGCTGTAGGCGTCCACAACCATATTTCCCCACCCCACCCCTTTCTGCTACACCACCCCGGCCCAACTGCCAACTGGTGACATTACTGAGTGTAAACCCATTTGTGCAGATGGGTGTTTTGTTTGGTAGGAATTATGAAATACTGTGACTCAACATGAACAGATTAGTTTTAAATCTCTGACAGTGTGCAGGTGGTCTCACATCTGCAATATCTGTCCTGCCTCACTGACCTAATTTCTGTTATTGTCGAGTTAAAGTCAAAAATGCTTGACATTTAGCCACCAGCAAACACATCCCTGACCCAAGGAGCGCAGGCAGATTTACAAGGCAGACGCAGTCAGAAATGAGGGAATCATTCACATCTGCCCTTTTAAACAGTGGTATTTACAAAAGATGTGCACAGCTGTTTTACTCACAGCTTGCTATAATTTACACTGTCACCACCCAGAATTAGTCACATTCCACTCTTTATATAAAGTAATTTTCATTGACATCATGCTCAGCTGTGTGTGGACAGACTTTATATTTGCACATGGGATGTCGGTATTACTGGCCAGGCCAGTATTTATTGCTCAACCCTGACTACCCAGGCGACAGTCAAGTGTCAATCACACTACTGTGGATCTTGAGCCCCACGTAGAAAAGACCAGGTCAGGATGGCTGATTTTGAGTTTTAGAGGGATTACTGATGAGATTGCATTTTTCATAGGATCATAGAGTCTCTACAGGGTGAAAGCAGGCCATTCAGCTCTTTGAGTCTACACCGATCCTCCGAAGAGCATCCCACCAAGACCCATCCCCTGCCCTAGCCTTGCATTTCCCACAGCTAATCCACCTACACTTCCCTAGACACAATGGGCAATTTGGCATGGCCAATCCACCTAACCTGTACATCTTTATACTGTGGGGGGAAAAAAAACACCTGAAGGAAATCCATACAGACACAGGGAGAATGTGCAAACTCTACACAGTCAGTACCTGAGTGTGGAATTGGAGACACATTCAGCAGTCGCCTCTGCTGGGCCAGGATCTCTCAGGGGCAGGGTTTCTGCCTAGGGCCTTTAATCGTGAGGGAAGGGCTGTAGATGTCATATACATGTACTTCAGTAAGGTGTTTGCTAAGATTCCCCATGGTAAGCTAATGGAGAAAGTGAAGTTGCACGGGGTCCAGGGTACACTAGCTAGATGGGCAAAGAATTGGCTAGGCAGCAAGAGACAGAGAGTAGTAGTAGAAGGGAGTTTCTCAAAAAAGAGACCTGTGACCAGTGGTGTTCCACAGGGATCTGTGCTGGGACCACTCTCATTTGTGATATACATAAATGATTTAGAGGAAGGTATCGATTGCCTGATTTAGCAAGTTTGCAGATAACACTAAGATTGATGGAGTAGCAGATAATGAAGGGGACTGTCAGAAAATATAGCAGAATATAGATGGATTGGAGAGTTGGACGGAGAAATGGCAGATGGAGTTTAATCTGAGCAAATATGAGGTGATGCATTTTAGAAGATCCAATTCAAGAGTGAACTGTACAGTAAATGGAAAAGCCCTGGGGAAAATTGATGTACAGGGTGTTCAGGTCTTTGTACCCTAAAGGTGGCAGGGCAGGTTGATAGAGTGGTCAAGAAAGCAGACAGCATGCTTTCCTTAATTGGGGTATTGAGTACAAGATTTGGCAGTAATGTTACAGTTGAAGAAGACTTTGGTTTGTCTACATTTGGAATACTGCATACAGTTCTGGTCACCACATTACCAAAAGGGTGTGGATGCTTTGGAGAGGGTGCAGAGGAAGTTCACCAGGATGTTTTCTGGTATGGAGGGTGCTAGCTATGAAGAGAGGTTAAGTAGATTAGGATTGTTTTCATTAGAAAGACATGGCTTGAGGGGGCAACCGGATTGAGGTCTATAAAATCATGAAAGGGTGGATAGCAATATGCTTTTTCCCAGAATGGGGGACTCAATTATTAGGAGTCACTAGTTCAAGGTGAGAGGGGAAAAGTTTAAGAGAGATATGCATGGAAAGTTTTTACGTAGAGGGTGATGGGTGCCTGGAACATGTTGCCAGTGGAGGCAGGCACGATAGTCATTTAAGATGTATCTAGACAGATACATGAATGAGCAGGAAGCAGAGAGATACAGACCCTTAGAGAATGGATGATAGGTTTAGGTAGAGGATCTGGATCCGTGCAGGCGTGAAGGGCCAAAGGGCCTGTTCCTGTGCTATAATTTCCTTTGTTCGTTGTTCTTTGTTTTTTGAACCCTGGTCCTTGGTGCTGTGAGGCAGCAGTACTATCCACTGAGCAACTATGCCACCCAAGCCATTGATTATAGGTATTAATGCTAATGATTACAGGTCACCATTATGCCAGCTGTTTATTCAAGCTTTTTATCAAATTCAAACTTCACCGTTTGAACTCACATGCCTGAACACAAATGTGGGACCTTGGATTGCTAATCCAGTGACATTACCACTGACACAGCCTTTCCATCTTAAGCAACAGAGACATGATTCTAACCTTTATCCAGGTGCCTGTCATTTGTGTGCCTGTTTTAGAGAGCTTGTTTGCAATGAAACTTCTGGATGTGCACAAGACAGGGCAGGCCAGCACTGTCATAGATTACTCGTCCAATAAAATAATCCCTGTAAAATCAGCTGACTTCAGCTAGGCAGGTAATAAGGGTGACTATTTGCTTAAATCATGGTTCAGTGGGATATTATCCCCAAGACTGTGGGCCCAAGCCCTACTCCAGGGTCATTGAAACAAAATCCAAGGCTAACTAATTTCCAGTTCAAATCAAAGGAAATCTGGAATTTTTCTTCTCTTAGTGACGTGAAAGATTCATCCCTCATAATCTTAAATGTTACCAGTTTGGGCACACAATGTGTGAGAGGTGAGGAATCGAGTGTCTTCAATTCTCTCATTTCCAGGCAGCAATTACAATCACATTTTACCATTAGCCAATATCTGGCCACTTACAGCAAAGATCTTCAATTCCAGTATCAAATTCGTCATTACCAGAGTCTCAGGTTAGAAAGAGGAAAGAATGGGGCAAAGAAACAAGCAGACTGCAGAATTATTCACCAATTGCTTGGTGCTTGAAATAGGTTTGTCAATTAATATTATCAAAAATATCTTGTTCCATGGTTCTGACATGAACAATTGCAGGTCTCAACTGAAACGACTCAAATCCTTTTTTTTTAATTCATTCATTGGACTTAGAGTTCGCTGGCTAGGGCAGCATTAATTTCCCATCCTAATTGCCTTTGAAAATGTGGTGGGGAGCTGCTTTATTGAATTGCTGTAGTCCATTTGGTGTAGGTACGCCGACATTAATACGAAGGAGGGAGTTCTAAGAATTTTCGAACTCTGAAGGTGAGTATTTTGAAGGGAAACTTGCAGGAAGTGATATTCTCATGTGTCTGCTGCTCTTGTCCTTCTAGATTAGTGATTGTGGATTTGGAAGATGCTGTCTGAGGAGCATTGGTGAAACAATGCAGAATATCTTGTAGGTGGTACACACTGCCTGGATGGAGTGTCAGTGGGAAGGAGTGAATGCTGAAGGTGGTGGACTGGATGCCAAGCAAGTGGACAGCTTTGTCATGGATAGTGTTGAGCTTCTTGAGTGTTGTTGGTGCTATACTCATCCAGGCAAACAGTGAGCCATCCAACAGTAATCCTGATTTGTGCCTGAAAGATGGTGATTTGACTTAGGGCAGTGATAGATATCCTTGTCATAGATTTCCTAGCCTCTAACTGGTTCTTGTAGCTACAGTATTTAAGGATATGGTTGTTCTAGTTTAGTTTCTGATCAACCCAGGATGTTGTTAATGAGAGATTCAGTTACACATGTAAAGTACTTGTGCATCAATATTTGAAGAGCCTAATGTTAAGGCCTCAATGCCTATAACCCAAAACATCTAATTGTAGACATTTTGCAGACAGGTGTCAGCATGACTTAAGAATGGAGGTTAGTTGAAAGCTTTGGTTTTCTTTGAAACAAGCCAGTAAATGCTATTGTTAGATTAGCACAGATTACTCACACGTGGCCTCATTAGTCCTTCTGCTGTATGACTTCTTCACTCGGTAACGCACCACCAACTCCCCTCTCTCGATCATGGGTTCAAAGGCTTCACTGTAGAATACACACAAGAGTGAAGACTGCACCTTATAGGACCAAAGCATTTTGAGCCAGAGTTGTCAACATTATATCCTGGAATCTCCAGGAATTAAAGCTTAATCTCCTTTGATATATAAATAAATCACAGAGGCATTAAAAAAAAGTTTACTTAATCAGGTGATAATTTGCTGTCCATAAGGCACATGATTTAATAAGCCTTTTTGCAAGGCGCCGTAAAAATTGAGTCAGACAACAAATTATACAGTAGGGGTCGAGCTGTTGGTGACATATGATGAAATCAACTTGAGCATATCCACCCAAGATTTGGCAGCCCCATTCCAAGAGCTATCTGCAGAGAAGGGCCGAGGATGGACAGGCCTCTGCAAGTGAATGCTTTATTCTGAAAAGACTTTGGTATTGGACAGTTTTCCCTGCCTTGATTGATAAACAAGTTCATTGGAAGCAAAATAAAACTTGATGTAAAGATTGTACAAAGTAACAATCAACACAATTCTGACAATTCTAGATGGCAAGTCCCTCATTGCAGTTCGGAAGATTTGAATAAACATTGCTGTGAAGGAGAAGGTGAAATGTTCATGAACTAATCCAGGATGGGGGGGGAATGGACAGTGGCGTAATGGTGCTGTGTAGAAAATAGAGGTCAACTGTCAAAATCATTTGGAGAACTAATCATAAAAATTGGTTCTGAGTGCAATAATGAAGGATAAAATCGTGTGTTTCAGGCAGATACCCTCAGCATTCCACTTTATTTTGACTCTATAGATCTCTGAGAGCCAGTGAACAACATGGGATGGTGCAAAATGCTGTGGTACTGTGTGACATCATGAGAGTGCCTGTCTCCTACTTTGTGTGGTAGAGAGGGAATGTGTGTGGCTCGAGTGTAAGTACGTGAATGTGAGTGAGGGGGAGACTGTGTCTAAGCGTGAGTGTATGTGACAACGTGTGAGTGCCATGTATGTGAGAGTGAGTATATATGAACCAGAAGGATTTTTTTGTTGATTACTCTGGTTAATTTTGGGGCATGCTGAGGTTGGGGATTACTGGGGAAACACAATGAATTTGTGTAATTATCATATCTGACTTTTGGGTGCTTATAAGAAATACAGACTGAAAACCAGACTAGTGTGAATTATTTATTAAGTATTCACAGGCCTCCAGTGAACCCTTGTCCTACAGGTCATAGTTCCATATGGTGTGACACTATTTGACATCATTGATAATGTATCTTCGTTATTACGATAACAGTTATTAACTTCCCACCTCCCTCCTCCAAGTTTATCATTTTACCAATAAACTATTCACATTTTTAATCCATTTTACTTTCCCACTTACCTCTCTGAAGTCTGTCTTGAGTGTTAGAATCAAAGATGTTGTGGTGGCTTGGCTGATCTGTCTAACCACACCTGCCAACTCTGATATAAGAATTACCAAATTACCCAAGTCCTGTGGCACCATCACCAGCACCATGTCACACTTGTTAGAAATGCCTACAGTGCACTGCTGCCTTACAGCGTCAGGGTCCCAGGTTTGATTCCAGCCTCGGATGACTGTCTGCGTGGAGGTGCACATTCTCCCGTGTGTGCATGGATTTTTTCCGGGTGCTCCGGTTTCCTCCCACAGTCCAAAGATGTGCAGGTCAGGTGGATTGGCCATGGTAAATTGCCCATCATGTTAGGTACATTAGTCTGAGGAAAATGGGTCTGGGTGGGTTACTCTTTGGAGGGTCGGTGTGGACTTGTTGGGCCGAAGGGACTGTTTCCACAATGTAGGGAATCTAATCTAATGTAATCTAATCAACCCTGGTAGAGTTAGCAAGCCCCATGTATCAGAGTTATCAATGAATAGTTGCACTGTAATTCACAGAAAGTAATAATTCTTGAAATTAATTTTCTAAATTTTTAATAACCCATGTTGGGTTTCAGAAAGCAATAATGAATATTTGTGATGATAGTTGTAGCATTAAACTTGTATCAGTCACTAATAACTTGTTAATCAGTGGGACTAAACTAATGAATAATCTCGTGTAGAGTTGTAGTTCACCTATACATGCATTATCTCTTCATTTTACAGATAGGATGTAGAGTACATTCTTCATTTTCCCTCGAGGTGAAGCTGCCAGGTGGTACTGCGATATTGGAGGGATTATAGAATTGGGCAAAAGCCAAAGGTTGGATTAATTATTCATCAAGTCCTTTGGGTGCTGCCATCTGATGAACTTCAGACAGCATAGGCCTTGCAAGTTCTTACCACGGGAGATCAGTCTAAAAGATCTTTCTCATCCCTTTTGGAAGTCCCTGAGTAATAACATCTGCAAACACTTTCTCTTACCTCACACCACCCAATACAGGGTGGACATGTTCAAAAAGCATTTGAGGAAATGAACAATATCTAAGAAAATTCAGGGCCTCAAAAATACCTGGTAAACCATTGAATGGGTAAATAATGCTTACATTCACTATTTTGATTAATTCTGTAATATAAAAGTTTTGCACTTTTAAAGTTATGTTTTCAGTTTCTGATCATTTGCTTTCTACTTCATGTTTTTCTATGCATCAGAGTAAAATGTGAAACTGGCAGTGCAGACTAGTCATGTTATATTTCCTTAACTGTCAACTCGCACAGACACATTGAATATATTTATAAAAGTGACCAGTGTTTCCATATAAATGGAGTAGGTGGGACATAATTTTCTTGCTCGCCTGTTCCATGGATTTTGAATGGCAGGTAATTTTCAAATTTCAAGGGTTTGTTCTTTGACTGTGAGTCCATCGACACTACGCTCCACCACCCCCCAACCACCCCCCCCCCCCCCTTCCCCCGCACCGTGCCTAGCCTCATCCATTGGCTGTGAATGAAAAGCAAGTTCATGAAATGAAACAGTAAATTCTTACCCATATCGAACATCCTTCTTCCTCAGTCGGGCAACAAGCACAGCAAGGCAAATGGCAGAGGCCATAGCGACAGCGACTGCCATCACCACGTACCACCAGTGCCAAGAGAAGGACCTTCTGCCTGCCTTCCCTGAAAGCACAAGAGTTAAAGAGCTAAGATAATTATCAAGAGCTTTGTCACCACAAACCTCTATCCATCTTCAGGAAAGAAGTAGCATCCCAAAAAAACGTTAATTTGTAAATTGATAGAAATGTCACACCTCAAGCTAGACAGCATTCATTGTTTCCAACAGGAATGAGAGAATGGAAATGTAACAATTCCCAAGAAAACATGCTAATGCTGTTGCATTCAGTAATTCCTCTGCATTGCCATTCCCAAATAATAGTTATTCAGGAATGAATAGGAAGAGCATATTCAATCCTTTATACCTGCTTTGCTATTCATTTAGTTGATCCACAACTTCAGGGACATCAAATGTCAGAGATTGATAAATTCTTGATCTCGCAAGGAATTCAGGGATATGGGTAGAATGTGGGTAAGTGGAGTTGAAATGCCCATCAGCCATGATTAAATGGCACAGTGGACTCGATGGGCTAAATGGCCATACTTCCACTCTGTCTTATGGTCTATCACTCTCCTCCATCTTCTTTAAAATGCTCATTGCAAAACAAAAAACTAAAAACTTTAGTTTAGATAAGGGTTCCAGATTTCCAATGCTCTATTTGTTGTTGAATGAGATTTTTCTTTAACCTGGATGAGTTCAGTTACAACAAAGAAACACCATCAAAGGAAGCAGCCCACTTGATCAGCACCCAATCCATCATTTTATACATTTACTCCTTACATCACTGTTCCACAGTAGCAGTAATGCACTGCAGAAATTTACCAAGGTTCCACAGTCAGCACCTTCCAAACGAAGTCATTACTGTCTTGAAGTACAAGGGCAAGAACATGAGAACTCCTGCAAGTTCCCCTCAATCCTGACTTGGAATTATTGCATTGTTCCTTCAGTGTCACTGGATCAAAATCCTGGCACTGTCTCCCTAACAGCATTATAAGTTCACTTACACATGGACAATACTAGTTCAAGAAGGTGGGTTCATCTTTAACTTCGCCAGGGCGATTAAAGATGGCGAGTTGATGCTGGCCCAGACATCAATGCTCACATGCAGGAAAGAATGAATAAAGAAATTAGCTTGGTACAGAAAAGCCAAAGTCGTTGGCCTATCAGTTTTCAAATTTAAAGCAGATTGGTCAATCCTAAATTTGGATCTTATAAACCTGCCCTGACTTGATGGTTGATATTGTGCACCAAACTAGTATAGACAATAAGACATTGGAGCAGAAATTAGGCCATTCGGCCCATTGAGTACGCTCCACCATTCAATCATGGCTGATAGGTTTTTCAACCTCATTTTCCCGCTTTCTATACATGGCTACAACAATGAGAGATGAGGAATTTTGGACATGTCCACCTTCGATCTCAGCCCCAACTTGTTTTAAAATCTTTGGCAAGTAGGGGTATTGAGAATCCCAGGCTATTCTATAGATACATTAAAACAAGAGGATAACTAGGGAGAAGGTAGGACCACTCAGGATTACAGGAGGGAACTTGTGCTTGGAGACAGAGGATTTGGGTGAGATTCTAAATGAGTACTTTGCATCAGTAATCACCCAGAAGAAGGAAATAGAGGATAGTGAGATCTGTATGGCCCACGTTAATATGCTTGGGCATGTTAAATCAAGAAGAAAGTGGTGTTTTAGTCTCTTTAGGAGCACTAAGGTGGATAAATCCCCAGGCCCGATGGTATCTACTGCAGGTTTTTGAGAGAGGCAAGAGAGGAAATTGCTGGGGCCTTGATCAAGATCTCTGTATCCTCACTAGCCACTGGAGAAGTCCAGGAGGACTAGCAAGGAGCTAATGTTGTTCCTCTGTTCAAGAAGGGAAATAGGGATAATCCAGGAAACTATAGACTGGTGAGTCTCACATCAGTAGTTGGGAGGCCATTGGAGAGGATCTTTAGGGATAGGATTTATGTATATTTGGAAAAGCACAGACTAATTAGGAACAGTCAGCATGGCTTTGTGCAGGGCAGATCATGTCTTACGAACGTGATTGAATTTTGTGAGGAGGTGACAAAGATGATCGATGAGGGGGAAAGCAGTAGATATTGAGTACATGGATTTTGCTCAGGTTTTCGACAAAGTCCCTCATGGTAGGCACTCATTCTGTTCACATATTGTTCTGTCTCTCAAGAGAGAAATATTACATTCCAAAACAACATATGTCTGGCTCAACAGGGAGTCAAAGTTTAAGCAGCAAAGCGGATTTGAGTTGACTTCAAGACTGACTAGCCTTTTTCTTTCAAATAGTTGCACACCAAACATACTTTAATGAGTTCTGGAACATTCTCCTTTCATATAAAACCTAACCAAAGGTCGTCTCTTACCTACTGGATATCTTATCTGCCTTGGAATACCTGTGTAGAGAATCACAAATAATAAATTGTTTTGCCTCTCAGCAATGGTGAAGACTAGTTCAACATAACATTAATTACTCTTAAATTGAATCATTGTAGTCAATAACAGAAGCCCATTCTGTCATAGCTCCTGGTTGAGATAAAATGTCTGCTCAAGTTAATTTAGCTAGTTGATTCTCATTATTTCTGAGCTCTTTTTGAACATAGAAAATTGTGTCAATATCAAAACACATGAAGGGAGTGGAAGCTATTCAACGCTATTAAGCCTGTTTTGCTCTACCATTCGCGGTTTAACTGGATCTTAATTTCATTTGCCCAACTTGGTTCTGGACCCTTTAATATCATTGATTCACAAGGATTTGGTTTTGAAAGTTTTAAATACATTCCCCCCCCACTCCACCCCACAACAAAACTTGCTTCCAACAGAAACAGCGATATTTTTGCAGGAGAAAAAAAAAGGACAAAATTACAAAATTTCCATTATCTTTTGGGTTGGATTTTATCTCCCCTAAAACACATACCCACTACCAGTGGATAAGAAAGCAGGGACAACAGTTAAGTCAAGCAGGTACATTTCTAGTCACCTACAATCAGTCACCTCCCATCAAGGACCTGTTTGAAATTTAACAGGATTGGAGAAGTTGTCACATGGGCCTGCCATCTCTTGGTTCATTGAGGCCCTAAAATTATTCAATTCAAAAAAGGAAACAGTGGACAGGATCATCATTCAATGGCAACTCAAAGAGGAAGACATACATCAGCAGTTTCAATACAACACCTTTCCAGAAACACTCACAAGTTCCCAGGAACTGGTTGGAACATGAGCACAAAGTCTGGCTGATCTCACCTGGGCTAGGGAGGGTTACCAGGACAGGATCACTCCATGGTCCATCTCCAGCTTGCGTGTAGGCTGCCACGCAGAGAGTCAGGTTTGTGACAGGCAGGACAACCTCCAGGATAATGTTCTCTCTCAGCCCATTGTCCATTATCACCTACAAAACAAAACATTGAAAACTTGCAGGCATTTCTCTGAAGTGACTGTAAACTTTCCTAGAAGCTTATGTGCCAGCAGTGGATGGTTAGCTGAAACCTATTGCATAACTCCAACCCCATGGCCTAAAGTTGCATCTGGTCAGTATTATCTATTTTCCACAGCTAAGTCTGTTCGAACAAGATCAATAAATAACATTTCCAGAGTGCAAGCTCCTAAATGGTTTGAATGTCTTTTAATTTTCTCATACTAAGAACTCCCTCCTCATTCACACCAATTTTCTTTACAGAATTGGAACCAACATTTCTTTCTCATTTTGTTTTTTTCTTATTTCTCTGCCATCCCTGCTGGTTGTATTGTGCAGAGGATGTTGCATCTCCAATAAATTTCAGGCTGTCAACCCATGGCATCACTGAGGAAGAGCTGTACCAGCAGAGGGACCAACTTTTAGGAACCTTTATAACAGCCTCAGCTCCGCTTTCAGGTGGATGTTCACGGTCCGAGGATTTATCCTGAATAAAAACTCCTTGGTACCCTGGCAAGTGTTTATTTATCAATTAACATCACAAAACCAGGTGATCTCATTAACATTATATAGTTGTTTGGGGAGAAGGTGACTTAGTGGCAATGTCACTGAACTATTAATCCAGAACCTGAGGATAATATTCTGGGGACATGAGTTTAAATCCCACTCTGGCAATTTTGAGTCACTAAAAACGTAGAATTAAAGCCTGGGTTGATGGCGACCATGTAACCACTATTGATTGTCATAAAAACCCCACTGGTTCACTAATGCCCCTACTGGTCTAGTCTACATGTGACTCCAGAGCCACTGCAATGCAGTTGATTCTCAACTGCCCTCTGGATTGACCAATAGGACACTCAATTGAAGGGCAGTTAGGGATGGGCAATAACAGTTGATTGAGCCAATGGCACTCACTTCCCATGAACAAATAAATAAAACTTACTGTGTGACAATCAGGCTTCATGTTTCCCACATTACAGCAGTGACTAGATTTAAGAAAATTGACATAGAGATGTACAGTTCGGAAACAGACCCTTCGGTCCAACTCGTCCATGCTGAGCAGATATCCTAACCTCATCTAGTCCCATTTGCCAGCACTTAGTCCATATCTCTCTAAACCCTTCCTACTCATAAACCCATGCAGATGCCTTTTAAATGTTGCAGTTGTGTCAGTCTCCACCACTTCCTCTAGCAGAGCATAAAGCACACCAGGACATCCTGAGATGATAGAAAGTGCTTTATAAACTCAAGTGTTTCCTTCCTGATCCAGGAAATTAAGTATCAACAGCCTACAGGAGAAGGACAGAATAGCTGAGAAGCTGATGGAAGACAAAGTGGAAACAATTTGGCAACTGTTAATTGGATTTCAATGCTTAAAGACTACCTTTGGGATGGCAAACCAGGAATTATTGAGGTTTGTAGCATTAGGGAAGAGTAGAGTGAGATTTTAGTTGCTTAGACAGATCAGGAATGAAGTGAAGCAGGCTATGTGGGATAGTCCATCCAGTAAGAGTTGGAATAAGCCAAAGCTTTGCATGCATGTTAACAAAATTACAAAATTACAAAATCTGAAAGCCATTCACCTCTGCATTGTCTTGGTCCTGGTATGCCACTTTGTATCCTTGCAAGATCCCATTAAGGCCTGTGGATGGTTTCTCCCATTTGAAGAGCAGAGCGCTGCCATTGTACAGGAAGGTTATGTTGCTTGGGGCTGTGTCTGGCTCTTAAAAAGGAAAACAAAAAGATGGGTGTTATTCCTCACTGTTACAGAAAAGAAAGATAATCACAATGTACAACAAACAGCTTATGCAAAACCAGTCTGAGCATCAAAACAAAGGATTTGCAAGAAATTACAAAGCAGAGGCATACCACTCCTCCTCTGAGTCAGGGATGTGTTGTTTTGTGGTCAGCAGGATCTGCCTCCAGGTGTGCCCCTGTGTGTTACTACAATAACTCAACACATCCTCTGGAAGCTCCATTGGTCAGGTAATCGAAAACATGGTGGCATAGTGTGAGGATTTGGGAACTATCATTTTGGACTGAGATGAGAAGCGATTACTTCACTCAAAGAGTTGAGGGCCTTTGGCATTCTCCATTGTTGAATATATTTAAGGCTGGAGTAGACATTTCTCAGGAAATCAAAGGATATCAGGAACAGACAGGGTATTTAAGCCCAAGATCAGCCAGAATTGAAATAAAGGTGGAGCAATGGCCGAAATGTGTCTGACCCTTCCTGCCATCTGAAATAGTGTGGCAAGCCACCCAATTGCACTAAACCTCTATGTCAAAGCAAAGGAATAAAACTGGATGAACCATCAGCATCAAACAAGGCACCAGAAATGTTGACGGCAATCCCAGCTTTGTCGGACCTGCAAAATCCTGCTTACTAGTATTCAGGGGCATGTTCTCAAACTGAGAGAGGTGTCTCACAGACTAGTCAACAGCTTGATGTTGTTTCTGAGGTATGATTACTCGGGTATGACTATGTCCCAAACCCAACCATTTCCGTACCTGGGTATGTCCCAATCTGTTATGGAAAGGAACACCTGAGCAATTTTCCACATTGCCAAGTTCATGTTGGTATTGTTTTGTGCTGCAACAGCTTGGCTGCTTCAATCTTCAGTACTATTTGCTGAAATGTTGTCAAGGCCCTTAGCCTATGCATTATGCAGTACCTTCAACTATTTCTTGATATTATATGGAGCAAATCAAATTGAAGACTGGTAACTGTGATATAAGGCAGAGGTCAAGATGGACAATTCACCAGCTCTTCTGGCTGAAGATCCTGCAATGTTCCAACGTTGTCTTTTTTGCACTGATGCTCTCAGCCAGTACATTGTCCAGGTTGGGGATATTTCTGAAGTTTCCTCCTCCAGTGCTTTTTTTTTCAGTCCACTGCTGATGTGGCAGGTCTGCAGAGCTTAGATCTGATCCATCAGTTGTGAAATTGCTTTTTCTTGGTCTATCACATACTGATTCCACAGTTTGGTATGCAAGTACTCCTGTGTTGCATCTGCACCTCATTTTCAGGTGTATCTCTTGCTGTTCCTGGCATGCCCTTCGCTAACCAGGGTTGATCCCCTGGCTTGTTGATAATGGTAGACTGCTGGGCCATGAGGCTGCAGATTGTGTTAAGTGTAATTCTGCTGCTGTGATGACCCACAGCGCCTCATGGATGCCCAGTTTGAGCTGTTAGATCTGTTCATAGCTGGTGTTGCAAAACAGCATTTCATCCTAAGTTTTTATATTTTTATCAATGTTAGAATTATACAATCCCTAAAGAGTGGATGCAGGCCATTTGGCCCATCAGGTCAACACTGACCCTCCAAAAAGCATCCACCCAGACCCACCCTATAATCCTGCATTTCCCATAGCAAATCCACCTAGCCTGCATATCCCTGGACACTATGGGCAATTTAGCACGGTCAATTCACCTAACTTGCACATCTTTGGACTGAGAGGGGAAGCTGGAGCATCCGGAAGAAACCCACACAGATACAGGGAGAATATGTAAACTGCACACAGGCAGTTGCTTGAGGGTGGAATCAAACCCTGGTCTCTGGTGCTGTGAGGCAGCAGAACTAACCACTGAGCAACTGTGCCGAGACGAGACAATGCTGCTATGCGAGCTCTCCGTATGATCCCATTATTCCACTTGTTCTCTGTAGCCATATAAAATTTCCCTGTTCAGGAATCTGTCCAAATCCAAGCCTTCGTCTGCTGGCACCAACGATGAGTGCCGACTGCATGTGCTCACCTGGATTTTTTTGCGCATGTACAATGACCCTATTTTTAGAAATTAAAAATAATTTCCACCTTAACTTTTGCATCTATTCATCTATATATATAGCTTCCTTTCTATTATTACATTTGTCATGTCTTAATCACTCTTTATTGAAATACATTACATTTGTTTTGTTCCTCCTGGTTATCATAACAATGTGGTAAAAAGATCCTTGTTTCCTGTTGGATCTTTTGCCAATTATCTTAACTCTTTGCCCTCTGGTTACTGCCAATGAAATTCTCTGTTCCCACTCTCTCAAAATGCATTTTAATTCTCAACTTCAATCTCCCCTTTACCTACTTGAAAGAGAACAACTTTAGATTCTGGTGTCCACAAGCTAAAGAACATTAAACCGAGAGCTATTCTGTTAAATTTCTTCCACATCCTCTCCAATGCTTTCAAATCATAAATCATATCAGCTTACAGACTGAGGGAGGCCATTTGACCCATCCCATTCCTACTAGCTCTTTGTAAGAGTAGTTGTGTTTCATCCCACACTGATGCTGTTTGCAAGACCATAAGATTTTCAACTTCAAGACATAGTCCATTTCCAAATTATTTATAGAATCCACTTACATCCTATTTCCAGAACATTTCAGATCTTGTATACTAAATAAGCTAAAAGATATTTCCTCAACTTGCCTCTAGACGTTTCAAAAATGATTTGGGGACAATAGAGTGGCTCAGTGCTTAGTGCTGCTGCCTCACAACACCAGGAACCCGGGTTTGATTCCAGCTCGGGTCATAGTGTGTGCAGAGTTTTCATGTTTTCTCCATGCCTGTGTGGATTTCCTTCAGGTACTCCAGTTTCCTCCCACAGTCCAAAGATATGATAAATTGTTGGTAATTCCAGGATTAATCATGGTAATATGTGGGGTTATGGGAATAGAGTGTGGGGCTGCGGCTTTGGAGGGTCAGTGTGGACTCGATGGGCTGAATGGCCTCTTTCCACACTGTCGGTATTCTATTATATGAATCTTCAACTTACAGCAGTATTACACACCTCTTGAGCAGGTGAGACTTGAATCCAGGCTGCCTGATCTACAACAACATACAACGAGTCTTAGCTATGCTACAGGAAGTGTTCTTCTCTCATCATCAAAACTTGCCACTGTCCTAAAAACTCGGCCACCTTGTAACCTCTTCGGTTCCCAAGTGAACACACAGAATAAGAACAATAAGAACTTGGAGCAGGAGTAGGCCACCCGACCCTTTGAGACTGCTCCCCCATTCAATAAGATCATGGCTGATCTTTTCATAGCCTTAGCTCCACTTACCATAAGCCTTAATTCCTTTACTGTTCCAAAAATTATCTATCTTAACTTTAAAAACGTTCACTGAGAAAGTCTCACAAACTTCACTGGGCAGGGGATTCCATAGATTCACAATCCTCTGAGTGAAGAATATCCTTCTCAGTTCAGTCCTAAATCTGCTCCCCCTAACTTTGGGGCTGTGCCTTCTTGTCCTAGTTTCACCTACATAATCTTAAATGTTTCTATAAGATCCTCCCTTATTCTTCTAAATTCCAATGAATATAATCCTAGTCTACTCAGTCTCTCCTCATAAGGCAACCCCTTCAACTTTGGAATTAACTGAGTGAACCTCCTCTATACTGCCTCCAGTGCCAGTACATCTTTTCTCAAGTAAGGAGACCAAAACTGAATGCTGAACTCCAGGTGCGGCCTCACCAGCACATAACCTGCAACATAACCTCTTTGCTTTTAAATTCAATTTCTTTAACGATGAAGGACAATATTCCATTTGCCTTCTTAATTACCTGTTGCACCTGCAGTCCAACCTTTTGAGATTCATGCATAAGGACACCTAGGTCCCTCTGTACAGCAGCTTGCTGTGATGTTTTACCATTCAAATAGGAGTCCTTTTTATTGTCATTCCTACCAAAATGTATGAATTCACATTTATTAACATTGTACTCCATCTGCCAGACCTTTGCCCACTCACTTAAATTATGTTCCTTTGCAAAGTTTCACAGTCCTCTGCACACTTTGCTTTACCACTCATCTTAGTGTCATCTGCAAACTTTGTCACACAATATGTGGCTTCCAACTCCAAATCATCTATGTAAATTGTGAATAATTGCAAATTGGAGGTGCCGGTGTTGGACTGGGGTATACAAAGTTAAAAATCACACAATGCCAGGTTATCGTCCAACATGTCCAATAGTTGACAACCACCTGATGAAGGAGCAGTGCTCCGAAAGCTAGTGCTTTCAAATAAACCTGTTGAACTGTACCTGGTGTTGTGTGATTTTCAACTGTGAATAATTACAGTCCCAATACTGATCCCTGAGGCACACCACTAGATTAGATTCTCTCCAGTGTGGAAATAGGCCCTTCGGCCCAACAAGTCCACACCACCCCTCTGAACGGAAACATTGATTCACCTGCTCTTTGGATGTTGCTTGACCTGCTGTGCTTTTCCAGCAACACATTTTTCAGCTCTGATCTCCAGCATCTGCAGTCCTCACTTTCTCTAAGGAGAATTGTCTACCCTTAGCTCCATTAACTTACCCAATTCTATTTCTTTTGTGATAGTGATTGTTTCCAGATCCTCACCTATCTTTGTCTCTGTCAATTACTGATATAATATTCATGTCCTCTACTGTGAAGACTGACACAAAATATCTATTCAAGCCTCAGCCATTTCCTCATATCCCATTACTAAACCCCACTTTCTTGTCCTCTAAAAGACAAATGTTTACTTTGTCCCTCTTTCTCGTTTTATATACTTATAGAAAACATTTGCTATCTGTCTTTATATTCTGAGCTAGTTTATTCTCATAATCTATCTTACTTTGCTTCATAGCTTTTTGATGACTTTCTGTTGACTTCTAAAGCTTTCCCAATCTTTTAGTTTCCAACTGATCTTGGCCACTTTTTATGCCTTCTCTTGCAACATGACAGCCTCCCTTATTTCCTTAGCCATCCATGGCAGATTACCCCTTTTCCTACAGCCTTCCTTTTCACTGGTCTAAAATATTGCTGAGCACTTTGAAAAATTGCTTTGAAAGTCCTCCACTGTTTGTCAACTGTTCCACCATAAGGTTTTTGCTTCCAGTCTACTTTAGCAAACGCCTCCCTCATCCTATAATAGACTCCCTTGTTTAAGGAGTATGCTTGGCCATGCCCAATAATTGATGATCCTGTCCCCATTCTGACCAACCTCCTTTGTATGTGTTCCGAAACTGTCCTAAGGTGCAGTTTCCAGACTTTCTCACATTGACTACTGAGATATAATGGTCCAGAAAAGTCTCTCTGTTCTTCTGTTTTTAAACCTAAGAAATACATATTTTAAGTCTCCTTATCAAATTTTCTGCCTTAGGATATGTAACTTCTGTTTGTTTGTTTAAAACAAAGTCACTTAAAAATCTCGATTTTGGAAACCGATTCAATATAATAAATAACCTACTTGTTTGGTTGCTACAACTCAGCATTTGCCTCTATCCATAACTCTGTGACATAGCCTTGATCTGTGTGAATGCATAGCGCTCTTCCTGAGAGCCATGATCCCAGACTGGAATGACGATACGAAAAATAGTCTGATTTGGCTGTTTGGCTCACATGAAGCATTGCCTTATCAGGGACTAAATAAGCATTGGCACTTTAGAGCAGGGAAGGATGCCAAATCAAACATTAATTCCTGTAATATTTGGCAGTCTCCTTCCTTCCTAATGGGTCAGCTTGTAAGTCGGAAGAAATTAAATAATGAAACATACCTCTATCTACAAATCCTATCTCTGTCAACAAACTGAACCTCGACCACTTTTCTTATACCATGTTGCTGAATGAGAAGACGACTTGGCTGCAATTTCCGAAGACGTGTTTGGAAGAAATGTCGAGTTTGGGATCTGATTCAGAAATGTACAGCAGTTTAAGCTGGCACCTCCAATAACTGGGCTCTCGCCCAAGAACAATTCAAATCCCAGACACAGAATTCCACCTAACTGAAACACTTCCTATGGCTCTCATTGTGTTAAATTCCTGAAGGTTTAACATTGATTTTGTTAGCTTCACAAGACATACATATTTTACAACCGAAGATTCTTAGACATCACCTTCCCAATCCATAATCAGCTCTAACAAGAACAAGGGCAGCAGAGACATGGGAACACCACTACTCACCAACATGATTTGGAAATATATCACCTTTCCTTCACTGTTGCTGGGACAAAATCCTAGAATTCCCTCACTAAGGACATTGTCGATCAACCCATGGCATATGGACTGCAGTGGTTCAAGAAGGTAGCTCTCCACTACCTTCTCAAGGGCAACGAGGTTTGGGTAACAAATGCTAGCCCAGCCAACAATGCCCATATCCCATGAATGAACAGAAAAAGTAGAGCCAGGCAAGCATATCTGGTTCTTCAGTTATCAATATCAGTACTGATGCCAACAGCAGCACCATCCAGTCCTCAATGGATGAATGTTCTAACTGTTACCCAGACCTGAGGGCACACTTGGCTGGTTTCTATGTTTGCCCTACGCACACCAATTGAGAAAGGTTAATTAGATCGAGAATCAGAAGATGGTCATCCAATCCATTGGCCTGTTTCCCATTCAAATCTCCCGTCCTGGCTAGGTCAGAAACTGTTGGTTATAAAGCTGGGGTTAGCCGGTGTGTGATGCAGGGATTGGGCTTGTTTACATGTGATAAGTGGTAATGACCTCAAACTCACTGCCCACAAGAGCAGCTTAAGTGGAGGCAATGAAGATTTCAAAGGGAAATTCAATGGGCACTGGAAGGAAGTAAACTTGTAGGGGACAGGGATGTGGGTGGGACAGTGAAGCATTGTGAAGGTGGGTGGTTGTTTGAAATGGGACTTAGAGCACCGGTATTGCTGGTCTTAATGGGCCAAATGGCTTCTGTGTGGATGCTACCAATACGGTGGTTGTGATTTTGGTCTTAGTGCACAGTCTGCGACTTTGAAGTGGTTAATTTCCCACCTCTACCAGTGAGAAAGCTGTCCAGATCAAGCACCTATTGGCACTGAGTTCCTGGCCTGGCACACAGTCAATCAGGCGTTAGTGGCCTCAGGATACTGAAGAATGTCATTGGAGGCCTGAGCTGTGAAAAGCAGGGCATCCAAGAGTAGATTTGGTGAGCTGGTGATTACAGATTGTTGAGGGCTTGGACACAAGGGAAGATGTGGCTGTCAATATCCCCTGCAACCATCCATGCCCTGATAGCCTCCAGATTGGCTTCACTGGAGGGCACCACTCTTCCAGCAGTCAGGTTGCTCTGGTTTTCCTATGAGAAAAGCAGTCATTTTTCTCACCTACAGGGAAGGTAATTGAGCCATAGAGTTGTCCATAATGGAAACAAATCCTTCAGTCCAACTTGTACATGCCGACCAGATAACTCAAATTAATATGGTCCTATTTGCCAGCATTTGGCCCATAACCATCTATTCATATACCCATCCAGATGCCTTTTAAATGTTATAATTGTACCAGTCTCCACTACTTCCTTGGGCAGCTCATTCCATACACGCTCCACCCTCTACGTGAAAAAGTTACCCCTTAGGTCCCTTTTAAATCATTTCCTTCTCACCTTAAACCTATGCCTCTTGTTTAGATTCACCTACCCTAATAAAAAGACATTGGCTATTCCTCATGCCCCTCATGATTTTATAAACCCTATAAACCATCAAATCTCAGCCTCTGATGCTCCAGGGAAAATAGCCCCAGCTTATTCAGCCTCTCCCTATTGCTCAAAACCTCCAACCATAACAACATCCTTGTAAATCTTTTCTGAACCCTTTTAAGTTTCACAACATCCTTCTGATAGCAGGGAGACCAGAATTGCACACAGTAGTCCAATTGTGGCCTAACCAATGTCCTGTACAGCCACAACATTACCTCCCAACTCCAATACTCAATGCACTGACCAATAAAGATAAGTGTACCAAAAGTTTTCTTCACTACCCTGTCAACCTGTGATTCCACCTTTAAGAAAGTATGAACCTGGATCACACTATCTATTGGCTTGGCAACACTCCCTAGGACCCTACCATTAAGTGTATAAGTCCTGTCTTGACTTGCCTTTCCAAAGTGCAACATCTCACAATTGTCTAATTCAAACTCTATCTGATTCTCCTCAGCCCATTAGCCCATCTGATCAAGATCCGAGGTAACCTGAGGTAGTCTTCTTCATGGTTCACCACACCACCATTTTTGGTGTCATCTGCAAACTTACTTAGCATTCCTCCGATAATCACATCCAAATCATTTATGTAAATGACAAAAGGAAGTAGACCCAGCTCTGATTCTTGCGGCACACTGTTGGTCACAGGCCTCGAATCCTCAAAACAACCCTCCACCACACCCTCTGTCTTCTACCTTCAAGTCAATTTTGTATCTAAATGGCTCGGTCTCCCAGAATTCCATGTGATCTAGCCTTGGTAACTAGTCTACCATGCGGAACCTTTTCGAACACTTTGCTGAAGTCCATATGGACACCATCCATCACTCTGCCTTCATCAATCTTCTTTGTCACTTCTTGAAAAAACTCAGTCAAGTTAGCAAAACACAATTTCCCATGCACAAAGCCACGTTGACTATTCCTAATCCGTCACTGCCTTTCCAAATACTTGTAGATCTTGTCCCTCAGAATCCCTTCTAACAATTTATCCATCACTGACAGCAGGCTCACCAGTGTAGAGTTCCCAGGTTTTTCCTTACCACCTTCCTTAAACAATGGCATCACATTAGCTGCCCTCCAGTCTTTCAACACCTCATCCATGGCTATTAATAATACAAATATCTCAGCAAGGGACTTCCTTAGCTTCTCACAGAGTTCTGGGATTCACCTGACTAGGTCCCAAAAATTCATTCAGAGCCAGTGGTGGATTGAGGCCTGCAACTGTTTGTGAATGCATTAAGGGCTTTAATTGCTGGCAGGTCATGAAGGCCACCCATGGACATTTCCTTCCAGAACTTAACTGCCAAAATGGCAAGAAAGGGGTGAGCATCTCTCTGAGACCAAACCACCCAGTTATTTGCATCTCCCTGCCCATTCCCAGGAATGGGGATCATAGCCTGTTAGTCATCCTGACTTGGAAACTGATCGTTCCTTCAGTGCTGCTTGGTCAATTCCTCCCAGAAGACATAGCAGGCCTACCTCCAGCAGGAAGTGCAACAGTTTAAGGAGGCAGCTCACCACCACCTTCTCAAGGGTAATTAGGGACGAGCAATAAGTGCTGGTCTGGCTAGCAGTGGTGACATCCCATGAACAAAATGTTAAGAAAATTGCCATTTATGGCAGACAATATCAAGTAAATATCATCTTTGACTCCTAAAAGATTTGGCTCTAATTTCTGGTCATTTCCCCCTAGTTCCCCACCAGCAGAAATCATTTCTTTCTTGCTGGCCTAACAGTTTCACTGAGCAACTTCATCTGGATTTCCACATGGCAATGTACGTCTCATGGTTAAAACACTGAATAACACTGATTTACATGCTTTAATTAAGAAGAGATTCAATCAAGAGACATGGCCATTGCTGACTGGACCAGCATTTATTGCCCATCCTAAGTTGCCCTTGTGAAGGTAGTTGAAAGCTGCCTCCTTGAACTGCTGCTGTCCCTTTTAAAGGCAACGGATTTCAGATTCGGCAGTTCTCCAGCTTTACTTTTCCACAAATACTGTTTTCAAAACGCTGCTGTTCACAACACCCAGTCCATCGAAAGCATCCCCGAGGAAACTTGTATGCAAGAGTTGCATTTTGACATTATTATGGATACCCAAAAGCTTTTTTTTTAAAGGGAGCAATAAAAATGATAAAACAAGCATGACACTGTGGAAGTCGAGAGTGTGGCACTGGAAAAGCACAGCCGGTCAGGCAGCATGCGAGGATCAAGAGAAATGATGTTTTGGGAATAAACCCTCCGTCAGGAATGAGGGTTGTGGGCCTGAGGGGCTGAGAGATAAATAGGAGAGGGGATGGGGCTGGGGGGAAGGTAGCTAGGAATGTGATAGTTAGATAAAGGTGAGGGTGATAGGTCGGGAGGAGGGTGGAGCGGATAGATGGGAAGGAAGATGGACAGGTTAAGAGGGCGATGCTGAGTTGGAGGCCTGGGACTGGGATCAGATCCGGGACTGGGATCAGATGGGGGGTGGGGGGGTGGGGAGAATGAGGAAACTGGTGAAATCTGCATTGATGCCGTGTGATTGCAGATGAGGCATTATTCTTCCAGACATCAGGTAGTTAGGGTTTGGAAATGGAGGAGACCCAGGACCTGCATATCCTTGGTGGAGTGTTCGGCCCCAGGGCGGTGGAGTTGGTTGGTGCGGGTGTCCCAGAGATGTCCTCTGAAGTGATCCGCAAGTTGGCGTCCTGTCTCCCCAATGTAGAGCTGTGGAATCATGCTTCTCTTTTATAACGTTTTAGTGTAATATTAACACAAACACTTCTGTGCCAGAGGGATGTAATTATCGTTCATATATTTAGTTGTGATGAATCTCTGCTGGATTCTTTACTATCACAGTATCCACGCCCAGTTTCTTATAACAGGGAAGATAACATAAGCATTGCCACATCAAGTAAAACATCATGTTGGAGGCAAACCCATGGTGGGATATATGATAAAACAAAGAACTACAGATGCTGGAAGTCTGCTACAGAAACAAATTGCTGGTGAAACTCAGTTGGTCTGACAGCACCTACAGAGAGAAAATAGAAGACCACTGGACTTGAACATGAACTCTGTTTGCTCTCCAGAGATGCTGTTAAACCTGCTGAGTTTCTCCAGCAATTTCTCTTTTTGTATGATATAAAATCTTTGTTTTGTAACGTTGTAATTGTTCTGATGTAGGTTTGGAGTAATTAATTACTGCGCGACAAACTGTCATGAACATCAGATGATCTGTTTTTATGTGTTAATTCAAAGGAAAATGTACACATACGGAAACAGAAATAGATATTAAAATTTAAAGTATGGAATATCTTACATTCAAATGAAACAGCAAAATAAACTCTCAGTTTAAAAACTTTTTGGATAAACAGTACCTCTGACAGTGTAGTACTCTCTTGCTAATGCCCTGGGAGCATCACTAGGAACTAACACTGACGCCTGACAGTTATTCACGAGTGGGAACAGTTCCTCCACCCTCACCTCCTTCAAGTGTTTCCGCTGTCACCCAGCTGCTCCATGGGGAGGCGCCAATATCTGTGCTGCAGGCCAGCCGGATTCTGTATCGCGAGTGAGGTGTCAATGCTGTGATCATGTGACTGAACGGTGGAACAGAGATATCCTTCAAATAGATCTCTTGGCTGAGGTCATGCACAGATTTCTCAGCCTGTAAGAAATTGTGAAAAGGAAACATGTAATTTTCTGAAGTAAAGTATCATTCCCCGCAATCTGGCCCCAGATCTTCACGTGCAAAGCAAACACTATTTTCACTAAAAAACAGAAGTGGTCACCAAAGAAAGAAAACCTCACAAAAAAGATGTGCTCATGGATCCTTTCCACATCCTTGCACTCATGTAAACAAAGGTTCCGAAACTTAAGACTGCATGTAAGGCAAAAAGCACTTCTCGATTCCTCACGATCAAAACATAAACGTTAATTTTAATCTTTTTTTTACATTCTGTGATGGAGATATCTCCATACCCTCCAGTATTCTGTTTCATACACTACTCAGTTCATTACTGCATGAAATACCTTCTCCCATCTTCTCTTATACCGATTTAATGAAGGGGAAGTGCTGGTGTTGGACTGGGGTGGACAAAGTCAGAAATCCCATGGTACCAGGTTATAGTCTAACAGGTTTACTTGAAAGCACAAGTTGGGTGAAACTTCACCTGATGAAGGAGTAGCGCTCCGAAAGTTTGTGATTTCAAATAAACCTGTTGGTCTATAACCTGGTGTTGTGTGACTTCTGACTTTATACTGTCTTCAATTCTGCTTAGTCTGTTATACTAAAGACTTGGGCCTGCACCTAAGCATCTTAGTCTTTCAAGTTAACCTCCATAATTCAGGAATGTCAAATGTACAAAAACTCAACAGCATTTATGCAGAAGGAAACAGAGTTAATGCTTCAAGTTTGCTCTCTTCACAGATGCAGCCAGACCTGCTGAGTTTCTACAGCACCATCTGCTTTTATTTCACATTCACAGTTTCACAGGATTTTGCTATTCTTTGAAGCTCCCCAACTGGGCCTAATTAGGAGACCAATGGCATTTCTGGCATCTGAGAGCTTGGGACACAAGTACCACAGCCCAAATAATTGAGTTGTTCTTTTTTTAATATCCAGAAGCACTCTTGTACACAACCAATTGTATCTTTTTCCATCAACAAATCACCCACGGTATTTTTTTTTCTCCATTAACCACTGTTTGTGTTTCTAATTTAATAATTTACGTGCAAAATCCGTTAGGTGCAATGCACCTCAACAAAGGTGAGGGAGAGGTAGAGAGAGGGAGAGGGAGTTGAATCAAAATGGAGTTGGAAGGAGAAAATTAGGCTGTCTTGTTCTCCTGAACAATTTCTTATCCCTGTCCTTATTATCCCTGCTTGCCTGCAAGCCCAGACTCAAAGTCTCAGAGCGATTGTTGAGACAAGTGGAGTAAACTGTTGTCTTCGCTTGAACTGCATCTCTAAGTGAAAGTGAGGACTGCAGATGCTGGAGATCAGAGTCAAGATTAGAGTAGTGCTGTGAAAGCACAGCAGGTCAGGCAGCATCCGAGGAGCAAGAAAATCGACGTTTCGGGCAAAAGCCCTTCATCAGGATGCTACCTGACCTACTGTGCTTTTCCAGCACCATTCTAATCTTGAATCTGCATCCCTAAGTGCTTAGAATAAGCTGTTCTCTCTCCCATCTCTTTTGTTAATGAGTCAAAGTTTATTTGTAAAGAGTTAAAGATGTAAACTGTTCAAAGCCTACATGTTCATGCCTACAACTTCAGTTGTAAGAAGAGCAATTTTCATCTACAGGTAGATTAAAGGAACATGAATGATTTAATTCATTCATGGAATATGGACATCACTGGCTAGGTCAGCATTCTTTGCCCATCCCTAATTACCCAGATGGCAGTTAAGAGTCAACCACACAAAATGGGTCTGGAGTCACGTGTAGGCCAGGTAAGGATGGCAGTTTCCTTTCCAAAAGAATATTAGTGAACTAGGTTGTTTTCTTTTCCTGTTGGGAAGTTTTGTGGTCATCATTACACTTTTTTTTCCAGATTATTATTGAATGTAAATTCCACTATCTACCGTGGTGGGATTCGAGCTCAGGTTCCCAGAACATTATTCGGTCTGTGGATGAATAAGCCTAGCCACAACACGGCTAGGTGAGTACCTCACCATGATGTGGAATAATAAGAAGCCTTGTGGAGGTGGCTAACAGCAGCTTGGCAAGCGGCTTAAAGGACGTATAGAACATAGTACAGGAACAGGCACTTCGGCCCACCCTGGGGTACTTGCCCCAATGCTCAGAATGGTTCAGAAGTTACCTTTTAAAAGGTACCTGAATACAGTCTATATTCCAAAACTGAGTGAACCATGAGTCACGACAAAACTGATGTGACCCCATGTAATGAGGTGAGGGGTTTGGGACATACCAAACACACAAACCCCAGGTGAGGAACGCAGGATGCAAGCCTCGGGAGTTAGACTGGGGGAAAGGAAATCCAGAATCCAGACACACCCACCCTACCTGCATGGCTTTGGAATTGTTTCAACTTTGTAAAGTCCAGGCCGTACAGAATGCTGGGAATGCACATTGACATTTTCTCGAATACAGTTGTACAAACACTGGTCTCATGCTGGTACCTTGCTCAAATGGATGTATATTACCAGATTATTCTTCCAAGTTCGCACTCTAACTGAATCAAAATCATATCCCAAGTCCACCAAAATCCACTGCTTAAAACAAAACAATTAAAAACTCAATGAGCCAAGCTGAAATAGATTTTTTGCTTATTATAAAGTCTACCCACTGCCACTCAGAGGGAATTTCCTTAGTAAAACCTCTACCATCTGTAACTCAGTCCCTGGGGAGCGACAACGTCAGTTCATTCACAAAAGGCAATTAGGCAGTTTCTATGGAGAAATGATTCAGTACTGAAAACAGAAATTGCTGGAGAAACTCAGCAGATTTGGCAGCATCTGTGGAGAAAAAACAGAGTTAACGTTGAGAAGGGTCGCTGCTGCCAGATCTGCTGAGTTTCTCCAGTAATTTCTGTTTTCCTTTTAGATTCCCAGCATCTGCACATTTTGTTTTGTTTCATTTTAATGATTGAGTAATGCTTTGTAATTCTGTGAATGCACGGATATAGGAGAATCTCATTCTGAAACTATAAGTTGGAGAAGTGAAAGAGATGAGTTCACAAATCCTGTCCATTCATTGACCTCAGAGACTCCATTGATGAAATGCTGTCAGCTGATGATCTGACTCTGCACTTTGTGTCACTTGTACAAATGGAATTTAGATCGTTAAAAATCAATGTACAATTCACAATCAAGACTGCAAATTACATATTCCTGTAAGGCATTGCCCAGGAGACAGCTACCTCTTTCACGTTCCATTCACTGATGCTAGACTCACTGGAGAGGCAGTTGAGCGGGCTGTTCGACTGTTGACACACCACATCGGAACTAGATTTTGCTGTCTCTCCAGATATTCAAAAACATGCACTTCACAGCAAAACTCACTGTGCAGAGACCAGGAACTTACAAATGTTGCACTCCATGTCCCAATTCATGCCCCTTGTGGTATTGGAGGATTTCTGAACTGGTACAGCTTCCACCCTTCTGATGGAACATGACACCAAAGCCAAATAACCCGATTAAATGGAAGCAAATTATTCAGTCATAGAGATAAAGAGCACGGAAACAGGCCCTTCGGTCAACTCATTCATGCTGACCAGATATCCTCAATAAATCTAGTCCCATTTGCCAGCATTTTGCTCATATCCCACTAAACTCTTCCTATTCATATCCCCATCCAGATGTGTTTTAAATGATGTAATTCTATCAGCCTCCAACACTTCCTCTGGCTGCTTATTCCATACACACACCACTCTTTGCATGAAAAAGTTGCTCCTTGGGTCCCTTTTATGTCTTCCCCCTCTCACCTTCTATGCCTTCTAGTTTTGGCCTCCCACATGCCTAGGAAAAGACTTGTCTATTCACCCTATCTATGTCCCTCATGCTTTTATTAACCTTTATAAGGTCACCCCTCAGCCTCTGACACTCCAGGGAAAATAGCCCCAATCTATTCAGCCTTTCCCTAGAGCTCAAACCCTCCAACCCTGGAAACATCCTTGCATATCTTTTCTGAACTCTTTCAAGCTTCACAACATCTTTCCTATAGCAGGGAGACCAAAATTGCATGCAATATTCCAAAGTTGCCTAACCAATGTCCTGAACAGCTGCAACATGACCTCCCAACTCTGATACTCAATACACTGACCAATGAAGGGAAGCATACCAAACGCCTTCTTGACTATCTTATCTACCTAGGAGTTTACTTTCAAGGAACTATGAGCCTGCACTTCAAGGTCACTTTGTTCAGTCACACTCCCCAAGACCTTAGCATTAAGGTCTTTCCAATATGCAGCACCTCAACTTTATCTAAATTAAACTGTATCTGACTCACCCTCTACTCTTTAACCCATCAGATCAAGGTCCCAATGTATTCTGAGGCTCTGTTGCACATCCAATTATGGTGTCATCTGCAAAGGTGCTAACCATACCTCCTTTGTTCACACTCAAATCGTTTATATAAATGATGAAAAGCAGTGGACCCAGCACTGATCCTTGTGGCACACGACTGGTCACAGGCCTTCAGTCTGAAAAACAACACTCCATCACCACCCTCTGTTTCTTGAGCCAGTTCTGTATCCAAATGCCCAAGTCTCCCTCTATTCGGTGTGCTCTAATCTTGCTAGCTAGTCTACCATGAGGAACCTTGTTGAATGCCTTACTGAAGTCCATATAGATAACATCCACTGCTCTGCCCCCATCAATCCTCTTCATTACTTCTTCAAAAAACTCAATCAATTTTGTGAGACATGATTTCCCACTCAAAACGCCATGTTGACTAACCATAATCAGTCCTTGCCTTTCTAAATACACGTAAATCCTGTCCTTCAGGATTCCCTCCAACAACTTGTCCACCACCAATGTCAGGCTCAACAGTCTATAGTTCCCTGCCGTTTCCTTACCACCTTTCTTAAATAGTGGCACCACGTTAGCCAACCTCCAGTCAATAAATTATTTGAAGGTTGAGGCATTGGTTAATGTCACTGGACTGGCATTCCAGTGGATGGAGCAGTTTAGCTATGAAGAGGGTCTGGATAAGCTCAGGCTATTCTCTTTAGAGCAGAGAAGGCTGAGAGGGGACCTGAATGAGGTGTGTAATATTATGAGGGGCATGATAGGAAGCAGCTCCCCCTTAGTTGAGGAGTCAACTAAGGGGGACAGCATAATTCTAAAATGAACGACTTGAGGTTTCGAGGAGATTTTCAGAAAATCTTTTCACCCAGAGTGTGGTGGGTCTGGAATAGACAGACGAGGAAGGCACTTAAGACCAGAAACCTTCTACCTTTTAAAAAGTACTTGGGTGAGCCCTTAAAATTTCATAACATTGAAAGCTCAGGCCTGTGTGCTGGAAAGTGGGACTCTCAAGATTTGGAGCAGTTCTGTGCAGACTCGATGAGCTGAAGGGTTTTCTCCTGTATTGTATGATTCTATGAATCCCAGGACAATGCTTGAGGACGTGGGTCTAAATCCCACTAGGCAAAATGGTGAAATTTGAATTCAATAAAAATCTGGAATTAAAGTGGGCTCAGTGGAGCTTGCCCTCCAATTAAAAATGGGAAGCAGGCTCCCAATTCTGCAGGACTAATCAACATCACTGGCCAAAGTGAAAGCCCACTGAGCTTGTTTGGGGATAGAAGGGCATCTCAATATTGTGACAGCCCTTACTGGACAGCACAAAAATTGCCACAAGGAACAAAATTAATGTTAGTAGTTCAAGGGATCTGGATTGGGCTCAATTGTGATCATTGGGACATGGAGGCTTCGGACTCCAGTGGCTGCCTAATCAGCCACTATTCAAGCTGTCAGTTTTAGCAAACACTGAATGGGGAGGCCTTGATTTGTGATGCTATGAGGCATTTCACTAAATTAAAGGTGCTATATAAATACAGATTATTGTTTGTTGTCTTTGTGTTGGATTTTCCCAGCTTCATTGAGGGCTTTGGGTAATGTTGTAGAAGAGAGAAAGACCTATGGTTCAGATGCATAATTCTTTGAAGTTTGTATCACATATAGACAGGGTGGTTAAGAAGGTATTTAGCACACTTGTCTTCATTGCTCATTCCTTTGAGTAGGGAGTTAGCATGTTAAGTTGAAGTTGTATAGAACATTGGTGAGGCCTCTTCTGGAGTACTGTGTCCAGTTCTGGTTGCCCATTTTCTCGGAAGGATATTTTTAAGATGGAAAGGGTTCAGAAGAGGTTTACCAGGATGTTGCAGGGAATGGAATGGGTGGGTGTGGTGTTTGAGAGGCTGATAAGCTGCGACTTTGTTTGTTGGCGTGTAACAGCTTGAGGGGTGACCTTATAAAATCATGAGGTATATAGGTAAGGTGTATGGCAGGTATCTTTTCCCTAGGGTGAGGAATTTCAAGACAAGGGAGCATTTTTTAAGGTGAGAGCAAAAAAGATTTAAAAAGACATGAGGGGCAATTTTGTTTTTAACACAGCAAGTGGTTCATGTGTGGAATGACTTCCAGAGGAAGCGATGGATACAGGTCCAGTTACAACGTTTAAAAGATATTTAGATAACTACAT